>NC_141685.1:872832902-873147902 GCF_964263255.1 Lissotriton vulgaris
AAGGATCAAAGAACTAACCGCCGGACCTCACCCACGGACCGCCCCCACAGACTCGGACCCCCGCCTGCAAGGGTCCGGACATCAAAGGGTCACTGAACTATATCAAGGGTCGCCCCTGAACTAGCGGGCAGTTGTATCTTGGACAAGGAAGCCCTGCTGATCTGATCGCGGCTGACTGAACCTCGTGAACTCTTGAGCCCTGCTGACGCTGTCGCGGCTCGTTCTTGGAACTGAACCATCGGAGCCCTGCTGACCTCGTCGCGGCTCGAGCTTGAGTCTTGAAGACATCTACGGAACTCTCTGAGCCCTGCTGACGTGGTCGCAGCTCCTCCTGAACTTCCTACAGAGCGAGCCCTGCTGACGCTATCGCGGCTCGAGGAACATTCTAGTCCGGCTGGACTATCGAAGTCACCATCTCGAAGAGACTATCCTCAAGTGAGTAGGATCACCAGTGCGACTACCATCTTCCGTATCCCCCCGGCTCGAGGATTGACAGCTATGCGCAGGGTACGCCACATGCTGGGTTACGAACCTAAGACTGTCCCACTACCCCATCCCTAAAAGACTTGAGACTCTCTGCGATCCCTCGATCGTTGTATATAAGCGTGGTACTACTTTTTCTTCGTAATTTTAAAGAATTTCATACCTACTCCTTCGGTGTTGTCTGTTCATAAGTGTGGTGTGGTCCTCGTGTGTACGATTCGCTGCTTGAGGTCTTCCCTGGTGGAGACCCCTCATAAGGCTCGGCATTATTGGTGGGAGAGGTAGGTCACGGAGGAGCTGAGTAGATTTAACCCGACCTCTGGGATCTGCCCTTCTAACAGGGAGGGGTTCGATAAGCAGTTTTGGATTTTAATTTGTTGAGCACGGTGTTGCAGGTATGAGACAAACCAATTATGAGTCATACCATTAAGGCCGAATCGTTCTCTAAGGACTTTGAGTAGAACAGAATGGTTAACGGTATTGAACGCTGCGGAGAGATCGAGGAGGAATAATAGGCTATATTCGCCATTGTCGAGGGAGTGGTGAATGTCATCTACAATGTTAAGCATGGCGGTTTCAGTGCTGCAACCTTTCTGAAGCCTGATTGGAGGGGATCAAGTAGGTTAAAAAGTTCAATGTGTCTGTCAAGCTGAAGGACACATTTTTCCAGGGCTTTCGAGAGAAGGGGCAGATTGGAAATAGGACGGAGGTTGTTGAGGTCATTAGGGTCGGCAGTAGGGTTTTTGAGAATGGGGGTGATTTGGCCCAGTTGTAGGGAGGTAGGGACACAGCCGGTGGCTAGGGAAGTGTTAATGATCGAGGTCCAGGAAGGGGTAATGATGTGTTTGAGATTTTGGACAAGTTTAGAGGGGAGGGGGTCTTTGGTGTGGGAGGAGGGTTTAAGTTTCGCAATGATGTCAAAGACATCTCTTTCAGTAACTGGCTGGAAATTATGCCAGGCGGCATTATTTTTAAGGAGAGTGTTGGGGGGATTGGAATCGTGGAGGGTGGAAGGAATGGAGGGGAACGGGAGATCAATGTTATGTAGGATTATGGAGGGAGCGGGGGGGGGGGGGGATGCAGGTGAGGTAGGGGAGATGTCCAAAATGGAGGTAGGGGTCGGAGTCTGGAGGAAGGATTGTTCTATTCTAGCAATTTTTTCAGAGATTCAGAGAAAAAGAGGGCTATTTCTTCACATCTAGTTGTCGAGGCCAGAAGTTTAGGAGGAGTGGATGAGGTTTGACTGCGAACAAAGTTAAACTGTTCTCTGGGTCTATTTTTGGCTCGGTCCAGTTGTGCTCGGAAAAAGGATGCTTTTTGTTTAAAGATGTGTTTTTTGTAAGATGATATTGCAAGTCTGAGGCGAGCTAGGTGCACAGGGGTAGGGTGTTGTCTCCACGTTCTTTCCGTCTAAGTGAGCGTCTTTCATTATTAAGCTCAGAATTAAACCATGATTTGGAAGGAATGGTTCTTTGATTTTTAAGCTTCAGTGGGGCCAGGAGGTCCAGGGTATCCACGACTGCTTTGTTGTAGTGTTCTGTAAGCTCATTCGCATTCGGTGAGAGAGGGATGGCGAGAAGTTGGGCATGGAGTTTGGATTCCAGTAAATCAGGGGGGATATTATTAAGATTTCTGGACAGTTTGATGGGTTTAATGATTTTCGTGGGAGGGGGGATGGCAGAGACCGCTATAGAGAACAGAATGAGATGATGGTCGGACCAGTCGATGGGAACGTTGTTGGATAGGAGGGCTAGATCTTTGCTTGTAATGATGGCATCTAGGATTGCTCCTTTGGAATGGGTCGAAGATTTACAAATTTGCTCGAGGTTATTGATCTCGAGAAGGTTGGATAGGAGGGTGATAGAGGGGTTATTGGTCTCATTCCAATGGAGGTTGAGGTCTCCCAGGAAAATGTTTTGGGAGTTGGAAAGTGACGATTGTGTAAGAAGGTCGGATAGCTCATCAACGCAGGGATGTGTATTGCCGGGAGGGTTATATATGTTGTGAAGGCGAATGGGTTGGGAGCCGTGAATTTTGAGTTCAGCTTAGAGGTATTCAAGGGCAGAGTAATTAGTGTTATTGACAAGGGAAAGTTGTAATTCTTCTTTGAAGATGATGGCAACACCACCGCCTTTTCGGATGGGCCTGTCTTTTCTGAGAATAGAGTATCCCGTAGGGGCGAGGAGGTCAAGGATGCTTGTTGAGTGGTCATTGAGCCAGGTTTCTGTTAGGAACGCAATGTCGATGGATTCACTAAGAATAGTTTCAGAGATTTCGATAGCATGTCGAACAGCGGACCGACAATTGATAAGCATGCAGGAAAGAGGTTTAGGGGGGGGTTTGGGGAGTGGAAAGGTGTGGATGGAGGTGAGTTGGGGAGGTGGCCTAGGTGAGCGGGGAGTTCGGCTAGTCCCCAATATGACAGGGATGCTGGAGACAGGGGGAGGCTGGATATTAGTGGGTGAGCAGGGAGGGTAGGATTTGCAGAGGTCTAGGATCTCCATAGGTGATAGGAGGCAGGCAGTGCGGAGAGGTCTGTGTGCGCGGCAGTGTAGAGGAGTTGTGCAAAATGGTTTGGGGGTAGTGGGATTAATATGTCTGGTGTGAGTGGAGTTTATCCGGAGTGGGAGGCCTCCGTTTTTGCGGGAATAGAAATCTGATCTAAGATGAGCGAGATCTCTAGAGAGAGTGGCGAGGATGCGTTCAATGTTGCCAAGAGAGTTAGATATAAGACTAAGGTGAGAGATTGGAGAAGGTGAAGGGAGCGGCACAGGGTGTTCATAGTAGGGCAAGAGGAGAGGCATGGAGGGGGAAGGTGGGTATATGGCCATAAAGGGTGAAGGAGGGGCAGGATTGTTCGGAAGTAGGGTGAAGGGCGGGTCGTGATGGTGGGAGTCATGAGTTTCAAAGGGAGAGAGGATGGGTCTAGGGGAGGAGGTGCAGGGGCTATTCTGGAATAAAGTGCGAGACGGTTCGGGGAGGTGGGTGCAATGAGTTTCGGGGGGGGAGAGGATGGGATTAGAAGAGGAGGAAAAGGGTGGGTTCAGAGGAGGAGGGGAAGGGCACGGAGAGTCCGTAAGGGGGTGGGGTTTGGCACACGTGGCGTGGAGAGTGAGGTGTGAGGGAGGGCAGGTCGCGTGTGCGGGTGATTGGGAGCTGCGGGGAGTAGGAAGGTCCTGGGGAAGGGGAGGGACCATGGGAGTAGGAAGGGCCAGAGGGCTGAGCAGGGAGGTGGAGGTCAACAATTGTATGGCATTGTTGCACGTGGACATGGTCAGCAATTGAATTGTATTGTTGGATGTGGGCATGTCTGCAGAGGGGAGTAGAGGATAAGGGAGAGGGGTTGCAGTGGAGGGCAAAGGATGAGAGGGGGGGAAGGTTGTTGGTGGAATTGTGAAGTTGGATGGTCAACAATTGTAAGGCATTGTTGGACGTGGGCATGTCTGCTGAGGGGAGTATAGGATGAGAGAGAGGGGTTAAAGAGGAGGGCAAAGGATGAGAGGGGGGAAGGTTATTGGCGGACTTGTGAAGTTGGATTGTCAGTGATCTGAAGTGAAATTCAAAGGTGTTGAGGTGGGGAACGGCAGCTTGGATGAGGATGTTTCCGGTTTTAAAAATGGAGATGTCGATTTCCCCAGGAAAGGTAGGAGAGGGAGTCGTGGATAGTTTGTGGCCATTGGGGATTTTGAGGCACTTCGTGACTGGGAGGGATTGTAGGAAAGTGCTTTTCCATTTAGAGGGGCGTTTGGAATAGAAAATGTGGTTGGTAATAATAGGGGAGGTGAGGCTGTAGTAGTTGTCATTGACAAGTGTTTCAGGGTTAAGATGAGAAGGTTGTGTTTGAATTTTTTTTTGCATATTTTGAGAGATTCGGGGGGTAGAGAATGGACCAAGAGTTTGGGCCGTGTTTGGATAGATGCAGGGGAGGCATAGTAGGGTTGTGAGGAGGAGGCACTAAGAGGGAAGAGAGGGAGGTAAAAGGGGGTGTGGCAGGCTGAGGTAGGAGAGGGAGGTAAAGGGAGGGTGAAGCAGGCGGTAGTAGGAGAGGAGGGGAAAAGGGAAGGGAGGAGTGGAGGACGAGAGTGAGAGAGGATGGTATGAGGAGGCTAGGGCAATAAGTAAGAAAGGACAAAGGAATCAGGCTGGTGGGGGGGGGGCTAGGGTAAGGGAGTCTCCGCAGATTGAAAGGCAGCAGTTGGAGTTTCCACAGCTATTGAAACACGGCAGTCAGGGTAAGCACCAGCGTAAGGGAAGGTAGGGAGAAAAATCCACAAGCTCGGATGCAACAGCCTTGCCAGGGAGAAGCCCCGTCAGGGCCAAGTAAGGGGGCTTATCACAGAGAGGAAAAAGGGGGCTAGGGGGCATACCCTCATTTGGAATCAATGCCGCCATATTAGGGGAACTTAGGTCAAAGAGCTGGACACTCAGGACACTCGCAGCATTGGAGCAGTACAATTTTATAATGTTTAAAAAAAAAAAAAACACCTACATCTTGCGGATGGTGGCATCGAGAATTAGGCACATCATAAATCACACATCAAACAATACACTCCAGTAAATCAGGGCTGATATGGGGGCAGATGCTGGTAAACAGTGACAATAAAGGTGAGGCATAGGTCAATTTGGCAAGAGAAAATAAAGGGCAGACTCAACATAAATTTAGCAATGAGGGGTTCAGGGTCTTTCGAGGCTGCAGGTGTGTGTATCAGGGGGAGCGTGGACAGGCAAATATCATTAGCTCAACTTTGCAGGATACTGTTAATCCTGTCCGAACCTCGGAATTGGTCATATAGGAAAAACAATGAGGGGCAAAATTCAGGGTAAGGCCCTTAGGGGGAGCTCTAGGCTAAGTGATGGTCAGAAGGACTGCATTAGTATAAGTTCACAGAGAAGAGAAATCAGGGGTGTTGCTGTAGAAAGGGGCACTGTTTTTTCTTTCTCTCTGTAGGCTATGCGTCCATCTTGAGGAGCCTAGAAGGCTTCAGACCCCGGCTATACGCCATTTTGTTGGACTTTTTAAAGGGGAGGACATAGTTAGCTCCTAAAATAACCAAGACAACCAAGAGTTTATACGGTTATGTCGTAACCGTGCATCTACCACATCTTTTAGCGCTGCTTAAACTCCACTAATTCACATTAGCCCAGAAGGTCTCCCTACCCCAAAGCCACTAATAAAGTAGTAGCGCTCCTTCACGTGTATCCACTTGCATCATAACAGTAAATGCGGCGATGCTGGGCGAAGACAGAAGGCAGCCTTAGTGAAGGCAGGCCCCGATCGGTGCTGGTGGGGGGTTCACAACAATTAACTAAACTCCCTGCTGGGAACCTCGGCAGTCTGGACCCAGTCAGAAAGTAAGCAATGGCAAGTCCGAGTGAGCGGACGTACTGAAGGTTCCGAGGCACTTTGATGTCTCGAGGCGCTACGTCCTACGAGGCAGCGGTGAGGCGCTTTGTGGTTCGTAAGCGCTCAGTCAGGGGAGGTGGTGGCGGCGACGAAGAAGCTTCAAGGCGCCCTGTGTAAAAGAGGCAGCAGTGAGGCGTTGTTGTGGTTTCGAGGCCCTCGTCTAGGAGAGGTGGCGGCGGCGGCGAAGGAGCTGCAACAAAAATTAATTCAAGGGAAGATCGCAGACCAGCAGTGGGTTAAGGATGCTGTTCCCTGCTCGGGCCTCTGTTCCCTGCTCGGGCCTCTGTTCCCTGCTCGGGCCTCTGTTCCCTGCTCGGGCCTCTGTTCCCTGCTCGGGCCTCTGTTCCCTGCTCGGGCCTCTGTTCCCTGCTCGGGCCTCTGTTCCCTTTCTCGGGCCTCTGTTCCCTTTCTCGGGCCTCTGTTCCCTTTCTCGGGCCTCTGTTCCCTTTCTCGGGCCTCTGTTCCCTTTCTCGGGCCTCTGTTACCTTTCTCGGGCCTCTGTTACCTTTCTCGGGCCTCTGTTACCTTTCTCGGGCCTCTGTTACCTTTCTCGGGCCTCTGTTACCTTTCTCGGGCCTCTGTTCCCTGCTCGGGCCTCTGTTCCCTGCTCGGGCCTCTGTTCCCTGCTCGGGCCTCTGTTCCCTGCTCGGGCCTCTGTTACCTGCTCGGGCCTCTGTTACCTGCTCGGGCCTCTGTTACCTGCTCGGGCCTCTGTTACCTGCTCGGGCCTCTGTTACCTGCTCGGGCCTCTGTGGCTCTGTGTGTGGGTGGCTCTGTGTGTGGGTGGCTCTGTGTGTGGGTGGCTCTGTGTGTGGGTGGCTCTGTGTGTGGGTGGCTCTGTGTGTGGGTGGCTCTGTGTGTGGGTGGCTCTGTGTGTGGGTGGCTCTGTGTGTGGGTGGCTCTGTGTGTGGGTGGCTCTGTGTGTGGGTGGCTCTGTGTGTGGGTGGCTCTGTGTGTGGGTGGCTCTGTGTGTGGGTGGCTCTGTGTGTGGGTGGCTCTGTGTGTGGGTGGCTCTGTGTGTGGGTGGCTCTGCGTGTGGGTGGCTCTGCGTGTGGGTGGCTCTGCGTGTGGGTGGCTCTGTGTGTGGGTGGCTCTGTGTGTGGGTGGCTCTGTGTGTGGGTGGCTCTGTGTGTGGGTGGCTCTGTGTGTGGGTGGCTCTGTGTGTGGGTGGCTCTGTGTGTGGGTGGCTCGCTGTGTGAGTGGCTCGCTGTGTGTGTGTGTGTGGCTCGCTGTGTGTGTGTGTGTGTGTGTGTGGCTGGCTGTGTGTGTGTGTGTGTGTGGCTCTGTGTGTGGCTGTGTGTGTGTGTGTGTGTGTGGCTGTGTGTGTGTGGCTGTGTGTGTGTGGCTGTGTGTGTGTGGCTCTGTGTGTGTGTGTGGCTCTGTGTGTGGGTGGCTCTGTGTGTGGGTGGTTCTGTGTGTGGGTGGCTGTGTGTGTGGGTGGTTCTGTGTGTGTGGGTGGCTCTGTGTGTGGGTGGCTCTGTGTGTGGGGGTGGCTCTGTGTGTGTGTGTGGCTCTGTGTGTGTGTGTGTGGCTCTGTGTGTGTGGGTGGCTCTGTGTGTGTGGGTGGCTCTGTGTGTGTGGGTGGCTCTGTGTGTGTGTGTGTGTGTGTGGCTCTGTGTGTGTGTGTGGCTCTGTGTGTGTGGGTGGCTCTGTGTGTGTGTGTGGCTCTGTGTGTGTGGGTGGCTCTGTGTGTGTGAGTGGCTCTGTGTGTGTGGGTGGCTCTGTGTGTGTGGGTGGCTCTGTGTGTGTGGGTGGCTCTGTGTGTGGGTGGCTCTGTGTGTGTGGGTGGCTCTGTGTGTGTGGGTGGCTCTGTGTGTGTGGGTGGCTCTGTGTGTGTGGGTGGCTCTGTGTGTGTGGGTGGCTCTGTGTGTGTGGGTGGCTCTGTGTGTGTGGGTGGCTCTGTGTGTGTGGGTGGCTCTGTGTGTGTGGGTGGCTCTGTGTGTGTGGGTGGCTCTGTGTGTGTGGGTGGCTCTGTGTGTGGCTCTGTGTGTGTGTGTGTGTGTGTGGCTCTGTGTGTGTGTGTGGGTGGCTCTGTGTGTGTGTGTGTGTGGGTGGCTCTGTGTGTGTGTGTGTGTGGGTGGCTCTGTGTGTGGGTGGCTCTGTGTGTGGGTGTGGCTCTGTGTGTGTGTGGCTGTGTGTGTGTGTGGCTCTGTGTGTGTGTGTGTGGCTCTGTGTGTGTGTGTGGCTCTGTGTGTGTGTGTGTGGCTCTGTGTGTGTGTGTGGCTCTGTGTGTGTGTGTGGCTCTGTGTGTGTGTGTGGCTCTGTGTGTGTGTGTGGCTCTGTGTGTGTGTGGCTCTGTGTGTGTGTGGCTCTGTGTGTGTGTGTGTGGCTCTGTGTGTGTGTGGCTCTGTGTGTGTGTGGCTCTGTGTGTGTGTGTGTGGGTGGCTCTGTGTGTGTGTGTGTGGGTGGCTCTGTGTGTGTGTGTGTGGATGGCTCTGTGTGTGTGTGGGTGGCTCTGTGTGTGTGGGTGGCTCTGTGTGTGTGTGTGTGGGGCTCTGTGTGTGGGTGGCTCTGTGTGTGTGTGTGTGTGTGGCTCTCTGTGTGTGTGTGTGGCTCTCTGTGTGTGTGTGTGGCTCTCTGTGTGAGATGGACCTGGATTATGTCCGTTTTTTACCATTGAGCATTAAGGTGTCAATGGCACTTATAAGGAACTGTTACTGTGGCAGATGGGGTTGGTCAAAGAATTGAAATAGATTAATTAAAAAACAGTAAGGAGCTGGAGCTGTCTGTAACAATAAAAGGGATCTGTGGATGGCACTGACAAGAAGCAGCAAGTTGTTACCCTATAGCCTGTCTGCTTTTTTCAGCAAAGTCCAGCCCGGGACGGCCACCTTTCAAGACAGCTGCAGCTTATACATGCTTCCTAAAATTATTCCTGGGCCCAGACTGGAAACAGCCAATGTTCTTGTGGCATTGAGATGCTTTTGAATATGGTGACCTCTTCCTCTATAATGACTCGAGCACTTCCATTGCAGGGAAGATGGTGTGACAGCCTAAACTGGGAGCTCTTCACTCAAGCAAGGGGAAAACAAACAGCTGTCCCCTTGCTGTCCTACTGTGAGTTGTCACTGCCCTGCTGGTCACCCACCTGGAATCCTGGCAGAGATGAGGGAGGAAGGAGGCACTGCAAAGGAGCAGGCTGCCCAGATAGGGCAGGGTCTTCAGTAGTGCATCCAAAGAGAAACAAATGCCTCTAGCTGATTGGAGCATGAATTATGGAGAAGAGGTGGTAGCCCGGGCTTCGAAGGGTGTAATGACAGCAGTGGGCAGTGAGACTAATTTGTGTGGGTGGAGATTGAGCCTCGTGAGTATGTGTTGAAGGAGGCATATTCAGACGACCTACCCAGGGCAGAGGCTAGTGGAGCACCTGATCTAGACACCCTTCTGGGTATTAGCATCTTGCTTGCATGCAGTTGTGTAAGGTATGCGAAGCATGTACATCTAAAGGCTGGATTGCACATTGTGAAACCAAAAAACGGGGGTCAATCCTGGCTTCCCCAGTTGACCAAATTGTGTGATCCTAGGCAATTGTTTTAAATTACTTTGCCTCCTTTTTCTTCATTATCACATATAAGAGGACCTTGAAACACACAACTTCAGGATGTACGCTCTACAAAACCTTCTCTTGTGTTTGATTTAATAACCTATATCAAGACCAATGGAAATGTGGGATTTTGTGGCATTATTTGCATAATTATGAATTTGCCACATAACCCATAATTATCTGCATGATCTACACATTTTAACAAAACAAAAATTGTTTCTAGCTCAAACTGTTCAAAAGGTACTAAAACACAGTAACGTTTTGCTGCACAGTGGAACATTGTTAACAAAGGTTGACTGGCCTCCTTTCTGTTGCTTATTGCTAAATTTGGGTGATTAACTGGTACTAATGAGGTGCAACCTATAACCAGACAGTGTTTGGAGGTGTAAAAATGACAAAATAATGAAGTAATACGATCCCAAGATGTTGAATTACACTGCATGAATGTCCTTTTCTTGCTGCATAATTTAGTCAACCCTGCTGCATAATTTGTCCGTCCCCTGTCACATAATTCCAGTGCCCAGACTATAATGTTGTCCATATATAATAGTAACCCAGGCCACCCAGGGGGTTCACATAACAACTGACTTGCCTCTTAGTTTAATATTTGCATTGTTGCCAGGCTGGGGTGTAGTGGAATATTTTTAAAATCTAGTTTTTAAACTAGAACTTGAAGAAAAAAACAGTTCTCATTGCACTCATAAAATCTTATGCATTATGGTGAAACACTGATTTATGTTAATGCAGTACACTTTTTGTATATTGAAGCGACTTATCATATTTTGACACGCTTGTTGAAAGATGAGTGTTCCTAAAGTTAAGTGGTGCAGCACTCTTAAGTTACTACTTTAACTGCAGTTAACCTGTAAATAAATCTTTCTTATTGTTAGTGCTGAGTCAAGTAAACAGCAGCTCAGTGCTGCTCTTGAGAAAGGGGAGGTTGGGGGGAGCATTTAAAGGATGAGGTAAGCTGCATGCTGCCCAAGGCCGTACTTGGAGCATCACTGCTATTCAGTGACTGGCCATGCCATATCATACTATAAATGACTGGCCATATCGTACCATACTGTGCTATGACCGGCCATACCACACGATACAGTGACAGTTCATATCATACTACTCAATTGCATGTCATTATATACAATGACATGCCATACTATTCAATTACAAGCCATACCATAGCATACTATACAATGAAAGAGTATAACATACCATACTATACAATGACAGACCCAACCATACAATAACAGGCCATCCCATACTGTACAATGACAGGCTAGGCCATATCATTCCATACTATTTAATGGCAGCCCATACCATAATATACAATGACAGTCCCTACCATAATACCATACTGTACTATGACAGACCATCCAATACTGTACAATGACGGGCCATACCACACCACACCATACTATGTTATGCAATTACAGGCCGTACCATAGTAATACCATACTATAAAATTGTCAGACCACACCACACCATACTGTACAATAATACGATATGCCGAACCATTCTATACGACGACTGGCCCATACCCTACCACCCTCTGCAATGACAGGTCATTCCATACTATACGACAAGCCATACCGTACCATACCATAATGTACTATACAATGAACAGTCATACCATACCATACAATGAAAGACCACACCATGACACCATTCTATACAATGACCGACCATACAATGACAGGCCATTCAATACCATACTGTACAATGAGCGGCCATACCATACTATACAATGACTGGCCATACCATACTATAGAATGACTGGCCATACCATACTATAGAATGACTGGCCATACCATACTATACAAAGACAGGCTATACCATACTATACAATGACAGGCCATACCATACTATACAATGACAGGCCATACCATACTATACAATGACAGGCCATACCATACTATACAATGACAGGCCATAACATACACTGACAGGTCAAACCGTACTATAGAATCATGACAGGCTATCCCATACCATACAATGGCAGGGCATACACTACCATGCAGGCCATACCTACCCTACCATACCATGCCATACAATGACAGACTATATACTATACCATACTATACTATGAAATGGCTGCCCATATTATACTATACAACTACATGCTGTACCATACCGTATCATTACAGGCCATACTGTACTATAAAATGACAGGTCCTATCATACTATACAATGACCGGCCGTACCACACTGTACAATAACAGGTTAAATCATACCATACTAAACACTTACAGGTCATACAATACCCAACTATACAATGACAGACCATACCATATTATACAATGACAGGCCGTACCATACCATAGTATACTTTACAATGACTCACCTTGTTATACCATGCTACCGTATGCAATTGTAGGCCTTAACATACTATACAATTGCAAGCCATCCCATACTATACGAGTGGCCATACCATGCATACTAAACAATGACAGGCTGTACCATACAATGCCAGGGCGCACCATAGTATCCAGTGAAATGTTATTATATATTATACACTGACAGGCTATTCCATACTATACCATGATGGGACATACTATACTGTACATTGACATACGATACTATACAATGACCGGCCATGTCATAATATACAATACAATGACAGTCCTTACGATACTGTACAATGATTTTGGGTGATTTTTCTCTTGGCCGTGGTTTTTTTTTTTCTCCACCGTCCGATGATTAACGCTGCTTGATCTACTCTCCTCCCTAGATTTACCCAATGTCATGGTCTCCCCGATCCCTAATGGGTATTGAATAGCAGCAACATTGCTCATTTATGGTTAACATCTCGCGGCGCATTTTTTGAGATTGAACAATACTGAGTGTCAATACCACACAAGCTGGTTGACTGCATTACCAGTTTACCTGTGACAGTATAGTTCATTTCCCTCTCCTAGTGCTCCTATGTGATTTACCGAGGGCGAAATGAGGATGCCAAAAAAAAAAAAAGATGCTGTACAATGGCATTCCATACCATACAGTGATAGGCCATATTATACAGTGATACCATACCATAGTACACAATGACAGTTCAGGTAAGGTCTGGCATACAGTTCTTTACAATAACCGACCATACCATACCATGCTACTGTAAAAGACCTCTTTTTGTATGATCACTCCCCAAAATTTTGGGACTGATGCTGCTTGCTTTTCGACAGAAGTGCACTAGGCCCTGCTGACCCAGTGCGTGTGCTCTGGCCCCTCCGTGTGCGCACAATTGGCTAATCCCTGATTGGCAGCTTTAACTAACCTATAAGTCCCCTGTATATGTTAAGGAGTGTGTTGTTGTTTATACGTCACGCCCAAGGAAGGCCTTAGTAGCCCACATGTTCCTTTTATGTTTGACATGTCCTGAAAGTGAGAACTTGAAATTGTAATTTTCACTCTAACAAGGCCGGTGTTCCCATGGCTAACGGGGAGCCACTAAGTGCTGACTTCCATTTGGGACCATCAAAGACAGTACACCAAGGCGTCAAATTAATTGTTACAATAAATCAGACTGATTGGTGAATTCTGATTTTAAAGTAACTTTTAGTATTAAACTGACTTTGGAAAATTACCATTTTCTGGCCCATAGTTCAGGTAGCTGTTGCTGATTAACCACAGCAAATGCCACCTATGTTCTCTCAAACCGTATTTCAATTCTTTGCCAGCACATGTTGCTTTGCTGCAGATCTTGCAGCAGACTTTTTTGTGAATATAATACTCAGGCATATGTATGGACAACACTAGCACATGATTATTGGCATTAGCCAAACAAAACAATAAGAAGCAATCAAAACAGGTATTTGCACATTTGATACATTTTAATTAGTACATAAAAAATTATTCATTTATAAAAAACGAGTACATTCGTATATATGCATGATAAAAAATGTTTTAACATTTGTGACATATGTATAAGTTCAGATATTCATCTAATGATGGGACGCCTTTCTGCATTTTTGCTGTGACCTGGTTGGAGTTGGGAGCTTGGAGTTTGCCATCAACCCACTTCTTGCGGAACCCGCTCCGCGGGTCCCGCTGCGCTTGGAGTGCTGCCTGCCATTGTTTACAGAGGGACGCTGAGGGAAGGATATTGGTAGGGGCTGCGAGCGAGCGCGCGCGCTGCACTGGGACTACATATCCCAGGAGCGCCCGCCTGCCTGCCTGACTTGCTACACCTGGGCCGCTCTCCCCGACCCCTCCCCCCTCTCACCGAGCATTTATCAGCTGTTCTTTGGATCTGGCGAGTGGGACGCCTTTCTGCATTTTTGCTGTGACCTGGTTGGAGTTGGGAGCTTGGAGTTTGCCATCAGCCATCAACCCACTTCTTGCGGAACCCGCTCCGCGGGTCCCGCTGCGCTTGGAGTGCTGCCTGCCATTGTTTACAGAGGGACGCTGAGGGAAGGATATTGGTAGGGGCTGCGAGCGAGCGCGCGCGCTGCACTGGGACTACATATCCCAGGAGCGCCCGCCTGCCTGCCTGACTTGCTACACCTGGGCCGCTCTCCCCGACCCCTCCCCCCTTCTCACCTATTCGTGCATATATTACGGGCCCTGCTCTTCCGCTGCGCGGGAGCGCGCGGGAGGGCGCCGGGAGAAGCCCGGGACAAGGGCGGGACCGTCTGTGGCCGTCAGGGGCCGAAGGAGGCCGGGCTGGGCCACCCCACTGACGAGTAGGACTTGAGATCTGTTTCCTGTAATTTGTTATTCTCGGGACTCCATTGATTCATTATATTGTGTGCCCCACTGTGTTTATGAACTCGTAAATCCTACCAATAATGTCTCACATGTTAAATACCACCAGCTTACCACCTCCCCATCCTGAGGGTGGTACGACCATTCTAGGCCCCTTGGACAAATTCTTTTTCAATCGTCCCAACCAAGATATAGACAAAGAGATCTCACTGGCAGAGAAACGTGCAGACCGTAGGCTGTCCATTGAGCTTCTTAAAAGCTCCATGGAAAAACGGTTGCCGCAAGCTTATCCGGCATTGGTAACCCCTCTGTCCTCTATAACTTTGCCTGGGGTGATTGAAATACAAAACACTTCTCCCTCTACTTTGGAGATTGAGGACGGCCCACTACAAAGATTGGACAATGCCACTCTGTCCACATCTTTACCTTTAGACCCCATTGTTCATTCATCTACAGTGAAAACCATAATTAAAACTAGTATGTCGGGCCCAAAACCATGTGTAAAAAGGAAAAGGATTACTGCCCCAAGGAAATCCCATCCTTCCAAACCCCCTAACAAGGTAAGAAAAGTGGTAAAAAATCCTTTATTTACACAAAAGGCACACAACGGGGTAAGTGGAAGTGGCGACTTACCAAATGAGGGGGACAATGTAGTTATAGAGAGTTCTAATCCACCATTTAGTGACCTCCAGGGGAACGGGTTGGCTGCGAACATTCCTCCAATAGACTCATTGATACCTGAGTTGGAGAAATTACTAAGGTTGTTTTTGACACCCATTGAGGCCAAAGTAAATAAGTTAATGGATCGACTAGACCACTTTGAGCAGGCTACCCTGGACAATTTTTTCCATACTAAGTCACTAATTAAATTACAGCCCAAGATAACTGAGTCTAGTAGGGCTGAGGAAATTTCAGAAAAAGCACAAAATCTGCCTGTTGTTGTAACACTCCCCCAAGCAGGCTGCACTATAAGTAAGACCCAGGCAAAGGGACCAAGCCAACCGCTTATTCCACCAGAGCAGGTCTGTCCAAGCACTAGTGCAAGGGAAAAAGCATCTAAGGTCCAACACCCTATGGTAAAGGACAAGAATAAGACGGGCCTACAAAACAGCAACACCGTTGCAAGTAACCATCGGCCAATGCCAAGTATTTCCAATCCCGACACAAATATTGGAGCAGATGGCCTTAATGGCCCCAGGACAACTAAAGCTTTATCCACAAATCCTCAGCAAAAATCAAATATCCCTAACCCTTGTCCTAGTGCCCCGGTTAATAGACCACCACCGACTTATTTGGAGAAACAACCCCGAAAGATTCCTCCTGTGAATCTTACCCCGGATTCCCACCCTTTCGTGGCGGTTCTCACTAATGTTCCACCTCTTTTAGTCGGTCAAAGAGAAAACTTCCAGATGCTCAAAAATAAAGTAATGCACTGGTTGAAGGAAAATAGACCACTCCCGGGGGGGCTGGACGGGTTGATAATAGGGGCAAGGAGGATCGACTGGATTGGGTACACCAGTAAAAACTTGGGGGGTGACTGTATTATCATCAATTTTCAAGACCCCAGGGTGGCTGGTTGGATTACAAGGCAGGGTTGGGGTACAAGTAGTGGTGGAATTGGTATCGTGGATCTTTCTTTTTTCTATCCAAGACAAACATGCTTATTAAAAGGCGGGCCCATGAATCTAAATAGTTCCACCAATCCTCCGTTGGTAATGATTGCACCCCCACCCTCTACCCTACTGCAATGGCAACCCCAAAATATTGGTTCAAATCATAATAATCTGGAAGACACTCAATGTTTGAACTGGGGATATTGACCAAAGCTTAACATAAGGGGATGCCTTTCCCACCAGAAGCCAAGTTGGGTCCCCGAAACCCCGGAAATGAGTACTGATGTTGTGTTGAAGGTAACAGAAGGCGATGAAAATGTTGCATCTGTAGAGGAAAATACCGGGGATTTAATGCAAAATATGAGTGGTGAGGTGTTAATGGAACAGAATATTGTGGACAATGATCACAATTTGGGAGATGAGGATGGTGGACAATTGAGTCCCATGGGATTGCCCATTTCTGATATAATGGGTAGTGATAGCCCTGCTATGGAAAGCTTTGTATCTTGGAACATTGCAGGATTGGGGAGTAAGTTGATGTTACAATCGTGGGCCGACTTCATTAACGGGTTTGAACTGTGTTTCTTCCAGGAGACTTGGGCCTGTGATCCTATTTACCTCCAAGGCTACCTAAATTTTTCAATCCCGGCATGTCGAGGTCCTAGGGGTAGACCCAAAGGAGGCCTCACAGTCTGGATTAGACAGAGTTCCGGACTTACTGTGAAAATGTGGGACTTGGGCTGCAGAGATATACAAATGCTACGAATTTCCTCAGTAGAGTGGGGTGTGATAGATTTATATAATGTCTATGCCAGAGGTTGCAATAATGGGAGTTCCCCCACTTTAGAGGCTCTATTTAATTTTCTGCAATCAAAGTCCCTTGGGAACAGAATAGTAATAGCTGGGGATTTAAATAGGACTTTTGAGCCTCTAGACAGTACCGAAAACCCATTAGGACAGGAAGAGGACAATCTATGGGGTGTTCCCTCCCTGAATCTTGCCCCTGTCAAACGTTGGTCTAAAGATATTCTTTCCTTAAATGCTATGTGTTTAGAATATGGGATGCGTGCCCTCAATGGTAGAACAAAGGGAGATAAGGAAGGTATGTGCACATATGATAATGGTCATAATAGAAGCAGGATAGACTACGTTATTTGTAGTCTTAATCTTTGGCAGGGGGTTTGTGACATGGAAGTCAAGGGCAGGATAGAAAGTGATCACAACCCCCTCTGTGTGACCCATACCTGGTGGAAGCACACTCAGCCTTATCTACATGCTAGTAATGGGTTGCTCCCAGACATGGCGAATAATATGCGTAGATTGAAATGGCCCTCGGTGTTGGCGAATGCAGCCTCCATGGATTTTATTGGGTCTGAAGTGGACAAAGCAATTCTTTCCATGGAATTAGCTAGTGCAACACTGCCAGGATCTAGGGCGATCACTGAAATCCATAACAATCTTTTCGCCACCCTAAAGCCATACTTTATGAGAACATGTAAGGGTAATCCCACAGCTTCCTCTAAACCAGCAGGGTGGTTTAACAAACAGTGCAGGGCAGCCAGATTAACACTGGGTAATGCTATCAGAAGCAGGGACAGTGTAGCAATCAAAACTGCCAGGAAGCAATACAACACTAGCATTTTCTTGGCCAAAAAAGACTGGGATGAGAAGCATTGGGAGGAACTGAAGGAGGCCTCTGGAGCAAAGGATTCCAGGCTTTTCTGGAAGATAGTAAAGTGGGGCAGAGGCGGTACCCCAAACAAACCGGATAATAATGTTGCTGAATCCGATTGGGTGAATTACTTTAGGCCCCAATATGCTGAAACAAAGGAGTGGGGTGGTGGGGATGTAATCTTGGCTGTATTTCCTAAGGATGATTTGTTTTCCGCCAAGGAAGTTGAATTTGTAATTAGCTCCGTTCAAGGGGGTAGGGCCCCGGGATTAGACGGGATACCCTCGGACGATAAAGATAGGTGGGGCAGATATGTGCTCCTATTGGGGAACGCAATTGCAAAGGGTGCGCAAGTCCCGGAACAGTGGAGGGGAGCCATCATTATACCCGTCCACAAAAAAGGAGATCGATCCCTTCCAGCTAACTACAGGCCCATAAGTTTGATTGCCACCGTCCAAAAAGTAATTGGGAAGATGGTGGTAAACAAACTTATGGACTGGGTGGACGAAAATGATTCTCTTTCCCCTTTTCAGGCAGGCTTTCGAAGGGCTACCAGTACCATCGACCAGGTGTTTCGCTTCACTATGTTACGGTGGGGGACGGTTCTTCTTGGTGGGGGCAGCCTGTATGTCGCTTTTGTCGACCTGCGGGCTGCCTTCGACCTAGTCCCAAGGGGTAAGCTCTGGGCAGTGTTAAGTAAGATAGGCATTCCCGCAGAATTGCTTACTTTGGTTATGAGGTTGCACGAATGCAATTTTGCCAAAGTACAGTGGGGGACAAATGGCCAATCCTCAACTGACTTCCCTGTGGAGCGTGGGGTGCGCCAAGGTTGTGCAATGGCGCCCTTGCTCTTCACATTATATATCAATGGGATAGTCAGCAGGATGCAGGACGCTAGTGTGGATGCGCCTTCGTTGGCGGGCATCAGGGTTCCGATCCTGATGTTCGCTGACGACACTTTGATAATATCCAAAACCCCAGCTGGATTGCAACGGGCCCTGAATGTTTTTGATGACTTTTGCCAGGAGCATGGCCTGGAAGTAAACATAGGCAAGACCAAGCTGATGGCTTTCTCCCAAGGACAGAAGCCTCGCCCTAGGATACACTTGAATAATATTGGGCTTGAGGTCGTAAGGGAGTTCACCTACCTAGGGGTACAAATCGCAAGTAATTATGGTTGGTCCCACCACATAGAAAAGGCGGTCCTGAAACATCAGCAAATATCGGGGGCCTTACGGGTGGAGCACAATAGATCCAAAACAAAACCCATAAAACCTGTCCTCGCTGTATACGATGCTAAGGCAATAGGATCGGCCTTATATGGGGCGGAGCTGTTTGGTTTTGACAACTTAACCTCATTACAGATAGCTGAGAACAGGTTTCTTAGGGGTATTACGGGATTGCCCCAGAGTACACCATTAATCCCTCTTAGTCTTGACCTGGGAAGAAGATCGGTAACCGACCGAGCCAGACTGCGTCCCATCTTATACTGGAGGCGACTTTGGTCCACCCCTGAAATTAGGCATTATGGGGAAGGCTTCCTGGCAATAATCAAGAGTGATACATTCCATAAAATATCATGGCTGAAAAATCTAAGGGTATTGCTAGGCGAACTAGGTCTTTCCAACCTTTGGGACAATCCGTCGGGGGAAGTGTTCCCAAGCAAAAATACACTTAAAGCACTATATTGGGAATGGATAGACGAGAGGCTTTGGAGAAGGGTTAAATCTGACTCAATGGGAGGTCGCTTTTTGGAAAGTAAAATGTGTCCTGCTCTAGAAAATTACTGGGACAGTATAACTGTTCCTATGGACAGAAAATTGTTTTTCCAATTAAGATCTGGTTCCCTCCCGTTGAGAGATCTAACAGGCAGGTGGAAGAGTTTGAGCACCCAGTGCTGCCCAGCATGCGGCGCAACTAAGGAAAGTGTGGGACACTTCCTATTTGCTTGTAAGGCTTATGCCTCCCCAAGAAGGGTCTGGTTAACCCCTATCTGCAAGAACCTTGGGACATCCAGTGCGGCTGAGGCGCAGAGAATTATTTGCACTACTTCTGAGGAGCCTATTGTTATGGGAATAGCAAAGTACCTGGGGTGGGCTTGGTCCATTAGGCGGAGAGCCCTTTCTGTTTCTCCTAATGTTTCTTGATTATGTTTTACTTGTATAATGTTTTGTTTTACAATGATTAAGCTTGCGCAACTGTTTTAATGTACTGAATGAAATGCCCTGATTAAGTGTGATGTTTTTATAATATGCATGTTGTGCTTTTATGAGTCTATAACTCGAATAAAGCTTTTCTACTCTACTACTACTATAAAATGACAGTTCATATATTATACAATGATTGACCATACTGTATAATGTCAAGACATGGCATGTTATACAATGGCAGGTCATGCCATGCAATAACAGGCCACACTATACTATACAGTGGCATGCCATACCATAATATACAAAGACAGGCCATGCTGTGCTACACTATACGATGACAAACCATACCATATTATACAGTGACAGACCAGACCATACTATACAATTATAGGCCGTACCACACCATAACATACTATATTAAATAATGACAGGTCGTACTATACTATAGCATTACAGGCCAGACTATTCCATACTATAAAAAGACAGACCATACTACACAAGTTCAGGCTATACCATAGCATACTGTACTATACAATTACAAGTCCTACCTTATCATAATATATCATACCATACTAAATTATACAATGAAAAGACATGCCATACTATTCAACGACAGGCCATGCCATACTATTCAGTGGCAATCTATACAATACTATACACTTACAGACCATACCAAACCATACTTTATCGTGAAAGGCCATTTCATATTATACTATGACATGCCTTACTAACCATTCTGTACAATGACAGGTCATACCATAGTATACAATTACAGGCTGTACCAAACCGTACCATACTATGACAGACCATACCATCCCATGCAGTGTAAGTCTGTGCGATACCATTCCATACAATGGCAGGCCAGGCATATTATACTAATATACAATGCCAGGCCATGCCATACCATGCTAGTATAAAACAACAGTCCTTATCATACTATTCAAAAGGTATCATACAATTATCTTTTACTTCATTGTATTTAGATTTTATTTTTTTATATGAATCCTTCTGTACAAAAGTTGTACAACATGACCAAATAAAATTGACAAAGCCAATCTATATTACTAAAGCATTACCTATCCATTTTGCCAATGCTTGTTCTCAACTGCAGAGAGGATGCAGCATAGGCATCTTGTGTCAGACAGAAGACTTGCTGCTAAGGTTGTGGGATGAGGAAACTAAGGGAGCTGTGGCAAGGGCATGTGCTAGACCTTATCTGAGAGGAACAAGAATGGACTTGAAAAGGCATATGTTCCCAGATGTTGTTTGCACCTGTTGTATTTTTTGATCTTTGGAAAGGAAGTAAAAATGTCATTGGCTTGGGTGATTGGGGATTATTTCACTGCATCATTTGCACTGTTTGGACAGAGAGAGTTCTGTCATGAAGCTTTCCTGGCTTGACCTGTACTTCTTTTTACTTCTCTTTCAGCCGTCGTGGTTGGTGGGATCGATATGATGTCACAGTCCCTTGCACTTGCCAAAAAGCCACATGTGGTGATTGGTGAGCCTCTGTTCTTTAGCATGAATCTTATAATCTTTAGCTCCCCCTTTTTAGGCCATTCTATCCTTCCTTCTTTGAGCGGTTTCCTCAGCTCTTTATATGATTTCACCATTAGACCAGTTGATATCATCCATATTAAACTGCAGTTTGAAGACTATGCATGATTTTTTCGTTCAGCTAAGCTTGATTTAGTACTCTTGCCTTTTCATCAGTCTTACTCCATCCCATTCTCAATCCTAGTTTCATAGGAGTCTCTAAGTTGTACTTCTATCACACTGTCCCCCTTTTACCCTTCCTCTCGCATATAATATTCTCGCTCCATGCACTAAGCTGCTGCTTTTCACATTTTCCATGTTTCTTCTCCACTTGCCTTCATTCTTTTCTACCACTTGTTGTACTTCTTCCTCTTTCCTACCATGTTCCTCCACACACACTCGCCTTTCCTCATGTTTTTATTTCCACATCTTCTGTTTAACGCCACTCAATCTGCTTCCTGTTTCTCTGTTTCCATCTATTGTCTCCTCTCTCTATCCTTGCCCCTATGCCCCAGTGGTCTCCTTTTGTGCTACCTATCCCTGACTGCCCTTCTCTCCTGACAGCCACCCCAGGACGCCTGATCGATCACCTGGAGAACACAAAGGGCTTCAATCTGCGGGCACTGAAGTACCTGGTGATGGATGAAGCTGACCGCATCCTGAACATGGACTTCGAGACCGAGGTGGGGGCAGGATAGGATAGTTGTCTGCATCTACCCATTTCATTGATATCGACTTTTATTGGGGTATTGGGGATTATGGCGTATATTGTTTGTTTATAGAGAAGGAGAATTGTTAAAGTGGCTGAAAGGGTGAACTTTCTGGGCAGGTGGAAAAACTGCAGTGCTTGGTGGTCTAGTGCCATGTATACTTCAGTTGTATTCTTGTTCCCATGACCCTTTACTCTCCTCATTTCCCAGTGTCTCATTGGTAGTTTTGGTTATTCTATAGTTCCCCTTGGTTCTCTCTTTTTCCTGTATTCCCAGCCCCATTTCCCTGAGCTCTACAGTGGGTCTACTACTTTGCCTTTGTTCTTCTATAGCTTAATTTATTCTTCCCTTACATTCCTCCAGCTTCTCTGCCCAGATTCCCTTCAAACTCTCCAAGTTCCTTTATATGTTTCCGCAGTTCTGAGTCTCTGGTTTTCTTTTCCTGCTTCGATTGGTTCCATCTGTTCTTCTCCCGGATCACTTGATTCTTCTGTCTTAATATTTTTCTGTGTTTTATTATCTCCAGGTGGATAAAATCCTGAAGGTTATTCCAAGAGACCGAAGGACTTTTCTATTCTCTGCTACAATGACAAAGAAGGTGACAAACTAGCTGTGAGCTGCCATGAAATAAGTCACCCCTCATGTTCCCCTGGAACTGTCTACTAGGAGAATTTGGTTGTCTCAATCTGTGCTTCTCATGTTTTGTACCTCACTCTAATCACTTGTGTGCCTGGTGGCGTTCCACTTACTCTCTTCACTTTCTCTTTTCCCTCCCTTTGCTGTCTCTCTCCCCTTTCCCTCACAATGTCTTGCTCTCTTTCTCCTTGTTTCATCGTCGCCCTAAGTGGGAAGGATATGACTAGACATGGGTCTCGTGCTCTCTGCGCCACTGGATTTAAGCTAGCCTGGCTTATGAGGGGTGATGGCTTGAAACAGGTCCGAGGATGCTTTGTCGGGTCCTGGGAGAGACCTGACTTGGCAGTTCAGGCTGGACTGTTCCCATAAGAAACAGGGTCAAGCCTGATTTGCATATGGCTGGGTCAAAACTGGGGTGGCATGGTGAGCAATAGAACTATGAATTAAACCCAGATCCTTGTGACGAGGGGGAGAATGTTTGCATTGTTCAGCATTACATACATCATTTGTTCATTTTGCTTCTACATTGATCATAAAGCAGTATTTCCTCCAGTTAGTAGGCTGAGTCCTTTAGAGTGTGAGTTTACAAACAAATGTTTCAGCGCGCTTTGCACAATGTCTGCATCCTTGTTACTCTGGATGTACTCACATTATTTTTTTGTGAAGGTATGTACTGATGACCATGTGGCAGCTGTACAAATGTCTTTGAGTGCTATGCTGCCTCGAAAGGAGAACATGGCTCCCTTCATTCTTGTTGAATCTGCCTGTGTTTTTTTTTATGTAAGCATTGTTCCCCCTGCCTTGTGACAATATTGTGTTGTTTGCAATATCCATCTTGCAATAGTTCTTTTGGTGTCCGGGAATCCCCTATTTGCGTGTGTGAAGGACACAACACACTGTTCTCCTTTCCTGATCGGTTTGGTTCTTTCCGTACAGTACATAATTGCCCTGTGGATGTGTAGTGTGTGTAACGCTGTCCCTGCCTATATTTTCTGCTCAAAAAAGGTCTGTAAGTGGGTGGCTTGGGTAACATGGAACTTCAGTACTACTTTTGGTATGAACCTTAGGTTTGTCCTCATTGCTACTTTACCTTTATGTATCTACAGATAACTGTCCCTGGTTGGTGACCGCTTGTATTCCACTGACTCTCCTCAGTGAGGTGATCGCAATGCGGAATGCAGTCTTGAGTTAGGAATTTGAGTTGTGCATTGGTTTGAATGGGATGTCATTAGTTGCATAAGTACTATATTCAGTTTCCATGTAGGCATGGGCGTGCTCTTTGGAGGTGCCACCTTCTTTGCTCTCTTCAAGAAGCGTCTACCACTGGTGTGGTGAAGAAACATCTTCATATTGTGCCTCTTGTGTATGCTACAATGGCTGCTAGGTGAGCTTTGACAGTGGCATAGGAGACATGATTGTTCCAGTAGGTGTCTCATGTATCTAATCATTGTGGCATCCTGTGTCCAGTCTCTGTGCTTCCCTGGCTTGTTGCACCATTGCTGAAATCTCCTCCACTTGTTGCTGTAGCATTTCCTTGTTATTTTTAAGCTTCAGAAAAAAAGGTTTATTCAAGAAGAAAAGGAAAGACAAAGAAAGGCATTAAAATGTAAATACATAGTATCCCGTAAGGTCATACATAAGGTTATATTTATGGAAAGAGGTTGATAAGAATATATACAAGGTGTGGCAATCTATTTTAAGATTACAACATTATACCTCTAATAAACATATTCAATTATTCAGAAGTATAAAATACAGAAGTCAAGAAGGCTTTGAAACGTCTTGTTCCGAGGGAGCACTTGTGCAGGAAAGTCTGGCATGAAGATCAATAAACCTAGTAACTGGTGACCATAGCTGCAGACGTTTTGTAGCTAGAGAAATAGAAGCTGTATCCAATCTGGGATTTTGGCAAACTGCATACCACCAAGCTTGAATGGGTAGTTTGGACAAGTCTTTCCAATATTTAGTAATTTGATGAAATACTACTGCTATTAATAAGTCAAACATTTGTATATTTAGTGAGCAATTAGTCCAATAAGATAAAGCTCCTAAAACAATATTAGTAATAGAGGGAAATAGTATGGTCAAATATAAGGGTGATCTGGCCCCAAACGTTCGTCCAAAAATCATGAACAAAAGGGCAAGTAAATAGTAAATGTTTTAAATCGGCACACATATGGGAGCAGGACCAGCAAACAGCTATGTCAACGTTCATCCTGTGTAGAGTCACCGGAGAGAGAAGTAACCTATTATATATATATATAAAGATGTCTGTATTGTGTTTGCCGCTCTAGAAGTTATTCTAATTTTGGTCCAGATTTTATTCTAGATGGAAATGGACCATTCCGTATCCAGATCCTGTTCCCAGGCTAATTCTACTTCGGTTTTATATCTATCTCCGCTGAACTTTCGTAGATATGCGTTTATGGTGGAAGCTTTAGGACATGTGCTGAGGAAGTTGCGGGTTTGGTTAGCAGTTGTATGGGAGGAGAGAGGAGTTTAGTTAACTTGTTCAAAAGCAAGATACAAAGCGTCTTGCAACAGTTGGTATTTTTTCTGAAATGGGACGGGGAAATTAAACAAGAAACGAGCATGAGAAAAAAGGTATAACCTTATTGTTGTCAAATTATTGATTTACCCATATTAAGCCTTTTTGCCTCCATGTTTTCCAATAAAAGGGATTCCTCTTGATCAATAAGTTTTTTATGCCATATAGTGGAGTTCAGAAATGTATTGATATTCTTATATTGACCTGGCGTAATTATGTCCAGTAATTTACTTGTGTGTTGAACTATGGGAGTGGATAATTGTTCGGGTTTCTGAGTGAATAAGTACTCTTGAAAGGAGAAAGGACTAAGGTAGGATTGTTCAAGCAAGCCCCACAGTGGGGAGTTCAGTGAGGATCCCGGGATCCACCTAGAAGATTGACGATGTAGAAACGCTTTGTGATAACTGGGGAAAAGCCAGGAAATTTGCTCCACCTTCGAGTTTTTGGGCCTGTGAGTTTTAATAGACATACAGACCCTTTTATTGCTCCAGAGAAAAGAAGATAATAAGGAATTGATTTTCTTATTATTTGTTTTTAGATATATCAATTGGTATATTAGAAATAGTCTAAAATAATATGGGGAATAACCTCATCTTAATAGTATCCAAACGTGCCCACCAGGAAAGATAGAGGGAATGCCACTTATCTAGTAAAGTGGATATATTCAGTGAACATTTGTCTATATTAATGGAGATTGGTGATTTACTTGACAAAGTAAAGTACATACCCGGATATTTTATATGCTGGGAGTTCCATTTAAAGTTGGATACGTTAAAGTCATCTTTAAATATAAGTTTGGTTAAGGGCAATGTCTCGCATTTGTCATTAATTTATATCCGGAAACATAGGAGTAAGCAGTCATGTCTTTTAGAAATGCAGGCAGGGAGGAGTGTGGTTTCAAGAGAAATAAAATGTCATCTGCTGCCAATTTAATGTGTACATTGTTAAATGAAAAATCATGAAAGTCTAAGTTTTAGCGTATTTTAGATAAAAGTGTTCTAAAGCTCGATTAAAAAGAAAGGGAGATCGGCGACGACCCTGTCGGACACCTCTTCCCAAGTTAAAATATGTGGAAGTAAGGCTATTGGCAAAAATTGCCGCTCTGCAATTTAAATAAACGAGAGACAGGGGTGTGGAATTTAATAAAATATCTACTTGTCCATGGGGAAGGTTGCTTCAGAAATCTACTTGTCCTGTAACAAAATCCACTTGTCCCTTTAGTGCCATGTAGTGTGGCGACAAATTATGGCAGCAGTCTCCATATATAAGATTTCTGATATAGCCTCTCTGATTATGCCAGGGCTCATACCATGGGAGTATCTGAATACTTGCAATCCCCTTATGTTGCCATATTTCCGCAGATCTACATACTTGGGCTGACGGTAGTGGTACGCAATAGTTCCAGGGTTAGAATGCCCTTTTGATTCTGTGCAAACCTACTAACTTGCATGTTTCAACATCTCTTCTCTGATCTTTTCCCATACTGAGAAAGTTTAGAAATTTACTCCTTACAATGGCAGACGTAAACCTTCTTTCAGAGTTGGAAAACTGGTGGTTGGAGGGAAAGTGAACTTGCAAACGCACAGATGTTCGCATGAGCAAAGATACACATAGATATTTGCTCATGCCAAAATTCACTTCACAAATATTTTCTAGGAGTACTATTGTTTATCCTACTTCTGTAAATTCTTGGGATTTCACGAAAGCTGCACTTAATGCAAGTACATATAACATGGGTGCACTTTTGAGACTTTCTTTAATAATTGGTCCCCTAATTTGGTCTGGCGTTGACCATGACGTTTTGCATTTATTAAAATGTTGTCTCTCTCTCTGTATTGGCTGGCTTCACTGTGAGTGCCAGCATTCTGCTCTTTCAGATGCGCATACCGGCACAGAGTAGTTTTTCTCAAAGCCAGTAACTACTGTGGCAGAATATGCTATTTGAGACCAAAAACAATTGTTGCTTTTGCTAATGTTTGTTATTACGGTGAGGGCCCGGCAGGTCACACACCAATAAGGTTTTACAAAAACCATGCCAAAACAATTCGCACATTGACAAAACTAAAAAGCTGACCACCAATTTCAGACCTACTGGCTTTACCGATGCTTGTTCATTTTTATTTCCCATAATCTTACTGAAACTGGTTACACTGATTTTCTACAATGAATAGTTTTGGGAAATACTAGCGTGCATCAACACATGTTACTAAATGATGCTGCAAAGAAATGGTACCTGAAATTTTACAGTAGTTTAGCTAAATGTTTTTTTTTCTTGCTTTCATTTTTTTATGGACATTTTATTTTGAAAGCAAAGAATCATCAATCTTGCTTTCGAGTTTCTGCAAATATTTGCATCAAATCCGAGAGCATTCTGGGAGCATTAATACATAGCCTCATATTGCTAAACTTTGAAAACGTGTGTACATGTTTCTATACTGGAACCACGGTCAGTAGTGCAGTCGGGGCTTACAACATTTACTTAAGAGCGCTCACCCTAATAATGCATGCTTTTAATGAATTAACCATAAATACAAGCTTGAACAGCATTAATATATGGACAAAAATATTACCTTAAATGCCGACAGTCCCCTTCCCTGATCCATAATGTGGCACTGCAAACTGGCAGCCAAAGGGTTTGTGCTGCAGGGGGTTGGGCCTTCTTGTCCCAAGGACAGAATACAAATGAAAATCTGTTGCCCTTGGCCCCAAACAATATGTCCTGGGCGTCAGGCTATAGCAATTCCACATCCCTGGAGAGAAATTGAGTTTATAACTTTTGGACCAAAACCAAACCATTGAAGCATTTGAAAAATAAATGGCCAATATACCCTATCAAACGCTTTTTCCGCGTCTAATGCAATTGCAGCGATAGATTCAGATATGAGATGTTTTGGACAGTATATCAAAAAGCAAACTAGTATTGTCTGTAATAAAGCGTCCTTTAATAAAACCAGATTGTTCTTTACCACGTAAGTCAGGAAGAAAAGATTCCAACCTCAAGGCCAAGGCCTTGGAACATTTTTTATAATCAATGTTTACTAAAGATATGGGTTTGTAGTTTTTACAAAAATGAGGTTCCCTATCTTCCTTGGGTATGAGACCTATTAAATCGTTCACAAAGGATCCAGATGATGTACCAGCACGTGAGAAAGAGAGTATCAGATCTCGTAGCGTGGGAAGAAGTAAAACAGTCCTGTCCTGGGTCATTCTCTATTTTGAGTGTATGTAGTACAGTGCGTAATTCCTTCGATGAGATATCAAGTTCCAATTAATCAAAATGTAGTTGTGTATCAGAGGATTTTTCAATAGAAGAAAGATATTCTGAAAACTCCTTGTCTGTACGCAAGGACTCCGGTGTGTATAAAGATTCATAAAATCGCTGGAATTCTTATAGGATTTCAGAGTCTTTGCATCTAGGAGATTGTTGATCGTCTGTGATTGATTCAATGTTGAATTTTCTTTACCTCGAGTTAATTTGCTAATAGTTTGCCAGATTTATTCTGGCCACCATAACATTTTGCACTAGATTTTAATAAATCTAGTGATGCATTTTCCTTAGAATCCTTATTGAACTTAAGTTTAGTTGCTATAAGCTCTGACAGAGATCCTTTCGATTTGGTAGTATAGTAGGAATGTTACAATCTCTTTATTTTTAAAAAAAGATCTGTGGCATGTTTACAGGCAAAGTTTTGCTTCTTAGAAACTTAGTTGATGATAAAATCATGTGCAGCCGCTTTAAAAGCATCCCATATTATATGAAAGGGTAAGCTTTCTGTTTCATTAAGTTGAAAGTACTCTTTAAAAAAGGAGGTGAATATAGAGTCTAAAAGTAGCGAGTTATTAAAACGCCATTGGGTGGAAATATTTGACTTAAGTCTGTCCAATAAGATAGAGATAGGCGTGTGATCATATATCAATATAGAACCAATTTCTGCAGATTGTAAGGTTTGAGAAATGTTGTTGGATACAAAAATGTAGTCAATACGTGATTGGGCCTGGTGTACCTGGGAAAAGTAGGTTTATTCTCTTAGAGTGGGGTTGCAAACTCTCCAGGCGTCTAATAATTTTCGCTATAGAGTAGACTGTAAGAATAATTTATGGCGTTTTCTTTGGTATGAAGGAGGTCCGAGAATTACGGTCGATAATTAGTCACCTGCTAAAGTGAGATTGTCCTGGGGACATTGCAAGACTTTCTTTGTAAGGTGAGACCAAAAAAGGGAGTTTCCAGTAGTTAGGGCATAAATGTTAAACAAGGAAATTGAACCTTCCCAATCGGCAAATCAGTAAACAACCAATGACCAAATTTATCAGTTTCTTGAGAGATCAATTTAACACAGAGAGATTTGTGACATAAAGTGACAACGCCTTTTCTTTTACCATGTGACATAGTGACAACACCATTTCTTTTAACATCCCCTGGGGAGAAGACTGCACCCACCCAATCTCTCTTCAATTTTAAGGACTCTCTCTGCAAGGTGTGATTGTCTTGTTCCTGTAGGTAACCTTAAACAGACAAGGATGAAAAAGACCTTAATGAGCACCAAGAGAGAGAAGATCCGGTCTTAAATTTAGAAATTCTTTACGTCTATCTGCCGTACTCTTGGCATAATCTTGAGAGAAAAATAATGCATGACCTGACCAAGATATGCTGGTTTTTTATATGAATGCAGAAAGGACTTTGAGAAGATCCGTATACTCCAAGAAGTATAAAATGACACCTCTTGGACGTTTTGAACCAGAAGTATTTACTTGTTGACGACTTAATCTGTGTGCACATTGAATGTTCAGAGAGGGGCCTTCAGGTAGCTTTAGCACTTTGGGAAGACCTTTTTTTAAGAAAGTAAGAGAGTCTGGGTCCTCCGTTTTCTCCGTTAAACCATATATGCGCAGATGATTTCTCCTGTTTCTGTTTTCCAAGTCTTCAACTTGTTTCTGCCGAATAGAAACTTGAGATTGAAGAGAGTTCACTTTGCTGTCAGACTGTAAGAGGGAACATACTGTTCCACCACTTGTAGGCTTTCATCTATTTGAGACCACCTTTCAGTAAGGTGATGAGGCTTATTTTTCGTTTCCTCCATAAAAGGACGTAGGGCACAAATTTCTTCGAGTAAGAGGTCCATGGAAGCAGGAGGGGGAGACTTGGTAGGGGAGGGTGGGTCCTTTTTAGGTTTCGCCTAGCGGAAGCTGCGCTCTGCGCAGCTTTTCCGCGCAGGCGAAATCCTGTTGAGAACCGTAGGGTGCTTTGGTTCGGCCCTCGTCCTTGATTGGCTGGCTCCGTAAACGGAGCCTTGCCATTGGACGAGGGGCCTGTCCGTCAATGCCGGACCAGACACGGGGGCGTTCCCGACATTCTTTGGCTTTTGCCGACGTCACGCGATGCCGGGAACGCCCCCGTGTCTGGTCCGGCATTGCCGGCACCCGCCTTCCGTCGTCAGCGTCTCCCCTCCCCCTTTCCCGCCCCCTCCCGCTTGTTTCTTGTTGCCCGCCGCGTCTCTCCTCCCCCTTTCCCGCCCCCTCCCGCTTGTTTCTTGGTGTCCGCCCGCCGCGTCTCTCCTCCCCCTTTCCCGCCCCCTCCCGCTTGTTTCTTGGTGTCCGCCGCGTCTCTCCTCCCCCTTTCCCGCCCCCTCCCGCTTGTTTCTTGGTGTCCGCCGCGTCTCTCCTCCCCCTTTCCCGCCCCCTCCCGCTTCTTTCCTCATGGCCGCCTTCCTCCTTCCCCGCCCCCGGAGCCCGGACACAGACTGAGCGCGGCGGCTGCACTCCACCCGGACCCGGCTCCTGGCCGGCGGCTGCACTCCACCCGGACCCGTCCAGCAGGTAAGAACGGCACCCCGGGAGACTGCTAAGCTTATTACTCGAGCTAGAAAGTTGAAATGCTGCTTACGCTACTGTCAAAGGGTGTACAGAGGAAAAAAGTTGTTTTCATTCAGTTATCCCATTGGCCTATACAAAGTCAGCTTTCGCAAAAGTACGAAGGATGGGAGGGAGTTCGACATTCAATTCAATCAACGGGAAGGGATTATTAATACAATTCGTGACATGACTGGGGTCTAAGATTTTGATTGAGTGGAAAAATACGTAGTACAATTTTTGTTTAGGTCTCACTGTGGCTAAAAACAAAACCCATGGGGTATACGGCGTCGCAAGAAACCGGATAGAAAACAGGTCATGAGATGCCAAAGGCAGTTAAACGGGCTGAAACAAGGCGCTCACGTTCCCCGATATTTATTCTGAGAAAAATACATGTTGCTTGTGAAGGGCTATTACAGGACCGAGCACCTCCCATCGTGACTCAATGACCCGTCAACAAAGTGCTGAGTCACTCCTCTCAGCTGATCCGTGAACTAAGTGCTGAGTCACCCCTCTCAGGTGACCGTCAATAAAGTCCCGAGCCTTTCAGCATGACTCGTGAAAAGTTTCATAATAGACCTAGGGACACTGTGTTAGGCAGAAAATGGCAGAGGCAAGCCAGGAAAAACTGGCACCGGAGCGGAAAAGACAGCCTGCCCGATTACAAAACACATACAAAATGTGACTGGTGAGCGAGGTTCACATTTCGGGCCAATAGGTGGGAGTGTGAAGCTATGGTACAATCGACTCTAAGCACAGGTATCCGCAGGTGAAGCCAAATCTCGTCCAGCCATGAGGCCATTGCTGATCTGTGAAATTTTAGGTCGGCCTCACAAAATATTGCAAGGAGACGAATTATTTTGGGTCATGCCACGGATGGAAGCATAGGGAAGAACGGTAACGCTCTAGTTTGTAGACTGAGAAGAGAATGTGGCAGATTAGATGACTGTATACATGTAATAGCAACAGTAAGTGTTACATGCTGTCATGGTCAAGGGTGAAGGAGTAACAGCAACAGGGCGCGGTGATGCCTTTAGGATGAATAATGAAGTGTGTTGTGACTTGAATTCTCAATGCATTCTTTCCCTTGGTTACCTGTTCCCTGCTGTTCTGCCAGTATGATTGTGTTGTGTGTGGAATGTTGGAATGCTTGATGAGGTAGTGGAATGCTGGGGTGCCTGGTGTTGTTGAGAGAGAGACAGAGTGTGTGGGCTGAGCGACAAGGATTGCTCCTGTTGCTCCCCCTTTCCCGCCCCCTCCCGCTTGTTTCTTGGTGTCCGCCGCGTCTCTCCTCCCCCTTTCCCGCCCCCTCCCGCTTCTTTCCTCATGGCCGCCTTCCTCCTTCCCCGCCCCCGGAGCCCGGACACAGACTGAGCGCGGCGGCTGCACTCCACCCGGACCCGGCTCCTGGCCGGCGGCTGCACTCCACCCGGACCCGTCCAGCAGGTAAGAACGGCACCCCGGGAGACTGCTAAGCTTATTACTCGAGCTAGAAAAAATGTTGGCGTCAGTTTGCGCTCCAGCATTACGATAAGATATCCGACCTGCCAGAGTGATCGACCACGTCTGAGATCGACCCCACATCCCCCCATTAGAAAAACACTCTCAGACTCCTTCCAGCTCGCATCGCCCCTCCCCCACACACTTATCCCTCAGAGGTGCACGGGATTATCTCTGTGCCCCCTTCCTCCTAACCCCTCTGTCGATGTGCAGTCAAGAGAAAGAACCCCCCCATGAGGAATCACAGGCCCCGTGACCTTTAACCCCTCCTACAACACAAGCCTGCCTATCATGCACCCCCTCCCCCACCTCACAAGGGGATGTCATTACCTGGCCCGAAGCCCCTCCAAGCTTGCGTTACCTGGGCCCACCCCCTCCATATCCGATTCCACAGACCCCGAGGCCATCACTGTCGGCCTTTACCACCGCCCCCCTCCTCATGAATGATGCCTCCACCGATCACTCTTCTGCCCCCTCCCCCGTCACCTGTCCCCTTCAATTTACCCCTCTCTGCGCCCGAGATCACCCTTCCAATGAGTGCATCATTACTCGCTGCAGAGCATCAATTACAAAGGCGAGCCCGCATCACCCATCGGGATGCAGGAGCGCTGAATGGAAAAACAGCCCACCTCGTGTCCACCCTGCTGTGCCAATATGGAAGCCCCGGGGGGGAAGCCGTAGTGTAACCCCCTCCACCTCTGGGACAAGCAGGGGAGGGGGTCGTGCTTGGCGGGGAGCTGCAGCTTCATTGACTTATAGAGACTTTGGGCTTTGCACCGACCCAAAGCAAGCAGATGAATTCCTGCCGACGAACGCCGCAGCAATTGCGCTTACCGCCCGAGCATCCTAACTGCGCAAATATTGGTGTCCCGCCCGGGGGTTTCTTCAGCCGGCCGGCCAATCCCAGCGCGGCCGGCCGGAAGTGCCCGCCCCCCCCGCCGCCCAGCGCGAGAAGAGGAACCACGGCGAGCGCTGGAAGTCTGCGCTGCTCCCGGCCGGCAGCTCGGGGACGCTCTCAGGCCTTCGCACCGGACACACACCTCTTCTTCGCAGCGCTACGGTGCCTCCGGGTGCCCGGGGGCAGCGGAGCTCCGGCGGGGGGTACTCACCAGCCGTCCACCTTACCAGAGGGCCGAGAGGAGAGCGGCAGCACCGGAGGCGGCCTCGTAGGAGCGGAGTGAGGCCAGCCCGAGTGTCACTTCCCCCAGTGAGGCTGCCGGGACAGCTGCATTGATACAGCCCGACTAAAAATAACCCCGAATGTCAGCGAGGGAGGGCAACTCCTGCGCCCGGCTCCCTGCCCCGCTCCCCAACCCCCCACGCGAGCTGTGGGAGCGCCGCCGACCGAGCTGCAGACTGCAGTGCTGCCGGCGGTGGCTGATCACGGTGAGTTATCTCGGTGGGTCAGTGCGTCTGCTGCAGGTGTGCGTGTGTGTGAGTCTGGGACAAGAGGACACAGAGGAAATAGCCGACCCGAGGGTCACAGGTTGAGATCCTTGCGGGTCAAGTCTGCGTTCCATCCTCTCGAGGGAACTACATCCAGCGTTAATCTATCTCACTACAGCGCTTAGAAGGGCTTCTAAGAGACATGCAATCATTGATGCTTGTGTGACTGTGAGATTAATACAGCCTAGTGAATTGATCACAATCTTTAAGTCTCTGGGGCAGATACAAATATGCTGATACCCATTCAACACACTGAAAACGTGTTGTTCTGTAGCAATGGCGCAAGCCATTCTTCCTACTGCCCTTTTATGATGTTACGCCTTTTTGTAAATCGCTGTTTTTGCCAAGTTTGTTTAATGTGTGTATTAAACGAATTGCCCTTTGGTCCCTTAAACATAGTTGGACTTCGCTTTCCATAATATTGTTGCGTGTGTTTGGGGCTCTTTGCGCGTGTGTGGGGCTCTTTGCGTGTGTGTGTGGGGGGGGCTCTTGCGTGTGTGTGGGGGCTCTTGCGTATGTGTGTGAGGGGCTCTTGCGTGTGTGTGTGGGGGGCTCTTGCGTGTGTGTGTGGGGGGCTCTTGCGTGTGTGTGTGTGGGGGGCTCTTGTGTGGTGTGTGTGGGGGGCTCTTGTGTGGTGTGTGTGGGGGGCTCTTGTGTGGTGTGTGTGGGGGGCTCTTGTGTGGTGTGTGTGGGGGGCTCTTGTGTGGTGTGTGTGGGGGGCTCTTGTGTGTGTGTGTGGGGGGCTCTTGTGTGGTGTGTGTGGGGGGCTCTTGTGTGGGTGTGTGTATTGGCATTGTAAATGAGAATGCCATTTATTTATCTGTTTTCAAAACCAACACATAAATAAAAAGTTTGCCATTTAGAATGCCAATGGCTCAAACTTTTCCGAAGGCGAAACCATTGCATTGTAAATGCTTGTTCAGACTTTTCGTGGAGGCTTTTCCAGAACTCGGCGGTACAGTAGCTGTGGTTGACGCAACGGCAGACGTGGCATTTTTTGATTGAGATGCTAAACAAGATTCCATTGCAGAAAAGTTTGTGGAGACTGTGGAATTGTTAATGTATCTACGTGTTGGGGACAAAATAGAGGGACTAAATCTCCTCACTCTTCCCATAGGTGATGCAAAAACTCATTGAATAGCACCAACTCTTATGTGAATACAAACCAATTATAATCATGTTAGAAAAAAGGATGGAAACAGAGTTTGATATGACAGATTTATGTCAAAAATAAATCCAGATGTCAAAAGCCTGGCAAGGTGCTTGTAGCTCCGTACAAGGAAAAGAAAAAAAAAAAAGCAAGTAAAGCTTTTTAGATTTTTTCCTTTAAAATTACATTGATAATGTACCTTTAAAGTCTTTTGTTATTTTTAGGCATCCTCCCACATTGTAAGACCATATAACTGGTAGGAACATCGCCTCAGTACTCTGCTTCGTTAGTAAGAAGCGGTCGCCTCTCAAAATGGCAGCAGCTTCTGAGGCAGAGGACGTCGTAGATAAGAGAAAAACACCGCTCCTTACTAGCAGTGTGCTGCAGTCCTCATTAAATTGTTGCCGAATGCTTCTGTATGCTGGACCTGCGTTTTGGCTCGTCTGCAGGTCCCAGGTCTGTGCAAGAAGCAGTCGTCTTGCGCCTCCTCACAGCGAGTTACGAGGAAGCCGGCATCTTCTTAGGGCCCCTGCATTTCCTTGTTGTTGATGGTCTTTCTTCCTTTAGAATCTCCATTGCTCTCATTGGTTAATTGTGGTGATTATGTCTGACTTATCTGTGGCACTCTAAAGAGCCAGGCCTAAGGGGAGCAGCTTAGCAGTCCGCACTAAGGCAATAATTTTATTGGGGTCTGTGATACCACAATGGTTTTTGTTTTAATCCAGGAGGCAGTGGTTGTCATTTGCACTTCAGGGGTCCGGAGAAGCAGCCTAGTTGGGTCCATAATTGGATTATCCCAAAAAAACAGTGAGTGGAAATGTTAATGGTTTTGGTCATTCAACTTGCTGAGCTGTCCACCTTGCAATCCCTAAGGGGATTGGATTAAGGCAGGGAGCTTGTTAGTGTTACATCAATTCTTCATTGGCGAGGCAGTTAGTGCTCTATATTGACTATGATCTGGTTATATGTATGCTTGAGGAAAAGCATGATGCATCTGTTGGCTATCCTTTATCCTTTATGTACACTGTTTATGCTATGTAATTTCAGTCTAGTGTGATCTTCTAGTATGTTGTTGAATTGTCCAGCAAACACTTGAAGGCACACTCATTAATCTGCCATTCCACTAATACCCCCCACATCATCACTGTCTTCTGTGCCAGTAATCAAACACTCAACAATGTAGGGTATGACTAAGTGGCCTCGATGTTAAATGAATATGGCTGACTGGCCTCCACAACCACTGCCCTATAGAAATTATGGTAATCGTATGCAGAATTGACGTAAGTGAAGCAGTGCATACAAAATTATACTTCCACAGCTACGTTATTAGTCCCTTCTCTTACTAATGTTCTGTCACCCTCTAATCTGATGTTGTTCATCCCAGGTGCAAAAGTTGCAACGCGCAGCTCTAAAGGATCCTGTAAAGTGTGCTGTGTCCTCGAAGTACCAGACAGTGGAGAAGCTTCAACAGTATTACCTCTTCATTCCTTCCAAATTTAAGGTAGGAACTTCTTCTCTTAACTTATCCCCAATATCCTTCTTGTTGAATGTTTGCAGTTTTTCCCCCTAATCTCTCTCATCCCAACCTGTACCTAGGTGGGAAATGTTGGTTTTTCAGCATGGATGTCTTCTAGATCCCCATACTATGCATATATCCCTCAAACTATTGGTTGGAGTCGGAAAGTGCTAAAAAAATGATTTTTTTTCTTTTAATGTGTGTTTGAAACCAGATCCATCTGGCTTCGGCTGCCACCCCCTTTGTGCGAGTGCTAGATTATTTTTTCCGCCATGGAGATTGGAAGTGCCTTAAAGACTGCTGCGAAAATGAAGCAACACAAAGATGCAAGAAAGGACTCCCACCAGAGGGGACATAGGTGTTGTGAAGGAAGATTGCATTGGGGGTAATTTTAAGCAAAGCAGCTTGTTTGGCGCTGCTCACATTACTCCTTATGCAACAAGGCAAGTAGCCATTCCCTGCCTTTTTAGGTTTCGCCTGGCGTCCGCTGCACAGCAGAGTTCGCGCAGGCGAAATCTTATGTTAGAACAGTATGTGGCTTTGTCCCGCCTCTCTGTTCCATTGGCTAGCTCCATAAATGGAGGCTAGCCATTGGAACAGAGATCTGTCCGTCATTGTCCGAGGCGATTCGTGGGCGTTCCGTACATTTTTTCCCTCTCCGCCCCCTTGCGATAGTCATTGCGGCGGTGGGCGGATGTTTTTTTTTCTTTTTTTTTTCCCGTCATGTTTTGGTCATTTTCAAAGTGTCTTTTGCCGGAGTGGGCTGCATGATTTAAGTTCCCAGGAAGTACTTTGTGTTTGCGATCAGGTAAGCAGCATTTTCTTCATTAAGTCTACTCGTCTTATGTCGTCTCAGAGTTTGTTTTCCGTCTTTGCGTGTTTTGTTGCTGTCGTCTCACACTCCGCTCCTCGAGGTAGCCTGGGGGGGTGGGGGGGGGTCTGTTGTGTCCTTGTGTAATGTAACTGGTGCTTCATGTAAAGCCTCCAAGACCTTCGGTGCGAGTTCGAGTTACATAAAACTGAAAAAACAGCTACAGGGCTGCAGCTGTGGGCATCACCAAAGCACCCCCGTCCTCCCTCCAATCAGAATTCACTGGTGTGTGAAATCCGCGCTTCAGAGAACCTTCAAGAGGTGTCAGCGGTGAAGAGGGGTCACAGAGGGAGGGGCATAGGAGTCAATGCAGCGCCAATTTACACCCGAGGTTAATTTATAAGGGAGAGTCAGACCTGTGTCCCACCCCTACTTACCAACACGGTGAATGCCACATTGTGCTATATCTATGCATGTAAATAAAATAAAGTGTTGCATGCAGCACCTTGAACCCGAAGCATGCACATTGTGCCACCCACACTTCCGCCAGGTCAGTGCCCCGCCCTCCTCTCTGTGGTGTCAGACCTCACTCGTGTATGAGGGTGTCCAGCAGGAGTGTCAGACTCCACCAGCTGAGTGTGGAGCACTTACGAGACAATAACTCGGACTCCTGGTCCCCAAGGGGTGAAGCAAACTCTCCCACATTGTGCGTGGAGCTCTCTCAGCTCATATTAATAAGATCAGCAACGTGCTTTCTAATAGCGCTTCATACCTTGTTATTATGGTGAGCCAGTGAAGGGAACAAATCCCATCCCTGACCGAGAAGTGTTCAGGGCCAATGGGGCTGCTGCAAATTGAGCTATTTGAAGCTGATTAAGGCAGGAGGCATTAATGATGAGGTATAGAGAATTGCAGTAATCCAATTCCGAGGTCACCTGAGTGATGATGACAGATTGTTGCAGTTCCATGTGAGGGTGGCTCTGTGTAGGAGGCTCTGTGTGTGAGGGTGGCTCTATGTGAATGGCTCTGTGGGTAGCTCTGTGTGTGTATGTGGCTCTGTCTGTGTGGCTCGGTCTGTGTGTGTGTGTGTGTGTGTGTGCGGCTCTGTGTATGTTTGTGCTCTGTGTGTGTGTGTGTGCAAATGCAATAGGTCTCGCATTTGTGAGAGATTAAGCTATTGGCATTGTAAATGACAATGCCATTTATTTATCTGTTTTCAAAACCAACACATAAATACAAAATTTGTCATTTACAATGCCAATAGCTCCAACCTTTACAAAGGCGAAACCGTTGCATTGTAAATGCTTGTTTAAATTCTCTCTGGAGGTATTTGGAAGAAACTCATGCTGCACCGGAAACCATAATGGACAAGGTAAGAATTTACTCTTTACTATATTATAGGAGCAGGAACACAGGTGACCTGCTCCATGCATGAGCAAAGACATTTTTAAAATGCAATAAAAATCTATTTAACAAATTCAGTAAATATCAGAAACTCAAACATGCCTATTCTTACTGCAATGTGCTGGTACACACATTGTGTTCTGCTTTATCTTGCTTTTCAACGCACTCAAGGGTTTTTTGTAGCTGCATTTGAAATGTATTACAGTATTTCTTGGGGATATTTACTTGCTTCCCAATCTTTCCTTAGTTTGCAAACATTACTAAAGGCTTAGTCCAAGGATGTGCTCTAGCCTTCACAGTCTTTAACATTGACAAGAGAATATGGCTGGTTGATGAGAGTTTTGGGGATCTCTGTAACAAATTCATCCCAGTGGTGGTGTTTCCTCCAGGCATCGGACATGTTGGAATAAAAAACATTCAGTTTGTATGCAACACACTTTTGTTGCACGGGCAATAAACATGTAGTCACAAAACAAATTCCATGCTGCCCATATGGAGTTCATATCGGGAAGGCTATGGCAAGCGGCTGTGAAGATCGTAAAAATTACTTTCATGTCGGACAAACATGGGTGCTCGGCTCCACAACAGGGAAGTCTCCAGCAAGGGATAAAATACTCCATAAATTGGCTTTCAAGTCCAGCGCAAATACCACATAAATCATATGTTTATTTCCAGGAAGTGCATACCTATCTGCCCTTGAACCAAGGGCAGGAGGCCTGAATTACAGTTCCAGAAAAGGGAAGAGAGCACTGCACTATTCTGTTGAACTTTGGCTTCTCAAAGGCGAAGTAGGGACTCATACTTTTGAACCACAAGTATATTTTACATGCACATAAGTGTTTTTTCTTTCCTATAGCTATACTGGATAACATGTAGCCCTCAAAGTAAAAGAACATATGTGCCTAAAGAACACACTAATATATTGACAATTGCAGCAGTTACCATTTACTACAACCATTTGGTAAAATAATTTGCTGCATAGTATAAAGCACAAGCAATGGGAGAAAAAAAGTTCATAAGGCAAGTACTAATGCTCGCACATGGGAGGCTCATTCAAGCGAACCACAAAGACTCTGTAAACCAGTGGCATTGGTATCTTTTCTGTACAATAAGCATTACAAGAAATCACCTTTATACCCGTGATCACAGGTACAAAGACAGGGGGGCTTCTGCGCACCCCCATAGGTACATGGGCCCCAGATGTGTATAAGCACACACACATATAGCCGTCTACCAATCATATGTACACCCCGGGAACATCCTGGGTAATAACAGGAGTGGTTGTTTCTGCTCCCCTAACAGGACAAAATGTCACTGTTAAGCTCAACGATTGGGAAAAAAGCAACAGTAATGCCTATATAGAAATAAAACCATCTTTACAAGTTCCACACTGCAATATGCCTAATTGCATTGATGTAGGCAAGCACAGTTCAGATTATTTTATATGTACACCTATGGGACAGAAGAAGAAGAATCGTTATTGTATTTAGTTATTTAAAACCATTATAACAGTACAAAAAAATATAATTGATAACATTTTGTTATTTACAACTAAAAATATCACTGTTCATTAGGTGCATCCCCAATGTTACACCATTCTGAGTTCCGATTGCTGATTTTCTAAAACTTCCTATTCTTTATATACACTATTGACTTTTTCTTAATGATCATTCAGGGTCACAATTTTGATGTATAACAGCACATTTTTAAAACCATCAATAATTCATTTCTCCCAGAAGTTTGCTACAGATTATAGGGACAGTTCTTAGTCCTGTAACCCAATGTTTAAAAAGTCCTTAAATAGTTGTTATGAACTTTACTCCCCTACAGTCAAGGGCAGTTGAACATCCACTTAGCTAGATGATAACAGCTTGCCGGAATGAACGTATTCCCATGCTCCTAAATAATGATTTCAAAAGAATTTTTCTTTGCCCCAAGGGTACAGACGCATAGTAAATGAATTAATGTTTCGTTCTTCTATCCGCATAATCTACAAGATAGATTCTGTAGTTGTTTATTCCAGGATGGGACAAAATCCTTAGATTCCATAATACCAAGCTGGAATAAGACCCCAGGGGAAAATCTGGGTAACAAGAGGAGGGTTGTTTTATAATCCCAACACAAGAGGTCACTATTAAGCTGAACGATAGGGAAAACTCGTGACCCGTAAATGGGGACACCAAAGAAAGCAACAATTAGGCCTAGATAAAGATGGATACATTTTTAATAGTTGCACGCCTCATTTTACACAAGTTCATTGCTGTAGGCAATCGCAGATTCCAAGGCATGCATGGATGTTTTTTCATGTATGTAGTTACACAGAATGAGGACATGTAATACCTCTCTGCCTCTACACATTCACATGTACGGCAGTAAAAGGTCATGGAGGTAATAACACTAACGTTGTTCGCAACCCTGTTTACACCTACTTTGATTTCAACCTTTCTTTCCGGGGAAAAGCTTGTATGGCAATTCCATACACTATCCAAATACATCTACTCAGTATACTGCCCCCCCCCCCCCCAACACAAAGTAAACATGCAAGGCTGTACCTCGCTAATTTATTACTAAACATGGTGTTTATCACTAAAGACCAGGGGCTCTTCAGCTTTGGTTAAGAAATAGTATTTTCGACCACATGGTGGGCGTGGCATCCCCAACAATTATGATTGTTCACACAGGGAGGAAAAGAAAAAAAGCGAGAGCTTTAATGAGGGCGACGGATCTCAACCAAAATGGGGCATGCGATCCTAAAAAGTGCAAGTCAGCTCCTTTCAGAGACACTGATCTTGACACCATAATAGGCCGGTGACTCTTCAAAGGGGTTTCATCGCAACCTCCAAATGTGCCACCGGGGGCCGGCAACTAGGGTTGACCGCGACCTCTAAATGCTCCACAAAAATATGGTGGGATGACACTTCACCACCACATAAAACACATTCACCCACACACAAATCGTGAAAGATCACCATCTCAAAGCATACATATTATATCCCAAGGTAAAGCTTACTGGGGCCATACTTTAGGGTCACTTACAACCTCTGACCAGGGCCTTCTGCTCTGCATACTCTATTCTGGGCAATAACATGCAAACTCAGTTCTTACTGGGTTGCCTTTTTGTTACAACGCGCATACATGTACATAATCTATAGAAGATTAAAAAGTGCACCTTTAAGGGTAACTTAACCCAATTGGCAGGTGTTAGTCATTTTTAACCAACATTTTGCCACACAGCATAAACCGTTTTTCACAATTCACTTATACTAGGCCAAAAACCAGTATAACACATATGCATATAGTTCAGATTGATGTATCTCAAATACCCACCTCCCGTTCTAACCATATAGAGGAATGCATCCCACTGAATTAGAAGCATACCTCAGCAATCAAACTCACAGGCCTGTGAGCTCCACAGAATCTGTAAAGCACATACATCTCCTACAACTAAAGACTATCTTCCAAGCACTAAAGACCTTCCATACCTGGTTAACGGACAGGACGGTGGTGACCCAAAAACTGACATGGGGGCCTTTATTTAGGTGTGAAGAGGTGTTGGAAACCACTGTCTGATCCAATGGGGGACTTCAGGAAAGTGCCACTGCTAGAAGAGGAGAAAGCATCCATGGGAATCCAAACGTGGATTCTTGTCAAAGAGTACCTGAAAGCAGAGGGGACAGAGGCTTGGTCACTGGAGAGTGACCAGGGGCTCGGTAGACAAATGCCCACCGATGCCTGGTGCTTCAGGATAGTTGACAGTGACCTTGACTCTGCAGCTGTGGAGACCAGGCGACACTGAGGACAACCAGGAGCTGAATACGAGCTGTCCCACGAAGGAAGTCGAGAGCTATAGAAGAGAAGAAAGCGTCCATGGGAATCCAAACGTGGATTCTTGTCGAAGAGTACCTGAAAGCAGAGGGGACAGAGTCTGGGTCACTGGAGAGTGACCAGGGGCTTGGTAAACAACTGCCCACCGATGTCTTGTGCTTTAGGATAGTTGACAGTGACCTTGACTCTGCAGCTGTGGGGACCAGGCGACACTGAGGATGACCAGGAGACTAATATGAGCTGTCCCACGAAGGAAGCCTAGAGCAATGGGGTCGGTGTCTGGCGGGAGTACCAACAAGCCTTGGCTAAAGCAACCCACGCAGGAAGTCAAGAAAGTGTATGGTTCAGACTAGCAAGGTCCAGGAGACTCACCACAAGCAGGGGAGTCCGGGCAGGCCCGAAGCAATCGGGGGAGCCCAAGGAAATCAAAGGTGACCCTCAAATGCACCCACAGGCCAACGGCATAGGAGTCGCGAGAGGACCTCGAGCAGCTCACCAAAAGAGGCAGGCTATGATGCACATGATGCGGTGTGGCCCACGATTCTGGTCACAGGAGGTGCTCGGGGTTGGGGCTACTTGGAGACCGAAGATATTATTGCAAAGAAGTCAACAAGCCATTAAAACTGCAAAGGTGACTCGGTACCCAGGGGTTTGGTTATTGTACCCCCCACTCGAGCTGCTGGCCTCAAACTTGGTCAGAGGGGAGAGCAGGCCTCGGGGGCTGAGTTGCAGAGCTCTTAGAGTGGAGAGGAGCTCGGGCTCTGCAGACCGGTCATCTTCGTTGCGGTGCCTGCGAATGCAGGGGAGTGACTCCTTCACTTCAAGGGAGATTACGTTGGTTGTCCTTGATGCTTCACAAGCCTTGGAAGGTTTCTGGAGGATGCACAGGCACAGACTGGAAGGGAGACGAAGCCGGGCTCAAACTAAGTCCAGCGAAGTCCAGATTGCACAGACTGCAAATGTGCAGTAGTTTCAATTGTAAATCTTGTCCACGACGAATCAAAGGTCCTAGAGCCAGGTAAGCCCTTACGTACCCATGGAAGAGGGTTGCAAAGATTCAGGGGACCCTCCCAGGGGAGGGCCTGGACAGCAGGGAGGTTACTCCCATGTCCTTTGTCCAGTTTCGGGCGATAGAAGGAGTTAACTGCTCCAAGGACTGGTTTTAACTGGACTATGCACAGGGACACCAAAGGTGCAGCTCTTGCAGACTTCCAGGCGCTGGCAAGCGCACCCACCTAGTCCTAATACACTAATTCCTGTCTGGGAGGTCGTCATACCTCCCTGTGGCAGGATGCCTATTGTTCTGCCTTCTCCTGCTTGAGCTTGGCTCAGCAGCAGGAGGGTAGAAATGTGTCTCAGGTCGGCAGCAACCATTTTGGGCCGTCCGGAGCTAGAAGGCTGGTACTGGGAACACAGAGAGCCCCACGAAGGGCCTTCTTGGTTGGTGGAATCATACCACCCACACCGGTTACCGGTGTGGGGTTATGATTCTAACATATTTGACACAAAACACAATAGGGTTTGTTGCAGCAGTTTTCGTGATGGTCATCACACGGTCACTTAATGCCCGTCTATATTAGTATGGCTGCTTCACTGAGAACCCGGGAGAATGGACTCCGTAAGCTGCTATGGTGTCCTGCTCATGCAGGGGCACCCTCTTACTTAGAACCAAGCACCCTGCATTCTGGATTGTAAAGGCCTGCAATAGGGGTGACTTATAGGTTTTAAGTGCAGTGCCCTTAGATATAGTAAACCTATATCTTTAGTAAGTGGTGCATGCACCAACTTACACAGGCTGATTAGCAGGATCCCAGTCAGACTAGACAAAACAGCTTAGTATCAGGCAAAATGTGGAGGTACCCATCAGAAAGATCCTACCATCCTACACCATTGTTTCCATGTTACAGGAAAACCATAAACCTAGAAAGGAAAGGACTGATAATAACACGTCCGCTGAATCCACATAGTTTATGCTTACTACTAAAGAAGGCTTCAAATAAGAAAGGACATGCATACCAAGCACCCAGTAATCCATAATACACATCTACACAAAGCATTAAGGGTTGGCCCGCTACTTCACATACACTACAAACAGTCTGGTTAACTAAACAACCTGCAAATGGTTGGTAACAGTAAAATCAGGGATCTCTAAATCCACGCATAGAGCAGACACAAAATAAAATAACCAAATTCAACTTTACCCAAAATAAAGATGTATGGGTCAAGAGAATAGAAGAATCCATAAACAAAGCATAAGAATACAGATATTAATACTCTTTTGTTTGTGGGCCAAAAATATATATATATATATATATATATATATATATACTACAATATGTGGTACACCCAACAAGCACTGCCCCTTTTTCTAGGGAAAAGGTGACCCTTCACACTCACTACGATAAAAACCTGCACATATTACACCAATAAACAGTCAATAAAACCTGGCATGCAACAAATAAACGCAATTTATGTTCTAAGAATTTGATGAAAAAAATAGGATCAAACTCCAATGTCCTCGTGAAACAAGTGGACAAGGAGGGGAACGTGGTCTTATGGCCAAGACAATTGTATATGAATGAGGCGGAAAAACAACTGTCGGATCCAGCATGCTATAGAAAGAACAATATACATGTGGTCAAGGGGTCTTGGAATGATCATTATGCAAGGCTACTAGCTTGGAAGAGCGGGGGATTACTCAGTAACTCAGAGTACCAATTTTTAAAGAAGGAACATCCAGTAATCCCCACGTTCTATTTGATTCCAAAAATTCATAAATGCATTGACAATCCACCGGGAAGACCTACACTATCGGCAATAAATAGCATTATGGAGAATATGAGCAAGTATGTCGACTTTCTCCAGGAATGGGTACAGGGATTAGGCTTGTATGTCAAGGACACTGCAGATTTTTTTAGAAAGATGGATTAAGTAGAATGGTGTGATGGTATGCTATTGATGACATTAGATGTATCTTCGCTATACACCTCTATAAGACACTATGATGGCATGAAGGCAATAGAACATTTCTTGAATAAACGATCCATAAACTGTGCTCCCCACAACAAGATGTTGTTAGCTATGGTGAAGGAATGCCTGGAACAGAATTATTTTTTGTATAATAATCAAATCTATCACCAGGTCAGAGGGGTGGCCATGGGGGCTTGTTTTTCCCCAAGTTACTCCTGTTTGCACATGGGGTTGTGGGAAGAACAGGTCCTCATGGGGGAACTCAGGAATATCACCAAAGAACATGTGGTGGTTTATCTGAGGTATATCGATGACTTATTTTTCATTTGGAGGGGGTCACAAGAAACTGCCATGGACAAATCTCTTACCTCATTTTCGCCGCATTTTTAAAACAGTATTTTGCTGCTGCTCTTGGGAAACCCTGTTTGGGGGCAAGGGCGGGAGTTGTGTCCGCCATCTTGGGGAGGAATCGACGAGGTCAGTGGACTAGTGTCTGTATCCTCGCCTGCCTGGCCACCTCCTTGCTTGGCTACAAATAATGACGCTTAGGCGTCCGCGCAGCGGGCGCGCCTAAGGCAAGCCCTTCTGCGCCTGTCCGGGCTGTCGCCAGTCGCCATAGCCCCTGCATCTAACACAGGCCATTCCTGTAGATACAACCGTGTACAACTTGTGAACATGGCCTCCATGTGCCCATCAGCACCGTGGTCCTTGCAAGAACCGACTTATGTGTGCAAATGCTGCGCTTTCAAGGTGGACTCTGAGGAGCAATTTTCCTGCTCATCCAGCGGTACCAGGTTAAAACTTCTCAGCCTTAACTGCCGCTCGTTGGTGAGTCACTATGCTGACATCTTTGATTTATTAATGGATGAGAGCCCTGACGCCCTTTTTCTTACTGAAACCTGGCTTACCCAGGATACAGTAGCGGAGCCAGGATTAGCCCTCCCGGATGGCTACATCCTACATAACATTAATAGAGAAGGGGGTGTGGCATTGCGGTGATAGACAAAGCTATCTTCACCGTTAGCCTGTTCAAGGAAAATATAGTAGATTGCGAGTGTGCATTGTTTAAAATAAAGTTTAGCAGCAACTTGACCATGTCTGGCCTGTTAATTTACAGACCCCCTGGGCCCTCCGGAAACTTTCGTGAGGACCTAGTAACTAAAATTGGACAGCTGGCCTGCAAAGCGGCCAACTTTACCATCTTGGGGGACCTGAATCTGCATTTCGAGCGGGAAGGAATGGCTGAGATTGACAACTTTCTTGCGGATCTGGAAGCTTTTCCGCTCCCGCAACTGGTCGTGGGAGGTATACATGTGGCAGGCCATCTGCTTGATCCGATTTTTTCCAATCTTGGCTGTCTAAAAATCTCTTCTCCGGTTCCACTGACATGGACCGACCACTCAGTAATTCCATTTTCCCTACTGTGGCAGGGTAGAATTGATGCGGTTCGCCCAGTCACGGTGGCGAAACGGCCCTGGCATAAGTTAGACCAGGAGCTGCTCGCTACTTGGTTAGCGGAGCACAGCCCCCAGCTTCCTCATGACATATAGAGGGGGCACTCATGGGTTTTCATGACTGGCTGGTAGCTGGTCTGGATAGCTGTATTCCAGTTAAACGGGGCGGAAAGGGAAGTGGGCTATCTAACCCATGGTTCACTGACCTTCTAACCCAGGCAAAGAAGGGATGCATACAACTAGAACGTGCCTGGCGCCGTTCTTATGAGCCTACCTCCAAAGCAGTGTACCGTAAGGCAGTCCAAGATTATCACAAACTCATCCGCAAAACGCAGGCAGAGTTTGTATCCAACAAAATCACGGCCAGCTCCAATCCTACTTAAACCATCTTCACCTTTCTTAAAAACATGAAGAGCTGGTATGACCAATCTTTCCCCTGTAGCATCGAACCATCGCTGCGAAGATTTAGCACTCCAATTTGTGAAGAAAGTGGAACTGATCTATCATGGTTTTTCCACCGGGATAGCCCCCGCTGAGGATGTTGTGCTGACAGGGACTGGCTCTAGGGTGGACAACTGTATGTCGGCTTTCCCTCTGTTGTCACTTAAGGAGTTTGAGGTTTTAAGCGCTAAAATCAAGTCTGGCTCGCCAGAGGACCCGATGTTGGCGATCCATTTTCGCCAGCTTCTTCCTCTCATTTCTTCTGTGGCACTAGAAGTGGTCAACCTGTCATTGAAATCAGCCTCCGTCCCTAGGGCGTGGAAGCACGCAAAAGTGGTCCCGTTGTTAAAAAAAGCCATTGCTTGACCCGGACGATCCTAGTAATTACCGTCCTATATCTCAACTACCTTTTATGGCGAAAGTGGTGGAGGCACATGTCAATTCCATCCTGTCTAAATACATTGACACGCATAACATCTTTGACCCTTCCCAACATGGTTTCCGCCCCCGCCATAGCACCGAATCAGCTCTTACAGAATCCATCCGTAGCTGGCTGGATGTAGGAGACTCCGCGGCCTTGGTCTTATTGGATCTAAGTGCCGCTTTTGATACGGTGTCGCATGCGATCCTTCTTGATCGCCTTTGGACGATCGGAATCAGGGATACTGCTCTGGAGTGGATTCGGTCCTTTCTGGCTGGGTGTTCGTTCCAAGTGTCAGTGCCTCCGTTTCACTCTCAGGATCACGCTCTGTCGTGGGGTGCCACAGGGTTCCATCCTGAGCCCACTTCTTTTCAATCTGTACGTGGGACCTTTGGCGGAGGTGGCCAGAGGTAAGGGGCTATCCTTGGTGTCGCACGCTGACGACACCCAGCTGATGATTGCCTTCTCCAAAAATTGCTGTGCAAATTTGGAAAGCTTTAAGGAGGATCTATCGGTAATCTCGGACTGGACGAAGGCTAACTGCCTTCAATTAAATGCCAGCAAATCCGAGATTCTTCTCTATGGGAAAGACCAAGAGCTTTGGTCAGAGAAGTGGTGGCCTGATCATCTTAAACCCGCTCCGTCACCAAAGAAGATGGTAAAGAACCTGGGTGTTTGGTTCGACATTGGCCTAACCTTCGAGAAACAGACCAGAGCTGTTGCTGCTGGGTGCTTTGGGCTTCTGCAAGGTTTAAGACCTTTGCTTGGCTTTTTCCCTCCCGGAGTGCGCCAAACCATCCTGCAAGCCTCCATTCTTGCGAGGCTTGATTATGGCAACGCTTTGTATTTGGGCGCCAAGAAAGCAAGTATTAAACGCATCCAGAGGGTCCAGAATGCGGCAGCACGCATGCTAGTAGCACTTCCTAGATGGCAGTCAGTTGCTCATGTGCTCCCTAAGTTGCACTGGCTGCCCATTGAAGCCCGCATTCATTTTAAGGTGCTGTGCATCGCGCACAAAATCCTGATGCACCAAGCACCTATCGGGCTCTCTGGTTTATTGAAGCCCTATATGCCCGGCTGTGCTCTGAGATCCGCCAACTGCGGGCTGGTATGTGTCCCTCGAGTAAGAAAAGCTAGGGCGGGGGGCCGATCGTTTGGCCTTTTGGCGGCCAAACTTTGGAACTCCCTCCCAGCGAACATCCGAGTCATATCCAATCTTTTGACGTTTCGGAAGTCTGTTAAGACATGGTTATTCTCTACCGCCTAACAAAGGACGCTTGTTGTAGCCGCCCGCTCCTCTCTGGTTTGCGCTGGGACGCCGCGTTGCTGTGGCAGCCATGCGCATTATAAATCCTGTATAAATAAATAAATACATTTGTGGATAAATTGAACAATAATCATGTAAATCTTAATTTTACTTCCACAATTGACCCAACAAGAATCTGCTTTCTAGATGTTGAGGTGTTTATCGAGAATAATTTCTTAACCACCAGACTATATCGAAAAGCCACAGCGGGCAACACAATACTGCATGCGGCGAGTCATCATCCGCAGTACTTGATACGCAGCATCCCTTATGGGGAGATGCTGTGTGTTAAGCGCATTTGCAGTTCGGACAGGGAATGCCAGATTTCCCAATTAGCCTGTAAGCAACGCTTCTTGGCTAGGGGATATTCCCCAGCAGTGATTTAGGAGGCCATTAATAAAACCAAATTGGTATCAAGAAATGAGACACTGGTACCTAAATCTCTAAAGAATAATTCTACAAAAAATGAATCTGATCCCCAAACCAGAATAATACTTACCTACAGTAGGCAACATTCGGAACTACGAAGAATTTTTTCTAAGAATTGGAACCTGATACAGGGGGATCCTGTAATCGGGCATTTGGTTTCGAATAAACCAGCCTTAATGTTTAGGAAATCTGAATCAATGGGCAATAAACTAACCAGCAATTGTCCTGAAATAACAAATATGGGGACATGGATGTCTCAGGTGAAGGGCTTTAGAAAATGCCCAAGTTGCAAGGCCTGTAAATTTGGCAGCAGCAGGACTCAATATACTAGTCCATTTCACAAGGATCCCATTGCAATCAGCAAGAGATTAACCTGTAGGACGGATTATGCTATTTATGTGCTGGAGTGTCCATGTGGGCTTAAATACATTGGCAGTACCAAACGGCCAGCCCACAAATGGATACTCCAGCACATAAGAGCAATATCTTGGAAGGATCAGGCATATCCAGTTGCCCGTCACTTTGAAAAATGCCACAATAGCAACCCCAGTTCATTACAGTATTATGTAATAGACACAATCTTTCCTAATAAACTGTGGGTGACCGGGAAGCAAAGCTACGACTATTAGAGACAAGATACATAATTGAGCTGGATTCTAAACATCCGGCATGATTGAATGCCATTGAGGATTGTTACACATGTCTCTAGAAGCAGGCATTTTATTTCAATCAATCCTAATAGCTGTTTCCACCATCATGAAATTCAGAAATCAAGAAGGAAAAAAATAAAAAGGAAGAGGGCATTTTTTTAAGAAATCGCAATATGTGCTCATGTTGATCGAAACCGGACTATTGAATATAACCAGGATATTATATAACCTTTTGCTGTATATAAGATAATTTAATTTCAAATCTATGATTTAAGCTGCACTGTTTTTTCTCTTTTTTGGGGGGGTTGGCTGCGGTAACTTCGGATAGCAATTTTGCTAAACCTTTGTTGCTGCGGTTTACAACATTGGTATTAAGGGATGCACCAATTTTTTGGGGGGCACTTTCTTAAGGTAGATGGTTGTAATATGAAGTGGGGTGACTTATCAGGACAGAAAATAGGATACGCATATGAACCGATGGTATAATTTGAAAAATACCCACTGGGGTTTTATTATTTACAAATAGGCATGATTTTTAGGTATTATAATTTGTTTACAGTTCAGCGGAAGGGATACAACCAAAATTATTGGATCAGTTGCACAATATGCAGCTATATGCAAGCATAGCCCATTTTCTATGCACAAGGATTGAGAATATAATATGGTTTTTATTCTATCGATTATCGTGCATATATTTGTATATTTATATATTTATATTATATATTTATTGATCTATATTTATTGCTATTGTGTTGGTTTAACCATATTTTGCACACTATGGTATCTTGTTTACAGGCAAGAATTTTGGTGCTGCTAGTTATCAAGCATTATTTTGCACACTGTGATTACTATATGGTTGCATTGTCTAGACAACTGCACATTGAGTTTTGTCCTTTTGCACATTATAGGAAAGGTTGGGCTTTCTTTTTTTTGTTGTAAATCTTTTTATTAGTTTCAAAACAAAGAAAGTAATAGACATATCAGGTGCCATACATTCAGACATAATAATAAGGCGAACAGATGTAGATACAGGATAGATACTAAGCAGTGAAGAAATGGCTGAGACGCCTACGCCAATGTAGGAGAAACAGGATGTGCCACAGTACAATATACGATTCACATTAAGCGCAAGCTCTCAGAGTCTGCCCACCCATAAAATCAGGATAATAGAAGAAGCATGAGCACCAGATACTGGAATACCAACAAAGTCAGGATGTTCCTCCAACTATACTTATAAAAGGAAAGTGAAAGAGTGTGAAGAAAAAGAAACCATAAAAACAAAAATGAAGACAAAACAATAAACCCATCCCCCCACCCCTCACCCCTGCATATGGCTATCGCCTAACCCCAACTAGCAGTGTGACTGTCGCCCCAACTAACTAAATACTAAAAGTAGAAAATGGTGGAGGGCATCTTCATACATGCCCCCGGTCTCCGCCCCCCCTGCCAAAGCCAAGAATCCCCAGACTAAGGTTTGAAATCTATTGAGCTGCAAATACGTCGCGCAACAGGGGAAACTCCAAACACCGCCCAACCTCCCGAACGCATCATGGTTGCAAACCCCGTGTCCAGTAATTCCCGATGGCAAACTCAATCACACAGTCTCATCCTTGACCCTTCCAATCAAAAATGTGAGCCCCTTCCGGGCAAACTGTCGCTTCCGCAGGATAGTCAATGCACGAAAAAGCTGTAGCAAAGTTCAAACCGAGACAAAGCAGAGAGATGAAAGTGTTGAGAACTCCGCTAAGTCCAAAGACTCCCCACACCGTCATGGATTCCCAAGGTTGTTTCATCCGCCATCTTAGCGGTGCCGATGTATAGGGTAGTGACGCAGTTTCAAACCAACAGTAGTTCCCATCAAAAGTCTGCGGAAAGGGAGCATCAAGTAGTCCTTCCATAGGCGGCAACGATCGTAGGCCTGACAGTCCAATTGCGGCATCAAGCTTGCTCTCAGCACCCAAAACACTGGTCAGAGGCTCCAACACCTCCCATAGTAGGGGGTCTGCTTCCTCCATCGAAGTGGCCATTTTGGGTATCTCGAGTCGTTTCGTTTCTTGTAGTGGGCCAGGGTCCGGTCCCATCCGCCCAGTTCCAGACAAAATCACTATCATTTTATGGATGTGGGCTTCAACGCAAACATGAAGTGACCCTATGGCTGCCAACACAGTTCGTAGTGACGGGTCACTCTCAGTCCGCTCCACAACATCTCGCTCAGTTTCGGTCATATTTGCGTCCCCAGAGAGCCCGGTCTCCCCGGGGGGAATAGGTGGATGCGGAACGGACGACTTCAGAGGGGGACTTATCGTTGGGGACAATATGAATCCGAACTCAGCCATCGCAGGCGGAGATCCCAACCCAGCGAACACCGGCGGGGCCCTAACCGGGCCATCGGGCCAGGGACCCCCGTCCACCGCTTCAATTGTGCGTCGTCACCCCTCCTTCGATAGTCACCAATTCAGCCAACCATCGTCCACTTCGGTCCAAGAAAATTTTTTCACCTCAGTATACCAGACCCTGTCACACAACTACAGCCGATGTTGTTCAACTGAAACCCGGCTGGGCCAGTACTCGAGACCCCGGATTCCAGGCTGGTCTAGGCCGCAAACTGCCACACGACGTATCTTTGTCTACCAAACTGGTAGAAATCTCGGGATTGCACCGTTAAGCTAGAGTCCAGTTCATACACACGGAGGCAGGGTGCAAAAACAGGATAAATAACGGGATCTTCTGGCAGGAGTCGGTGGTCGGCGGAGCCGGAAGCTTACGCGGCCATCTTGTTTGCTGGCGTAGCTCCTCACTGAGGTTGGGCTTTCTTAATGCTTTTGCTGCTATTATTCAATTGCATATTTGCACACTACGTGACAATTTTGCTATTTCATTTCTTATCCAATTGTACATTTGCACATTGAGTGATAAATGTTACTGCTATACCATATTGCTGCTATGTAATTGTAAACTAACATTTACAAAATATTTCATGCACTTTGTAAAATTATTTTCGTATCATGGTTTCTGTGATTTGGCACGAGTTAAAGCACTATGTTGAAAAGTAACTCTTCTATGCCTATCCACTGCTTCCTGGTTCAACACTTTATAATGCCTTACCCGCTATGGCAACGCGTCATGTGATCAAGACCCGATAGGGATTGAAACGCGTCATGGCGGACTGGCTGGTCGAATTTAAATAAAAGAAAACTGGATTGACACTATTACCTGGGTCCACTGTTGTCTCTTTGTTGTGAGCAATACAACGATATCAAGCGACGTTTGAGAAGATATTACACCTATTCACCTGGCATACACAATCGCAGGCGAAAAGAGTCTGAGAGTTAGGGGGTTGGTACACAAAGGTGGGTGGTAGCCGGAACCAGAAGGATCTGGTTTCTCACACACCCATTAGAAGAAAAGAAATACAAAACAAGTAGCACTTTCCGACTTCAGCCACTAGGTGATAGGATATATGCATGTAAGTGAATCTAGAAGAGTTCAAGCTGCAAAACTACTTTTACAGATAAGTAAATAGTTTCTTTCATCCTTATTGACCCAAAAATAAACTTCAACAGTAGGTCTGACGACTGACTCCTCTTGACTCTTTATGTGCTTCTCCTACCAGGACAGTTACTTGGTATACATCCTGAACGAGCTGGCTGGAAACTCCTTTATGATCTTCTGCAGCACCTGCAACAACACCCAGAGGACCGCATTGGTGCTGCGGAACTTGGGATTCACTGCCATCCCGCTGCACGGGCAGATGGGACAGGTACAAATGGGTTTGGGATCAGGAGCCTCGGGGAGTAATGTCTGGCTATGTGCGTAGCTTGTAAAGTTGTTTATAGAAACTTGTTCCGTAGAAATTGAATAATCCTTCTAAAGGACTGCATGGAGTTTGGAATAAGTAGGTCCAGGCAGACAAAATGTGGGAGTAACGCCTACCTAATTTACAGATGGATGAGGTGGTGCAATGGGTGGGGTCAGAAGAACTGAGTAAATAATTGCTCCCTGCAGCATGGGCCAATCCAAGGCACTCTTGAGCGCCATCTCATAGAATGTAAAATTGCCTTACCAGAACACTTGTCACCCCAAAAAATAATTATTTAGTGGGTGGGACTGAAACGGTAGTTGCCATCTTTTGTGTCTCCTCCTCCTGACCTTCGCGCTGTTTTGTTGAGAATAAGAAACCTGCGCAGACATACTGGTGAGCGTCCACCATCTTATTCAGGAGGTGAGGGTTATAAAAACTTCTGCACAGTCTGTGTAATTGCACAAGCTCATATCTACTGGTGTTGAAATAGATTCCTTGAACTTAACATGTCTTTGCTCTTTCTGTCTTGCCCTTGGCCACTCTGAGCTGCTTGGGACCGGTCCAAGATGGGCCCTGCCTTCCCAATGCCTTTCTCTGTCATATTACAGAGCTCTAATACTGCATGCTACTTGTGCTTAAGATGCAGGCCGCCAGTGATTATTTTTATTTGTGGTCAGGTCCCACTGTTTAAGTCTGTTCCATGGTTCACACCAAAGGTTGCTACACTCTAACCACTTAAGATCCTGCACAATAAGCAGAAAATATGTAGTACTGGGGCAGGTCGCTAAGCTAAGGTTCCAAGATATTCATCAGAGCTTTTCTTTAGGGGCCCAATATATACTCCATATTATGGCATATGAAGAGGAGCGTCCTCATGCTTTTGCACCTATGAGGAGAGATGTAATGCAAGGAATTCCCATCCAATCCAAGGAGATGGTTGGTGCATTACTGGCAGAGGCAGGGCCTGTTAATAGAGGTTCAAGGCATGATCTCACAAGAATTCAGCAGAGGTGGCAGGGCACCCACTGAAATGTTCCAGTGGGTATTCAGAGTGCTGGCTCCCCTTCAAAGTAACCACATTCCATTATGATCCACCTTATGTAGAGTTCGATTACTGGATAGATTGCTGTGTAATTATCTATCTGAATTTGTATACCATTGATCACGTCACCAGTATATAATCCTATGGGGCTCCTTTCACTGCTCTATTTATCAAGTCTGTTCCCACACTTTGATATTCTCTGTCCAACAGTTAACATTGCGGTCTTGTCTACACACACTAACATATCACCCTCTTTCTCTTCTCAGAATAAGCGCCTTGGAGCGCTCAATAAATTCAAAGCCAAGACTAGATCCATCCTTTTGGCAACAGACGTGGCGAGCCGCGGGCTGGATATTCCCCACGTGGACGTGGTCATCAACTTCGACATTCCAACGCACTCCAAGGTGAGTGTGGCAGCACAAACGCGTTCAGAGTCACACAGTTATCACAGCCAAATAAGCGATCATCTCAGAACCCCGACAAACAGTCACACATACTTCAGAAGCACACTCCCACTCTAGCATTCTCACATAGCTATTCTCACACATGTCACCACAAAGATACTGCCGCTGGAGCACTATAACACAGAACCAAACTGGCTTTCACATACCCCAGATGGTGCTCTAATAACTGTGTAGATACTCTTGCTCATTCCTATAGCAGCGACATTACATTCCGTTATGACAGAGTGGGTAGGACTCCATGCTCCCCTACTACAGCCCCTGTGACTGATCATGGTGTTCATCCTGTGACACAAGCACAGATGAGATGCTCATTGGTGCGAACACAAATGGAGGTACAGGTAAAGGCTGGTGGTGCGGGGAACGACTGTAGAGGTTTCTTTATGCAAAAACCGCTCTGGCCTGACCCGAAGCACAGCAGAAACAAGAGTTTCTGATATAAGACTTCTAATTTCCAATTCTTCACGTTTTTAATATTTCCCCATGAATCAGACTGGATCTGGAAACCTTTTCAGCAGTACCTCTGTGCACCGCTCGGATGGCCCCATGCTGCTCTGTACTAAAGCTGTTCTGCTCTGGAAATGAGCCTTTATAGGAGCCACTCCCTAGCGCTGGCGGCCATTCCTTTCTTTTTGCGCTACCAGATGCGGATTCAGAACTACCTCTTGTCTCTGAGACTCTACGGAAATGTCACCTCCCAAAACTACAGGTTTTAAGCAAGTTAGGACTGTCACAAATGTCTGACAGAACCTATCAGGTTTGCCTGTGGTGCCTGGGATCAAGCCACAACTCTAAGGCCAGCAAAGACTACGAAGGCCATACAACACTGTGAGGTAAAACTCTGTATCCAAGCACCCTAAGACTTCTTAATAAGCGTGGATCAAGTCAAAGGGTCTGTCTCATTCCCATTTCTTAAATAGCAAGAGTTGTTTCCAAGGTTGATCGTTGTTGCACTTAGTCTTCAGGTAAGTCGAAGAAAAACAATAAAAAAAAACCAAGCAAGATGTAGCCCCTTCCATGTGTTGCTACATGCCGATCACTGGAGCCTTAATGCTGATGCCAACTGAGAATGAGGGACTATGGTGCTCTCTGACTCCTAGTCAGTGCGGCCACAACCTCGACTGAGGTCACACTTATTTCTGTCAAAGCGCTACCTCTCTAACTTGACTGACCACCTTTTCAAGGAAGAACACACATGTTGAATTCCTTATTTGCTACAGATTCAGACAACGATTATGATGCAGGTGTTGAGAAGGGCAACCATAGCATGAAGAAAAATGGTATAGTGTCCTTCAAGATTCAAGCGGCCTTGATATTTTCCCTGAGTCCAGACTCTTCTCACACCCGGCCTGGCCACTGAGGATGGTCAAAGGTCATGTGTAGGGTAGCCAAACTCCTTGACCTGCAGCTCCCTACCTTAGAGGTGAAAATCAATGTTGTGACGAAGTGCTCCTGCCAATGCAAATATCTACTGAGCAGAAAGATGTACTAGGACAAGTAAGAATATTGAAAATAATTTGGAGAAATCCTGATGGTGAATCCTGTAAGAGTGCATCTCCGGGTGAAAAAGTGGTGCTTGTGAGATCTTCCTATTTAGGAAGTAATGCCCTCACACAACGGGTTTTTGCTCCTCGGGGTATTGGCACTGCAATTCCCTACAGGCCTTGTGAGAGGACTCTTTGGCAGAGATCTTTTAATCAAATAGCCGTGATGGGGGATGCAGGTGTGTGGGATAGGTGAAATTGTGAGTTAAAAATACCTAATTAGTAACAAAAAACGAATTTATTCAGGGGTCCCTTTGGTAGAGATAAAAGCAATGTGTCAATTGTTAGCTCCTGGCAATGAAGAGAAACAATTGAGCAGCGTGTGCAGATATTTCAATAATTGTACCTGTCAGGAGGCGCAAGCCTCTAGAAATAGCTGAACCATCAAGGGATTTTCCAGGTGGTGAACCATCTGGTAGGATCTTTAAATTAGGGCAGACAAACTAAGCCTGTGATGCCTAGCTGATCACAAGTGGCAGTGACACCCGTAGGTGGTCCAAGGTCTCTTCGTGACTTTGGCTCCCTCTATTTGCCACTGCTGAGAATGTGCAATGTCAGCAGGTCTGTGCTTTGGACTTTCCATGGGGTCTCTTGCTAGGAGACTCATACTGAAGAAACTTCTTCTGCCCAGAGTTCTGAAGATCAGGACCAACTGGACCAAAGTAATCCTAGTGGCCCCAGATTGGACACAGAGTATGTCATCCATAACTCCTGGGTTTGAGAACCTGTCCTCCGATCAGACTGCCCCTCTGGGAGGACCTGCTGTTACAGCAACAGAGAAAGGTTCTGCACCTGGGCCTTCATACATGAAGATTGGGTGGACAGCTGAACACCTTTGACCTTCCTCCAGAGGTGGCTGATATCTCCTTGTCACCTTGGCAGCGAGGCATCGCTTGCCAAAAACTGTATAAGCCAATTTTTGGAACAAATTTGTGATTTCTCACATACCCTCCCATTCTGTGAATTGGGCTCTCTTCATTAATAATATCCCAGGTCTAGGAATATGCACACTGACCACAACTGGTTGACTTTTGGGGCTTTGTGATTGGGTGGCACGGACAGTATTGAAAGTAACTGATGTCAGCACCAGGTAGTGGCACCTATATAGTCTCTGCATATCATTTCTGAAGCCTAGCGGTCTTCGTGCAGAGCTGCTCAGCGCTACCTACCAGCATGCAGAGGTACTGCTGGAAAAATTTCCAGATCCGGTCTGACACTTTAGGAAATAATCAAAAGGTGAAGAATCTACTGTTGGATGGAGTGTAACCAGAAAGGTAAATAATTTGTTGTTATTGTTACACTCATTGGCGAGAACAAAGTCTGGGTCATGGCATCTGGTAATAATAAATGGTGGCGACTTTCTACCCAAGACACAGCTCCATATCAGAAATTGTATGAATGACTATTGTGAGAGGCTAATTCTGTCAATGTCTGCACAGTCACCTGGACCAGTAAGTGTAATGCACTTGGGTATCTTACCAGCTTGTATCAGCATTAGTGAGCCAAATGCCTGTTATTAGGAGGATATCAGAAGATTAGCCTTCCAAGAAGTTTTCTGAAAACATAAGATGAAGGTATTACTGTATGTATATGGTGCTTCTATAGCCCAAGCAGGGCTTCTTTTGTTCTACAGCTTCAGTCGGAAGCCACGGATGCTTGCAGACAACATCCTGTAGAAGAGGTGACACATGAAGGAAAAAGATATCTAGAAAAGGGGACCCGTGCCATTCTCCCAAAAATGGTGCCCACAATCAAAAATGGATCGATACTTGTACACACAGGTACAGATTCCAGACTGTATATATATATATATATATATATATATATATATATACACACACACACACACACACACACACAAGGGGAACTGGGGAGAGGTTGTGGCGATGTCGCTTAAGTTTCAAGACTCTGCGTCGGTGCAACATCCTGTGATTCTGGGCAATTCACTTAATCTCCTCCTGCCTAACACAAATGGATGAGTCCTTGTGTAATGTAACTGGTGCTCGTATGAAGCGCTCCAATAACTTCGGGTCGAGTTTGCGCTATATTTCAAAAAACTGCAAATTGAAAACAAAGCAAGGGTATGCCTAAACTAGTGAATCCAGAAAGTCTTCAAGCTGCACAACTACATAGACAGGTAAGAAACAATATGTTACATGATAGTTTACACATCCTTGCGGTTCTGTTTGTGAGCGTCAGACACTGGGTGACACCTGATCTAGGTTCAGAACCCAGAGGTGACTTTTGAAAACACCTTAAGATATATTCCAATAAGGGTTCATTATTCTATACAACACCAGAATGCTAATGCGTCACATCCATAAAGCATTCACTCGCAGATTTGACGAGCTGCTTTTTTTTCAAGTGGAGCTGTGCACTAACTATGTGAACATGTTTATTTTTCTTCAATATTGTATCAGAGCGGGAGAAGAGATCTGGAGGTAGAGTGAGAGAATGGGTCAGAGAGGGAGAAGAGAGAAGGCGAGAGAGCATGGATCAGTGAGGGAGACGAGAGAAGGAGAGAGAGAGAGAGAATGAATCAGAGACGGAGATAGAGAGAATGGATCAGAGGGAGAGAAGGAAAGAGAATGGACCTGAGAGGGAGACGAGAGAAGGAGAGAGAATGAATCGGAGACGGATGAGAAAAGAAGATAGACGGAGAGAGAGAATGGATCAGAGAGGGAGAAGAGGGAAGGAGAGAAAATGGACCAGTGAGGGATACGAGAGAAGGCGAAGAAGAGAGAATGAATCCGAGACGGAGAAGAGAAAAAGAGATGGAGCGAGCGAGAGAGAGAGAAGGGATGGACGGACGGAAAGAGAGACTTAGTGTGAGGAGACAAAGGCAGAGGCTGGGTTAAGCTGTCTTGCCAACTCTGCTTACCATTCCCCACTTTGGCCTTAAGCACACGTAAATAACTATCTCTGGCTTTGCATCTATTACACATCACGTCACTTCAGGGAGCTCTGCCCCTCTTATCACCTGCTTCTTTTGAGCCAAGAGGGGCACATCACCTGGGTTTAAAATCCCCTTCCGGCTCTGGCAGGTGTGTCGTGGATGCCACCAGTGTCCTGTGCGCTGTTCAATAATGCAGCCGACCAGCCCGAGGGGGCACGGTGCTGACCAAACTTCACATCTCCCCTCGCTCTGCCTGGCGGTGCTACATGGGAAACTGGGTGCGGCGAAGTATGGTATTTAAATTATATTGATATAGTGCCTACTACCCACGAAGAGTCGTTGAAATGCAATAGACTGCTCCCTGGGAAAGGGGAGCATTCAGGTGGGGTAAACGGGGCTGGAGGGAGGAGGTGGGTTAACACTTTGAAGATCACTACTGAGGCAACAAGAGCCGACCAGACAAGATTCACTTATTGGGAATGCTACTCGCGCGTCGCTTCCAGCTTTAACTGCCACCCAGCAGGACCATGGTATTTATATTATTGCGCGAACTCGCCTATCTATGATTCGGAGATCTGTACAGTGTATTGTAATAACAGAAGTAGAGTAAATACTGTGTTTTAATATTATTTAAATCAGAATTTCCCCCTTCTTTAGATTTTGGACTCTGCCCTGTCATTTCAAGTGCCTGTGGCGAGGTCGGTGGTCTTGTCGCAACCCTGAGTCTCGGCTGCTCCCCGCATGACACACAGCTAGGCATTGGACTTCTGCTGCACTAGCGCCTAGCTATCCTTGTTGTGCTGTCGCGGAAGCAGATGCTTGTTTGCGGCTGCAGAGGGTGGCGCCATCTAATCCGTAGAAGCCTTTTAAAACGACCAGGATCTTTGCGCCTTTACAGAGACTTAGTTATTTGATGCCTCACAAGCCTGGCAAGTTATTTGAATAGCCCCCAAGATGCTGTGTGTTTCTGCAGTGTAATAACAAGGGGAATAAAGGCTTCGTAAAAGCAAGCATTTGCGATGCAATAGGTCTCGCATTTACGCGAGTTTGAGCTATTGGCATTGTAAATGACAATGCCTTTTATTTACGTTTTGGTTTTTAAAACATAAATAAAAGCCATTGTCATTTACAATGCCAATAGTTCAAACCCGCTTAAATGCGAGACCTATTGCATGGCAAATGCTTGTCATTTAGTGCATTCTGTCCTCTGTGGGTGGAATCTTCCAATAGTCTTATAGCTCTTCTGCCTCGGGCTATACCGGTTGTTAAATGCCCTCTCCCTAGTTATAGGCTCGGGTTCGTGCCCTTTAACCCGTTAACCGCGGCGGTAATTCCGTGCTCGGGTGGGGCCGCGCCGGCCATTGGCCGACGGCAGCACTGGGGAGGTAGTGCTGCCGTCTGCCAATGGCCGACGGCAGCAAGGAAAGGGTTAAAAAGCTGTGTACACCTCGGCAGCCGGCTGTAATAATGTGCCTGTTGCACAAGTAACTGTCGTAGTGTGAGGCAAAGAGTAGCTTTGATAGCTGCCAGTTCATTGATGCCAGCCAATCCGTCCCACACTAGCAGAGGCTTATCTGAAGCCTTCAAAGCCAAACCAAGTTTTAGTGGAGCTGCCATGGCTCGCCACCTGGGTAGCGCAGGACCCGTCCATTGTAGCACACAATCCAAGTCTCAAGGCACTGTGCCTCACCAGGCTTTGGTGTTTGTTGGCGAGCTGCATTTGCTTCTCACAGAATCCACACTCTTAGGATTGTGTTTACTTCAAACACAGACATCCTCTTACTTGTGGCTACTTTAGCGTCGGTAGCTGGTTAAACAGGCGATCATGCCAGATCCCTGGAATGTTTGTCATCCGAAGAAAATTGAGCGAAATTATTTATTTTACAGAACAATTTTTTTAAAATAGAAATGTCGTTAAAAACCCATTTTTGCAAGCCAAATGCAGTTTGGAATGTTTCCTTTTTTTCAAAGAGTAAAACAACGTCTTAGGATCCTACCCCCCTCCCACTTGATTTCACATTTTACTACTTTGCGTCTTCCACACTGAATACTGGTCTTGAAATTGTGAATCGGATTGAAAATCAGATGGGAAATTGAAAACGCATACAACACACTTCTACCAACAGGTCTAAACAATTGAATAAACAAACAAGAGAGACCTGAAAGGGTGTGATCCCTAACCTCTAACAAACTGTGAAAGAAATTCACTTGTTATGTTATGTTAATAACTTTTATTCGGCGCACAGCGCCCCCAGCGAAGGGGCGTCCTGGCGCCTGATCGAGTACCACAACACAACAGATCAATGCTGGAAAGAGAGGGAATCAGTCAGCGGAGGCAAACAGGTGGGTTTTTATAGCGCGTCTGAAGAGAGTCAAGCTATTTAGGGCACGAATATGGACAGGGAGGGAGTTCCATAATCCAGCCGCCAAAACACGAAAGGAGCGACCTCCCATCCTACTCAGTCTGAACCTAGACTTAATCGCCAGATGAAGAGATTCCGACCTGAGAGACCGCGTGGGGACATAGGGAGAAACAAGGCCCGCAAGGGCAGGAGGAGAGGAAAGTTTCAGGATCTTAAATGTCAGACAGAGAGCCTTGAATTTGATTCTCTGTCTGACCGGCAGCCAGTAAAGGGAGGTCAGGACTGCAGAGACAGAACAACGTCTCGGGAGGCCAACAATGGCCCGTGCAGCGGCATTCTGCACCCTCTGCAGCCTAGTGGTCTCAGCCTGATTTACTCCAAGCAGCAGTGCACTCCCGTAGTCCAGCCGAGAAAGGATGGAGGCCTGGACCACCAGTTGCCGAGTAGGAGGGTCGAAGAATTTGAGGACTGGTCTCAGTCCTCGCAGAATACCATAGCAGGTAGCTGCAATCTTCTTTGTGTGGCTGGTAAAAGAGAGGTTAGGATCCAGCCAGACCCCCAAGTTCTTGACTTCGGCCGCTCCGATGGGGGACACCCCCAACTCAGGAGGCCACCACTGATCTCCCCAAAGTTCCGCCTGCTTCCCTAGAACCAGGACCTCGGTTTTCTTGGCATTTAGCTGTAAGCAATTACTACGCATCCAGTTCGCCACAGCTATAAGTCCTGCACGGAATCTGGGCGCAGTCACCTCAGGGTCCCCACTGAGTGTTACCGCCAGCTGCGTGTCGTCGGCATACGATGTCATGGTTAAGCCACATTGTCTGACGACAGCAGCCAGCGGTTTCACATATAGGTTGAACAAAGTGAGGCTCAACGCAGAGCCCTGAGGGACTCCCAGTCCCAAAGGATGGAAAGAGGACTGACCAGGTGGAATGGCCACTTTGAAAAACCGGTCCGAGAGGAAAGAGCGGAACCATTGAAGAGCCTTCCTCTCAATACCCACTTCCTCCAGGCGCCACATCAATATTTCATGAGACACCGTGTCAAACGCGGCGCTCAGGTCTAACAAGAGGAGAGCCGCTGTCTGCCCCGCATCCAGCACTGAACGCAAGTGCTCGGTCATAAAGAGCAGAGCAGTTTCAGTGCTGTGTTGTGCGCGAAAACCATTCTGACTCTCGTCAAGAATATTATTACGAGAGAGGTGTGCAGACAAGATGGAGTTCACGTGTGCCTCAGTGACCTTGGCGGTCCAGGGCAGGAGGGAGATGGACCGGTAATTCTCAGGAAGCAGGGGGTCAAGGGTGGGCTTCTTCCAAATGGGGCTAACCACTGCATGCTTCCAGGAGGAAGGAACCACGCCCTCACTGAGCGAAAGATTAATCAAGTCCAGTATGGGCTCACGACAGAGGGGCGGGAGAAGTGTAATAAGCTCCTGCTTCAACGGATCTAAGGGAGAGCCAGATTTAATTTTGAGGCTCAGAGTGTCAAAAACCTCTACAGACATGGCAGGCAAGGAGGACAGAGTTTCGGAAACCGAAGCCTTCACGTCACTAGGTTCATCCCCGGGTACAGATGGCATAAATCCTCGGTAGATTGCCTGGACCTTCTCCACGAAAAAGGATGCCAGACTTTCACAGTGAGAGTCCGTGCAGATTTCTAGCGAGGAGGCCCGTTTCCCCATCAGATCTTTGAGCACCTTAAAGATTAATTTGGATGGGTTAGGGCTGTTGGAAAACTCAGAGGCATAATATGCGGCCCGGGTTTGGCAGATAGCTCTGTGGTAGGTCTTAAGCTGGGCAAAATACAGCGATTTTAACGTGGGGTCAAAGGATTTCCTCCAAGCCCTCTCAGCTTGCCGGCATGTTCTCTTGAGCTCGGCAAGGGCCTCATTATACCATGGGCTGCGCGTTTTGGCGTGACATTTCGACCAGCGCATAGGTATAAGAGAATCGAGGGCAGTAAGGACCCAGTTACAAAACTGTTCGTATCCCTTTTTCACATTCGGCAGATTGCCCAGGGGCTGCGCCTCCAAGATCTTGACAAACTCCTCCAGTTTGAGCTTACGCCAATTTCTTTTAAGGATCAGTTTATCCACAGGTTTAAATTGTGGGTCATCTAAGGGGCATGATACTTTAACCAACAGATGGTCAGTCCATCCTACCACCATCGGGTCAGATGTCCTAGCCTGAACCAAGGTGGTGAAGAAGGGATCAAGTATGTGACCTCCTATGTGGGTGGGGGATGTAACTAGTTGGTTCAGTTGCATGGCTTCAAGGTCCGCTAACAGGGAGCTGATGGGAGAAGATGACGTCTGATCAAGATGTATATTAAGATCACCTACGATGTTAAAGTTAGCACATCTAGGAGCTAACAAGCTAACCACATCAGCAAGGGCGGCTTTGAAGACAGTGTCATTCCCTGGTGGGCGATAAATAAGCAAGCCACTAAGAGTGAATTGATGACTGACAGTAACCTTAAAAGAGGCGCTCTCGCACATCGGCAGATCAAGAGCTTTCCAATCAACCGGAAAGCAGGATTTTGTCGCCATGGCTATGCCACCACCCCTAGACGTGCGGTTCAAAGTAAACACCGTATAGGTGGAAGGAAAAGCCAGATTTATTATGGCAGTGTCGGCGTCCTGCAACCAAGTCTCGGTGAGGAAAATGATGTCAGGAGAGTCCATATCTATCATGTCCCGGAGGGACTGATGGTGCTTGACCAATGATCTAACATTCAAGCTCCATATGCTGAGTACTCGCTCAGTGCAGTCCATATGAGTACTTCGGGCAATCCTTTCAATAGAGCGCACCCCAATGGGGGAAGCCAAAGAAAAACTGCCACAAACACAATCATAAGGTCCCGAAAGAGGAGATAACGGATCATAACAACACGCCAAAAGACCGTCTCTAATGGAAAAGAGATCGGCACGATTGTACCTGAACGTCGCTGTGTTACACATGGTGGTATGATGGCTGGTAGCCAGAGTCCATAGCCCGCACCCGCTACCTCGATGCGGACGAGCGCAGACGGGCAGGACTCTGGCACGACTCCGGCTAAGCGACGGCGTCCCACTGCGCGTTCCCGCAGCGCGGGAGAGGACGACTTTAAATAGGCGTCTCACTGAGCAACTCGAGCGTCGGGACGCTCCAAGATGGCGCCCGCGAAAGATCACACTCACCCAAACTAAGATGGCGCCCACAGGAATCCAGCCCCGGGATGCGGATCCGCCAAATGGCGGTGCGTGTTCTTCAAATTAAATGCAGGTATGGGGACAGAAGCCCAGACAGAGCGGTAAGTTAAAAACAGGGGAGAAGTAAAATAATGAAAACCAAAATACAGTAAAGGCAAGTTAAAAAATCACAGCCCGCTGGCAGCGCGACCTGCGCTAGTGCAGCACTGATCAGAACGAAGAAACGCACGAGTCCGCCTTAAATAGGCGTCTCACTGAGCAACTCGAGCGTCGGGACGCTCCAAGATGGCGCCCACGAAAGATCACACTCACCCAAACTAAGATGGCGCCCACAGGAATCCAGCCCCGGGACCCGGATCCGCCAAATGGCGGTGCGTGTTCCTCAAATTAAATGCAAGTATGGGGACAGAAGCCCAGACAGAGCGGTAAGTTAAAAACAGGGGAGAAGTTAAATAATGAAAACCAAAATACAGTAAAGGCAAGTTAAAAAATCACAGCCCGCTGGCAGCGCGACCTGACATGAGTTTTTTGGAGTCTTACTCAAAAGGACGGATTCCCATCACTCACCAATGGTGACCTGCTACATCATCTGGGTCTCCTCCTAGTATCACACTAGTGACAGTAAGGGCTGCAACCCTTTCAGTAGGAAAGGGGAACTCGCAGATTTTTTTAACGAGCTGTTAATTGTGCTCTCAAAAATAGCGTGCTTTTACTAATGGACCTGCAGATATGAGAAGTTATTTTATGTGGGAAAAGAATTGTGCAGTGCAGAGATAGTTTGAAAAAAGTGAATTAACATTGAGCAGGGAGAGAAAAACACTATTAATGTCTCTCAATGCTCAAACCTAAAAACAGTCAAATAGACCGTTTTCAGCAAATAACTGTCTCGATGGATACATGGGTCAACATGTTTCAGCAATTGAGGAAAACCTTTATCCACTGCCTTCGTCAGGACCACAAAGAGATTGCTACTGCAAACGTGAAATCAATAAGAACCGGTTGGAACCAATACAACTTTATCACCTGTAATCTGGAATGTACACCATGTCCTCTGCAAGTGACGAAATGCTAATGGCTTCTGTAACAAAAAATAATGAATAAAAATGCTAATCCTAGCTTTAGGGTTGACACTCATTAATAAACAAGCCTCTCATGTTCATGAAACAAATATGTACACAGTCTATTCCTTATAGTGATGTATTTAATCATCATCTATCATATTATATACTAGTAAAAGGGCATTACATGCTTACCTGTAATGCATGAGAAGACCTCACCTGGCTGCGGCTCCGGAAAAAGGAGGCACCGCTCTATGAGAAAAAGTAGAGGACCACAAACATTATGGTACCCTACTTGTCTTATTACCCTGATTCATCTCTAAAATCTCAAATTATTTATTCACAACTGCCACACAGGTCTATCTGGGAAACTGCCAGGTTATATCTAAAAATCCTATATATTACAGCCTGATGGACGCTGTCTGTGTTATTTTGTCAAATGTATGTATATATAAATGGTAAAACTAACACATGATACTGAGTACTTATCTATGGCACAGTACTATGCAAATAGACCATGCTGAGAACTCGCATTCCCGTTGCCATAATATCAGTGTCATAAGCGGTCTACGATTTGGGTAAAGGGTCCTATCTGTGTTCACAAATGGGTTAAGTGTATACCCAGGTTATAGCTCTGTGCGTCCACATTCTGCACACTACGGCACCTGCGAGATCGTTCCGAATCATCTTGTGTTTCTAAACTACACAACCAAACCTCAAGACACACTCTTTCATGTATGCGCGAACAAATGTATATGTTTGCACATATCGCAACTCACGGCTTGTGAGGAACGCACGGACCGTTTCTAACGCAACAATGCTCAGAGCTACTATCAAAGGGCGCACCTATCCGTTGGTACCTCTGGCGGTTTCTAAGTAGAACTTGGTCAAACACTGATAGTGTGGATGCCCGGTACTGATTAGGTGTCAGACATTTTTTATATGGTGTTCTGTGTAACTGTCAAGGAAGTTTGGCCTTTTATTTCTAATTGAAGAGAACAATGGGCGAGGTGCAGTGAATTGTCCCCTTATGAGAACAAAATACGTAGGGGAAGATAATAGTTATCAGTACGTTCAGACTGTTCTATTATATAAGTAACTGACACAATGAGCGCCTTGGGACAGGGTCTTTTGTTGTTGGTTAATGTCGGAGTGGAGGGGCGACCCAGTCCAATTTGCCCTCTGAGCTCATATCTAGGTTAGAACTCTGGCGGTCAACCAAACCGTCTGGGGAGGTATCGGGCGTTAGACACGGCCATTATTAAAAAGAGAATTTCCCGTGATGTTTGCGTCCGTCTCCGCCCATTAACGTGATCTGACGCCTTGACGAGTCACGTAATGCGACTCGTAGGTACTATGGGGATTCTAGTTTAGAGCTGAATCTTTCCAAAAAATGTGTTAACTCGCATAGTGCCACTTATTCTCATTAGGTTTTGGTGTTTCTAAACTGTGTTGTTTCTCACCCAAAGCATATTACGGCCCTGATTTAATCCATAATCGTGATACAGTGTCTATGGAAACAGCGAGTCGTGCCTCCATGGTAAATGTTATTGAAAGAGGTGCAGACTATGGTATACACCGCACTCAAGCTATGTATCCAAACCATGTACCCCAAGTGTATACATGACCTTGATGTATTCTATGCTGTAAAACAAACCACGTCAAGGGGGAAAGCATTTCCAGTATTAAATTGTTGACATAATAAATCACAAAGATGGAGTCCTCTGTCAGTCATCGCCAACATGTAACCCCCCTCATGGTTAAATGCTGCAAAACAAACCTGTTGGAAAGTGGGTTATTGGTAGGGGCAAATGTAGGTCTGCCACTGGCAATAAGGCCTCTAGTACATGGTAGGACTCAGCATAGGTCTTAGAAAAGTATTCCTTTGCTCAACCCTTGGTAACGAGGGTGCGAGCAGACAGGTTTAACTTCAAAGACTGGTATGTAAAGCATTTAAAAACACCATTTCAGTAAATAATCAAGACACAACACAAAATAAAAATCCAACACCAATTTATAAAAATAGGTAATATTTTTATCTTTTAAATGACACCAAAACGAAAATAATCCACTGTAGGGAACCAGAGATATGAATTATCCAACACACAATCCAAGGTTCTGGAATCTCCAACAGTGTCCTTGAAAGTGTGAAACTTCAATTCCGCAATCCAGTTGAACAAAACCCTTACAAATCCACTGGTACTCCAGGTTTTGAATTCTTTGTGGGGCTGTTCAGGTGAGCTCTGTTAACCTGTAGCTTGCAGGAAGTTTCCATTCTTGAGTTTTTTGGCAGCAAGGTAATCCACAGGGCTGTAGTTTCAGAGGGTGCAGTCTTCATAGGTCATGCCCTAGAGTTCCTTGCACACAGCAAAATCTTCAGCAGGGCACTTCTTGCTTCATTCAGTTTCAAGCAGCAGATCTGGAGGGCTCTGCCCTTCTCAGATACTTATTCAAAATTCTCTGGGTCAAGCACCAGGTCACTGCTGACCAATGAGAGCAGGGAAACTCCTCATAGTTATGACCACATCCGGTGGAGTGTGGCATTAGTTTTCCCAGAGTGCATCATCCTTCTAAATCCATAATGGCTGATTTTCCAGCAAGGAGGAAAGAGCTGGCTAAACACACCCCCTGGGATATCTCATTTCCATGGACCATCCCAGTAACATCTGCAAATACCTTTCTTAAGCCTAGTCCTGACTCTGGGTCACTACTGTCAAAGTGGACTAAAACCCAGGCCTCCCCTCTTGCCTTTGAAGAGCGTAGTTTACGATGCCACCTCCTGGCCTGGCATTCTTATAGAACAGATCTCTGCCCTCCCAGCAGCCTGGCTAATCCACTTAACTCTGACCAATCAGGGCAGACCACTGAAAGGCTGAATTTGGACTTACAAACAAGAAAGTCTCATAACTTATTGTATGTACACTTTAGGAGAAATTCAACAATATAATATCGTTGGATTTAATACAACCATTCTGGGAAGTCTTTGAATGGTCCGGCTAGTCCTCTCCTATCAATATTTATTAATCAATCACTTACTACCATGTTAACCTATGGGCCCTGGGTTTGCAATGGGGAAATGACTTGCGCCACTTTTGTAGCACCAGGGCTTATAAAACCATATTTTATAAGTATTTCCCTAATTTCTACCGGACCCCCAACCCCTGTGCAACTAGGGGAGGCTTCAGGTGTTCTGAATCTGCAGAAATATTGCAGATCACCCTTACCCAATTCTTCCAGCATCAAAGTCGAATTTGAGCACCTCTTTAAGACAATGTGGGGAGTGAAATGTAAAATTTCACTTTACCCAGGCTTCTAAAAACTCATTTTATAAGGGCGCTCCTTATAGATAACTGACCCCCACCCCTGGGATACCTAGGGGTGACCCTGGGGGTCCCTAATATGCAAAAACATGGTAGGGTTTTAATTTTTAAGGGCCCCGACCCCAAAGTCGAGTTTGGGCACAATTTAAGGTTTAAAAAACTGTCCTGGCCACCAGTGCAGCTTTTAAACTGACCTCAGGCTTCAGCACTGCACACATGCTGGTGCAGAGAATCTGCTGGCCTCTAAACTGCCATGCCCCAGGATACTGGAGACTTCTAGTTAGTTTCAATCCCCTGCCCTACTAGGGGCTTAGGTGGTAGGTCATGCCAACTACAGGGGTACCCCACCATACTAAAGTGTACCCTAGTGTAGGTTGGGTGTCTTAACTGTGTTCTAATGTGTTCCTTTTGGCTTGGCACTGGCCCTGGGCCTGGTTAAACAGAGCCCAGGGTCAGTCTGAGTCAGTTACCACCAGTTCCAGTCAGCAAAAAGTTGGGGGGTGCCCAGGGCACAGGATGAATTTGCAACGGGTGCCCAGGGCACAGCATGACTTTGCAACATAGACCCCCCTCCCCCCCCCCCCCTCCCTCCCCAAACGAAAGGTGATGGGTTACTAACCTACACCCTGGTAGTCCGCATCGGCTAAGTGGAAAAACCTGGAAAGTCCGTCTGCATTGGCATGGGCAACATCAGGTCTGTGTTCCTCGGTAAAGTCCATTCCCTGTAGGGAAATGGACCACCTTAACAGCTTGGGATTGTCTCTCTCATCTGCATGAGCCACCTGAGAGGCCTGTGGTCAGTTTGAACTCGAAAGTGAGTCCCAAACAAATATGGTCTCAACTTTTTCAGTGACCACACCACAGCAAAAGCCTCTCTCTCAATGGCACTCCACCTCTGCTCTCTGGGAAGAAGCCTCCTGCTAATAAAGGCAACTGGCTGGTCAAGGCTCCCTTCATTCAGCTGTGACAAAACTGCACCAATCCCTTGCTCTGAAGCATCAGTCTGAACTACAAATTCTTTTGTGTAGTCAGGGGCCAGTAGCACTGGTGCTGAACACATACCAGCTTTCAGAGTGTCAAAAGCCGTCTGACTCTCTGGGGTCCAAATCACCTTTTTGAGCCTCTTTTTAGAAGTCAGTTCTGTTAGGGGCCCCACAATGGTCCCATAATTTTGAACACACCTTCTATAGTGCCCTGTCAGTCCAAGGAATGCCCTGACCTGAGTCCGGGTAACAGGAGCTGTCCAATCCAAAATAGTTTGTATTTTATCTTGGAGAGGCTGTACATGGCCCCCACCTACCAGGTGGCCCAGGTACACCACAGAACTCTGCCCTATTTGGCACTTGCTTTAGGTAGTTTGTGACCAAGGCTCCCTTCATTCAGCTGTGACAAAACTGCACCAATCCCTTGCTCTGAAGCATCAGTCTGAACTACAAATTCTTTTGTGTAGTCAGGGGCCAGTAGCACTGGTGCTGAACACATACCAGCTTTCAGAGTGTCAAAAGCCGTCTGACTCTCTGGGGTCCAAATCACCTTTTTGGGCCTCTTTTTAGAAGTCAGTTCTGTTAGGGGCCCCACAATGGTCCCATAATTTTGAACACACCTTCTATAGTGCCCTGTCAGTCCAAGGAATGCCCTGACCTGAGTCCGGGTAACAGGAGCTGTCCAATCCAAAATAGTTTGTATTTTATCTTGGAGAGGCTGTACATGGCCCCCACCTACCAGGTGGCCCAGGTACACCACAGAACTCTGCCCTATTTGGCACTTGCTTTAGGTAGTTTGTGACCCCCCCCCCCCCCTCCCCCCCCCCTCCCCAAGGAAGAACTGTATACAGCTATATCATCCAGGTAAGCTGCACTGAACTGTTCCAACCCAGACAAGACCCTGTTCACCAACCTTTGGAAGGTGGCAGGTGCATTCTTTAATCCAAAGGGCATTACCTTGAACTGATAATGACCCTCTGGTGTGGAGAATGCTGACCTCTTCTTTGCTCCATCAGTGAGGGCAATCTGCCAGTAACCTGAAGTCAAATCAAAAGTACTCAGGTACTTAGCAGCCCCTAACCTATCAATGAGCTCATCAGCTCTAGGTATAGGGTGAGCGTCCGTCTTTGTGACTGCATTCAAACCTCTGTAGTCCACACAGAACCTTAACTCCTTGGGTCCCCCCTGAGGATTAGGTTTAGGTATCAGTACCACTGGACTGGCCCATGGACTCTCAGACGATTCAATTACCCCAGCTCCAGCATCTTAGGAACCTCCGCTTTAATGCTGGCTCTGACATGGTCAGATAACCTGTACATTTTATTTTTGACAGGTCGGCTGTCACCGGTGTCAATGTGGTGCACACACCACTGAGTGATGCCTGGGGTCAGAGAGAACAGGCCAGCAAACTGCTCCAGCACCTGCTTACAGTCTCTGTGCTGCTGGTCTGTCAACTTGGGAGAGAGCACAACTCCCTCCACTGACCCATCTTGCACATTGGTGGAGAGGAGGTCGGGCACAGGCTCAGTTTCCTCCTCCACACCCTCATCAGTGGCCAGTAACATGGTCATGTCTGCCCTGTCATGGTGTGGTTCAATCTATTCACATGCAGGACCCTGTGAGGGTTCCTGGGGGTGCCAAGGTCAACCAAATAGGTAACCTCACCCTTCTTTTCTAAGATTGGATAGGGCCCACTCCACTTGTCATGGAGGGCCCTTGGAGCCACAGGCTCCAACACCCACACCAACTGTCCTGGAGTATACTCAAACATAGTAGCCTTTTGATCATACCAGTGCTTCATGAGCTCCTGGCTGGCTTCCAGTTTCCTGTTTGCCTTGTACATGTACTCCACCATTCTAGATCTCAGGCCTAGCACATAATCAAGCACATTGTCCTTAGCTTCTTTAAGAGGCTTCTCTAAAGACTCCCTAAGCAGGCTCAATGGCCCCCTCACAGGGTTTCCAAACACCAGCTCAAAAGGACTGAAACCAACCCCTTTCTGTGGCACCTCCCTGTAGGCAAACAGTAAGCATGGGAGGAGAACATCCCATCTCCTCCTGAGTTTCTCTGACAACCCATTTATCAGGCCCTTCAGGGTTTTGTTGAATCTCTCAACAAGACCATTTCCTTGTGGGTGATAAGGGGTGGTGAACTTGTAGTTGACACCACACTCATCCCACATAGCAGTCAGATAGCTGGACAGGAAGTTCGTGCCCTGTCTGACACCACCTCTTTTGGAAAACCCACTCTGGTGAACACACCAAGCAGTGCTCTAGCCACCGCAGGTGCATCAATGGTTCTAAGAGGTATGGCTTCAGGGTATCTAGTAGCATGGTCAACTACCACTAAGATATACCTATTCCCTGATGCAGTAGGTGGGTCCAGGGTACCAACAATGTCCATCCCCACCCTTTCAAAAGGAACCCCAACCACTGGCAGTGGTATTAGGGGAGCCTTTGTCTTGCCCCCTGCCTTGCCACTGGCCTGACAGGTGACACAGGAGCTGCAAAACTCCTTTACCTTTTCAGACATATCGGGCCAGTAGAAATGGTTCACCAACCGGTTCCATGTCTTTGTCCATCCCAAATGTCCTGCCAAGGGGATATCGTGACTCAGTCAGGATGAACTCTCTGTACTTCTGGAGCACCACCAATCTCCTGGTGGCCCCCTCCTTGAGGTTTCTGGCCTCAGTATAAAGCAGTCCATCTTCCCAGTAGAGTTTATGAAACCCACTGTCATCCCCCTCCTCTTGCTTAGAAGCAATCTGCCTTAAGCTCTCAAGGGTGGGACAGTCACGCTGTCCCTGACTGAACTACTCTCTGGAGGGTCCACCTGCTCCTGTCAGTTCTGCAAAATCTGACAGCTCTGGCAGGGATGGAGCCCCACCCTCAGAGGCCAGATCCTCCCCATCAGGGTTAGATTCTTCCTGCACCTCTGGAGTTCCCTGGGCTGGCTCACCAGGCACAGTGCCCTTGTCCTTGGATGCTTGGCCCTTTGTTCCAGGGTCCAAGTGTCCAGCCCCTCCCTTCTGGCTAGTCTGTGACCTAGTCACAGCACATACCCACTCGGGGAGCTCCAATATTTTCATATGGAGTCCTCTTGCCACCTATGACCACGCAGAGGCTTCAAGATCATTGCCCAGTAAACACTGAACCGGGAGCACCTTTGACACAGCTACCTTCATAGGGCCTGTCACACCTCCCCATTCCAAATCCACCACAGCCATGGGATGGAGTTTGGTAGTGCTGTCTGCATATGTCACCTGGTGAAACTCACCAGGTACCAACCTCTCTGGCTGCACCAGTTTATCCAGGACCATAGTTACACTAGCCCCAGTGTCTCTGAAAGCCTCAATCTCAGTCCCATTCACTTTAGGCCTCTGCCTGTACTTGTCCATGTTTGAAGGTAAGGCAGCAAGGGTGGCAATACTCACCCCACCCAGGGACACTAAGGTTGCTTCCACCAACTGCCTGTTCTGTACACCACCCTCCACCCCTACACTGACACTGGCAATCCCTGTGTATGGCCCCTTAGGGGGAAGCTTCTTGACGCAGACAGCATCTCCCTCCTTATGCCCTGGCTGGTTACAGTCAAAGCACTTACCCACCTTTGACGGATCAAAGAACCTACCAGGCTTTCCCTGAAACCCCCTCCCTTTGAATTTGGGTTGGCTCGGGCCCCCCCTCCTTGTGCAGGTTTTTGTGGGTCTTTGGTGGACTCCTTAGGATTTTGACCTTCCTTTCCCTGGGCTTTCCCCTGGGGAGGGACCTGTCCTCCTTTCTTCTGGTCACCCCCCTGATGCTGAATGGAAACCCGGGTTCTCACCCACTCACCAGCTGATTCCCCCAGCTCTCTGGGGTCAGTCAGCTTAGAGTCCACTAGATACTGGCGTAACTTCTCTTCGGCACAATGAGTCAAAATGTGTTCTTTCAAAAACAAATTATACAATCCCTCATATGTGTCAACTTTTTTTTTTTAACCGTTTTTATTGGCATTTTGTCCAAAATGAACAGTGCAGTCATCTCTACAGTAAAGTGCATTATGCATTTCCCCCCGCCGCCCTCCCCCAGTCATTACCCATAGCAAGGCATACAATTCACATACAAAGGTGTGTTCCAAATGGGTTCTCCACAGCATCATCAGCATTTCAATTATCATAAAGTCTCTTTGTCCTCCAGTATAGACCTCTCATAATGAACCCTTACAGTCTGGCATCAAGTCCGTGATAATTGGGCCATTTCCCCCACACTTTTCTGAACTTCTTAGGACATCCCCTTGCCTTATATGTAACCCTCTCAGCCGCCATATACATATCTAGGCCTCCCCTCCATTCCTCTATACGTGGTAGTACTGGTGCCCCCCAGTATTTCGCAATGTCCCTCTTAGCCACCACTAAAGCCAGTACAAGGAAGGTCAGCAGAGGGTGCGGGAGGTCCACATCAATTGTCATGCCCAATAGAGCCAGCTTGGGGTCAACCTGTAATTGAATCTCTAGTACTGCAGACAGTTCCGTGAAAACAACTGCCACCTCCCTAGGATGTGTTAAAACCAATTCCCAGTCAATGTCTTCCATGCCTCCCACGTCCGCCTCCCATTGTTGTCGTAGCCGGGTCAGATCCCCCAACATGTTATTCGTAAGGGTCTTATAGGTTAGAGATAACCGCCTTCTGCTGGATATGTTCCTGTAGGAGCCTGCCTTCAAGCGGGGCAAATTCTGCCAGATCTACAGTGTCAATGTTCTGGGCTCCCCATGCATGTTGTAATCTAATGTATTTGTATCGCTGTGTGGGGTGTAGGCCGAATTCTGTGGCCAGGGCCGTGAATGTTTTCAGTTGCCCTTTGGCAATGATATCTCCCAGCGTGGAAATCCCTATGTCGTCCCACCTACTGTATCCCGTCAGTTTGCGGAGCTCCGTTAGCCACGTGTAGTGCCAGATTGGTGTTTGTTTTGTTGGCTTCCCGTCCCACCCCATGCGTTTCGTGAACGCCCTCCAGGCATGGATGGTGATTTCAGTTGCCGTACATGTATTTATATAGCGCAAATCACCGACCCGGTATCTAAGCGCTTGCTTAGGGAACCCGTCCTGTTATTCCCCTGTGAGATAACCCCGGCAGGGTATCCACAAGGTGAAATCCAGGCATCCCACCGCGAGGGGCCGTTGTGGAGATTAAGCAAGCTATTGCCCAGAGTCACAGAGTGTGAACCCGTGAATCGAGTAGGCACTGGAGCGAGAATTGTCGACATTTTAGGACTCAAGACCCACCGAGCCGGGAATTGAACCCTGGTCCCGGGCTGACCTCTGCTTCCAGGTCTGCCTCCTCTAACCAGTGAGCCACACTTCTCCGGTAGAAGACGCTTCCGGCCACGTCCCCCATATAGAAAAGGATGTGTCTGGGTGCTAACTTGTGGCGCTCTAGTGCATAGAAGGGGTGGTCCGCCTGCGCATGCAACCATTCGTTTATCGGGGCCAAGTGTTCCGCCCAGTAATATGCTTCTAGATTTGGGAGCGAGATCCCCCGCTATATTGGTGCCTCTGCAGGGTGGTCAGAGCCATCCTAGGTTGTTTGCCCAGCCATATAAAGGCACGGAGGTCCGCATGTATCTTGGGTAAGACTTTTGGGGGCAGGGGGTAGTACTCATTTTGAAGGGCGTATAGGTACTTGGGGAGAATAATCATTTTATACATGGCCGCTCGGCCTAGTAGGGTGAGCGGGAGCAGTCTCCAGTCTCCAGCGGTCCATATCTGCAATGGAGTTCACCATGATACGCTCAATATTACGGGTGTATGAGATATGTCTATCCAGGGTGAGGTAGACCCCTAAATACTGAAATCCCTCAGTCGTAGTGAGCAGCTGACTTGGCAGATCCGACCACTCCTCTTTCCCTGCGGAGTCGTATAAGACCGACTTATGCCAATTTATTCTGTATCCGGCATGGTCACCGTACAGTTCCAATTCGTGAAATAGCTGCGGAATCGACGTCTCCGGCGAAGTTACATACAGGAGGACGTCGTCTGCATATAGGGAGATCTTTTCCTCGTTTACTTCTTCTACGGTCCGCCGGAATCCTCTAATGGTCGGGTTCTGGCGAATTCTAGCCGCCAAGACCTCTATCGTTAGAGCGAATAAGAGTGGGGAGAGGGGGCACCCCTGCCTGGTCCCTCGTCTTATTTAGAATTCCCGCGAGAGGACTCCATTTACTCTCACCCTAGCCCTCGGTTCAGTGTACAGCAGCTGCACCCATTTCTGGAATTTCGGCCCAAAGCCGAATTTCTGTAGGACACCCTCCAGAAAAGGCCAGTGCACCGCATCAAAGGCTTTTTCCGCGTCCAGGGACAGGAACCAGTGCGGGTCCTCCCTGTCCCTGACCTCTTGTAGCTAATTGTGGGTGCGCCGAAGATTCAGTCTGGTAGCCCTGTCTGGTATGAACCCAGTCTGATCAAGGTGGATCAGCTGCGATATCACTCGTCTCACTCTCACTGCCAGGATAGTGGCCAACAGCTTCGTTTCTGAATTTAATAAAGAAATCAGACGATAGGACTCGCAAAGCTCTTTCGGTTTGCCGTCCTTGTGGATAGGGACAATAGTGGCCATGGTCAGATCGGGAGGGAGTCTACCGTCCTGGAGGGCATCCTCATATAGGCCCTTCATATGTTTTACTAGTAGGTCAGCCGTTCGTTTGAAGAATTCGGCTGGGAAGCCATTAGGGCCTGGAGTTTTCCCCGGCCTCAGTTTGGCCAGTGCCTCCGATATGTCGTCGAGTGCAATGTTAGAGTCCAGCGCTTTCGCGTCCTCAATGGACAAAGCCGGGAGGTCAATTTGGTCCATATACTGTATCGCCTCTTCTCTTGTCCCTAGGTCTCTAGACTCATAGAAGTGTTCATAGTGGTCTGCGAATGCCTCAGCTATATGGAGATCTGAATGGTGTGTCGCTCCCTGAGGGTCTGTAATCTGCTCCACCCATTTCTCCGACCGTTCTTTTTTTGCTGAGCCACGGCAGGAGCTTACCAGACTTATCCCCCACATCGTAGAGACGATGTAAGGTAGCCAGCGCCTGCGTTTTCGCCTCTCCTGTCACCAGCTCTCTATATTGTAATTGTCTGTCTGTAAGTCTCCTGATTGCCACTGGGTCTCTCGTGGTCTGGCATACCTTTTCCAGATCCCATATGTCCTGCTCGATGATTTCGGCCTCAGAGTGGAGCTTTCTACACTCCTCTTCCAACCTATTCTTAGTCCTATCCCTCATAACTGTCTTCAAAGCCTCCCAGAAAACCACTTTCGAGGACACCGAACCCTCGTTTTCGGCAATATAGACTTTTATGTCTGCTCTGAGCCCCCGTATGATTTTTGGGTTTTGCAGATCCCATGCCGTCAAGTGTAGGTGTCGGCCATCTCCCCGGCGCTTCGCCACCAGTCTGACTAACGATGGTGAGTGATCCGAGACCCCTCTAGCTTTATATTCAGCTACGTCTTGTATCGTTAGGTGTTGGCTGGCCATAAAGACCTAGTCCAATCTCGAGAAGGCCTGGTGAGCTCCCGAGAAGAACGAGTAAACCCGTACCTCAGGGTGCAGCCCACCGCCACGTGTCCGTGAGTCCTAGGTTGGTCGCCCATTGTGACAAGGGGGTCTGCATCCCTTTCCTCTGTGCCGTGCTTGATCTATCCTTAGAGGCCTCCATTACGTCATTGAAGTCTCCCCCTACAATCTGTATAGTGTCGGCTGTTTCCAGCAGGATGTCTGCAATTTTCTTAAGTGTGGGGGCCTGGAGTGTCGGTGGTGCATAGACTGAGACAATAGTGTAGGCGCATCTGTTCCTATAGCCTCTTGATTGCCACATATGTTCCCTGGGGATCTGTCCATGTTTGTGTTATGGGAAATGGGGTGGTCTTTTTCAGAATAATGGCGACCCCTCTAGAGTCCGACGTGTACCCTGCATGTGCTAGGAGCTTGAAACGACCTCTAGCTAGGAAGCCACACTTAGTACCTTTGAGATGTCTCTTGTAGGAGCGTGATATCTGGGGCTGTACGTTTCAGATATGAGTTGACCAGTCCCCTCTTGATCTTACTGCCCAATCCATTCACATTCCATGATAAGATACTAATCCCTCCCCGGCTTTCCCGGTGTGTGTCTTGGTCAGCAAGCATGGCGTGGGCCAGAAGTGGTCAGGCGGGCAACCCCCTCATGGTAAGCGACCTGGGTATTCGTAAGGCATGTCGCGGTGTACCCAAAGGCATTTCTGGGCATGTGTAAGTGACTTGCGGCACAGCATACCAGTAAATTTGACTGCATTTAACCAACTGCCCCCCCCCCCCCCTCCCCCCAACAGAGACCCCCCACCAACAGAACCATTGCAACTGTTTCCCCCATCCTCCCCCTCCCTACCATTCCCCCCCCTTCCAGCCCATTTGTGTAACCCTCAACTAGTTGGACTTTCAGGCGGTGAAGGTCTGTCGCCCACCCACAGGATCCCAGATCAAACTATGTTCAGGATACAAACCGGGAGTATAGTCCTTACCGGCGCCCTGTGGAGCATGTCCCGCCTCTCCGGAGATAAGCAAGACCACAGGGACACCAGCAACACCCCATATACAGAGTTTCAAGTCAAAAGAAAAAGGAATGAAATATGAAAAAGGGTTAGAACTTGCGCGGCACTAGCAGTGGCGTGCTGCTACTGCGGATGTAAGGTCCAAGTTTCATCACGATTGCGAGTCCTGCGTTTCAATGTCCTGTTCCTCTGTTCCGCCAGTTGCACCCAGCTCCATCTCGCGGATTACCTCGACCAGCGGGTGTGTAGAACGGTCTGTTGGGTCCTCCGCCTCCGATAAGAATTCGTTGTCGAGGCCTCCGGTGTTTGCCTCTTGTGAATGAGCCAGTCCTCCAAATCTAGATCCCTGATCCCTGGGGTCAACGGGGATCGCGTCGCGGCCTCCTCTGCCTCGTCTTGCCGCATGCGGGTCTGGATAGGGCGTCTGGTGTAAGCCCCGCTGCATTCTAGGGATTTGGGATCTTTTGGGCCCTAGGCGAGTTCCTCCGAAAGTTCGCGGCCGCCATTTCTGTTCGGATTCTGCAGCCCACCTCCTCGGCTTCTCGAAGCAACGGTCTTTCCTCCAGCCAGTGCCAGGCTTCCTCCGGGCGGTTAAAGAAATGCGACCTCCCCTTGAACATTACTTTCAGTTTCGCCGGGAAAAGCAGCATATACGAGACATGGAGTTCTCAAAGCTTCGCCTTGACAGAGTCATATGATCTTCTCTGCTTTTGGACATCCTGACTGTAGTCAGGGAAAATCATAATGTTCACGTTTTCAATACGGAGCTCTCCTTTCCGCCTAGCTTCTCTGAGGATAAGGTCTCTGTCGGCATAGTTCAAAAAGCTCGCAATGATCGGCCGCGGCCTTGCTCCCTCGGGCGGTTTCGCTAGTAGTGTCATATGTGCCCTTTCGATGACAAAGCAGTTAGAGAACTGGGCCTGTGGGAAGGTTGAACATAGCCAGTCTTGTAAGAAGGCCGCAACATCTGTCTTCTCAATGCCTTCCCTAAATCCTACAAATCTGAGCTTGCCCTGTTTTCAGCGTCGTCCACCCTCCATAGCAGTTGCCTGTGGGACGCCTGAAGCTCCGCCATTTCTTTACGGAGAGTAGTAATAGTCTTCCGTTCCGCTAATTCTGTTCTCCGCCGTCGTCACCCTTTCAGTGAGATTTCGGAAGTCCTGGCGCAGCAACAGAACCTCGGAGCCCCCGTCTCCTATTTTGGTCTCAAGTGCCGCTCCAGAGTCCTTGATATCAGTCCTGGAGGCCTGAATCGCCTCTAATAGCATGGCCGTGTCCGTGAGCGTTTCCGGGTGGCTCTGGGGCATCTTTTTGCGCCCTTGCCGTGACGTAGGTTTCAATGGTTTCCTGCCGGGCCGACCTTGCAGGCAGGTCCCTCTTCCCCATGTTGCTCCCCTTGGAGGGCAAGGTGGTCTCGCGGGTGTGGAGGGTGCCTGGTTCGTATCAGGCCGCTCGTCCCCCACGAGTATATTGTGTTCTCACCCGGAATAGCGATGGAGTGCCTCCGGAGGATTCGGTGGGAGTTCCTCAGGAGCCTCGCAGGCCAGGGCAGGGTGTTTCCTATCCAGGGACGGGGGTGTCTCGGTCACCCCGCCGCCAGTTCCACTCAATTGGCTCGGGCTCCTCCTCCAAGGCGAGGGTCCTCGGGGGTCTCACCAGGCCGGCTGCAGCGCCAGTCTCACCCAGGCTCCAGCCGGGCACTCGCAAGATTTGTCCGTGCGCTGCGGTTACCCCCTCTGTCAATGTCGTTTCCTCTCTGGCTCCGATGTCATGAGAGGCCCTCAGCAAGGGTCTCTGGTGCTCGGGCGGAGTCAGAGCCGGGCTGCGGTCCCACGCCCGGTCGCCATTTTGTTGGGTCCGCACCGCTTCGGAAGTCTCCTTTCCCCGGCCGATTGCCGGTCGTATTCCGCCAAAGCACTCGAAGTTTCCACAGCGTAAGTATCAGTGCCAGGCTGGGGCACGGATTTGGGCTGTTTTTGGAAGCTTTGGAGAAATATAATAGTCGGATTAACGCAGCACGCCGGGAGCTGAGCCGAGGCACGTCTTACTCCTCCATGCTGCTGGCCACGACCCTATATGTGTCAACTTTGTTACCAACAATCCAGCCTTCCAGTGCCTTTACTGAAACGTCCACAAAGTCTACCCAAGACTTTGAACTCAATTTCTGCGTGCCTCTAAACTTCACCCTGTACTGTTCTGGAGTCAGACCAAATCTCTTGACTAAGCATGCCTTCATCTGCTGGTATGATTCTGCATCCTCTCCCTTCAGGGTCAGGAGCCTATCCCTCCCAGGTACTGGAACCAACTCCCACAAGAGTGCGCCCCAATACCTAGAGTGAACCCTACTCATTTTAAGGGCCCTCTCAAAAGCTGCTAGCCACTTGTCAATGTCATCCCCCTCAGTGTAATTTGGTACTATGCCTTTGGGAAGTTTAGGTTCAAATCTACCACCCCTAGACATTTCAGCATCTTCTTCACTTTCGCTGCCACCATTCCTTTTCTCCTCCCTCTCCCATTTTCTCTTAGCCAATTCGAATTTCTCTTTCTCCAAGGCAATCAACTCTAACTGAGCCTGAAGCGGTCTCTCTGCAAGGGACAGTAGTGGTACATGAGTAAGGGACCCTTCCCCACTCCCACCACCACCTTGATTCACCTGGCTAACACTAGTCACAATGGGAAAGGTCTCATCCTCACCCCCCTCTCTGGTGAGGTTGGGGGGAACATCTTCCCACCCCCTTGGGTTCTCCGCTGCCCTGGCCCAGGCCTTTAGGGACTCGAGCAACCCTGCCTTTCTCGTCTTCTTTGCAGGACGCAACCCCCTAAGCCTACACTGTTCCCTAAGCTCCGCCATCTTAAACTGGGACAGTTTAGCCAGATCCAGCTCCATGGTTCCCTAGTTTTGGGTCACAAAAACTAGGCACAATAGACTTAGAACAATTTGGAAAAATCAAAACAATGGATTAAAAACAGTTTAGTCCAAATTCGAAAAATCAAACTCAAAAGTTTTGTTCTAAGGCAATTTAGAGGATTTTTATAATCTTAAATTATTCACTGAAAGGTGTACTTTTTAAACACAAGTCCTCATCCACACCGCTGAACACCAAATGTTGGAAAGTGGGTTATTGGTAGGGGCAAATGTAGGTCTGCCACTGGCAATAAGGCCACTAACACATGATAGGACTCAGCATAGGTCTTAGAAAAGTATTCCTTTGCTCAACCCTTGGTAACGTGGCTGCGAGCAGACAGGCGTAACTTCAAAGACAGGTATGTAAAGCATTTAAAAACACCATTTCAGTAAATAATCAAGACACAACACAAAATAAAAATCCAACACCAATTTATAAAAATAGGTAATATTTTTATCTTTTAAATGACACCAAAACGAAAATAATCCACTGTAGTGAACCAGAGATATGAATTTTTAAAGATTAGTCACTTTCTAGTGCTTAGAAACCAACAGTGCCCCTGTGAGAAGTTGGCCTGATATTCAGTGTTCACTATTCTAGTGATCACTATGTATCAGTCCAAACAACCCTTATGGTGATTGGTTGTAAGTCAACCGATAGACCAGCTATCCTAGTAGCATGGACAAGAGCAGTCTTCGGGCTAAACTCTAGAGGGCGTGTTAAGCCAGCTGTTATACCATCACATATACCCCTTGAACACCAAGTGAAAGGACACCACACAAGTGTTATGAAAATAAACAGTGTATTTATTTAGATCACAACAGCCCTGTACTCTTTATGAGGACAGGGTACTAAGCACACAACAAAACTCTTACAAAAATACTTTAAGTTGCACAATTTACACAAATGCCCGAGGGGCACGAAAAACCATATACTATGAAAGTGGAATGCGAGATTACTAGCAGGTAAGTACTGTACTAATAGGCTTTGGAATCGCTAGAACTACGTTACTGAACCTTCAGATTACTAGTAGGAGGCCTAGGAGACTCGGGTGCAGAGTGTGCACTCTCACGCGAGATGCGGGACAAAGTCTATGGGAGCTAGTAAAAGCAAAGTTAGTGTTCTCGGGCGAACCCGATAAGGTAGGTCAAAAACGAAAGTGGATCTGGACCCTTGGATAGTGAGGCTATGCTGGGGCACTGAAATGCCGAAGTTACCTAGCCCAGGGCCTGCGGCTGCATAGGTCTGAAAAGACGTCGGGAATCCTCGTTGACGAACCAGGAGCCTGAAGAAAGAAGTTGCTGGCAGGCGACCCGTGAAGATTGTTCGATGGATCCAAGCCTGGATCGAAGATGGATGACACCTGAAAGCAGAGGGGACAAAGTTCTTTAATCACTAGCCAGTGATAGTGTGTGCACCAGGATGGCACCGGATGGTAGTCACCTCGACCAGGTGAGTGGGCGACGCTGGGCTCTGCAGTCTCACGGACCAGGAGGCGTTCTCGGCGACCAGGATGGAGGTGGGAGCTGTCCCACGATGGTGGATGCTGTCGACATCGCTGGACCCAGGATTGGGGCAACAAGTCTTGGCAAATTCAAGCCCACGCGGTGGACCTAAAATGGCGTCTGGAGTGGACCAGGAGGGTCCGGGGTGCTCCTCTTTTGGAAGGGAGGAAGGGCCTGTCTGGAGCAACCAGACCAGCAGTGGTGATGTCGTCGGTCGTCCTCGGGAAGGCCACAAGCCAGCGGGCTAGTAGCCAGACAACGCGGTGAGCAGCCAAAAAGCAGAAGGGCCCCACGCAGATCTCGTGGATGCTGGGGGGCTGGACTTCGGTGCAAGAGCTGCTTAGGGTCTGGGCTTCTCGGACCCCAAAGCACTCACCAGAGGATCCCTCGGCGGTCGTGCTGGATAGAAGTCGTGCAGTTCTGATGATGGCCGGTCCCTCGAGGTCTCGTCGCACCTACGGTTCTCAGCTTAGCTGTAGAGGTAGGTAGAGGTCAGAGGTGCCAGGGAAGCCGGGTCTCGTCGAGCTGGTCAGTCGGATTCCGGAGGAAGGACGTGCAGCAAACCACAGAGTTCTTAGATGGCGCCTGCGGATGCAGGGTGACTACTCCTTAGTCACAAGGGAGAAATCTTGAGAAGAGTCGAGAGTTCCTTTCGTGGAAAGTAGTTTCTTGAATCAAAGATGATCTAATTTGGAAGGGTCCCCGCTCCTGCCTTTATCCTAAAGAAAGGGGTGGGTACGCGACTAGGTCCTGCCCTAGGGGTGGGACCAGGAAGGGGGGGTGGTTACACCCCTCTCCCATGCCGGACTTTCCCCAGGTCAGGGGCTGGTGTGCCCCTGGAACTGGTTCTAGCCGGCAGATGCGTAGTGAGCACCGGGGTGCCACTTGCAGTCACCTTCCTGTAAAGCCCTGCCTACCCAGGATACACAAAACCCTGTCTGGGATGGTGCTAGCACCGCCCCTGACAGGAAACCCTTTGTCCAAGCTCCCCTCGCTGGAAGGACTCCCAGCTGTAGGGGGTCAGACTCGTGTCTGTGGTGGCAGCATCCATTTTGTGATGCCGAGGCTCGAGTTAACTTTAACCGGGGTTCACAGTTACATACATGTTGTGTCCCTCTAGAAGGGTGGAATGCTAACCCCGTCGCCAGAATTGGCGAGGGGTTAGTATTCCAATTCGTATGACACCTTACTCGACATGTTTTGATAAAGCGATACCAAAGATAGCATTTAACCGCGAGGATTATAATGCACTTAAGAGTATATGGTATGCGTTATTATGGAACAGCTATTAGGACTTGGTTCCGCAAGCTGCAAACGGTCTCGGCTCATGCCAGAGCACCATCTCACACGATTCCAAGCACTCTGCCTTCAGGATTGTCAAGGCCTGCCATAGGAGTGACTGATAGGAATCTGTGTGTCCATTTTAGGGTTAGATATAGGCATACTATATCCAAAGCAAAGGGTGATTACACCACCTTGCCCCAGCTGTCGTGCAGCCAGTTGTGTCAGATTTAGATGGCCAGCCAGGGGTGGCATAATACATGCTGCAGCCCCTGGTAGGCCCTGGGTACACCTATGCCCTGAGTTACAGGGTCTGATAAGATGGCCCAGTACCAATTGGAAATGTACCTAAGGTACATGGAATCCATTTTAGAGAGAGAGCAGTAGGCCTGGGGTCCTGATTGGCAGGGCCCCAGGTCAACTAAGTCGGAAAACCATCAAAACACCAGGCAAAAAGTTGGGGGCAACCATAGTCAGGTATCCACCTTACTACAGCCCCTATAAGTCATTTCGTTTTCTCTGTCAGGGACACACCTTTATAAATTGTTCTGAAGAATTCTCACCACTGTAGTGGGCCGCCTTCTTCAGCAAGCGGGGTCCAGTTAGAACACCTTCCTGGCGTTCTGCCTGTGGGTCCCAAAGTATCCAACACACAATCCAAGGTTCTGGAATCTCCAAGAGGGTACTTGAAAGTGTGAAACTTCAATTCCGCAATCCAGTTGAACAAAACCCTTACAAATCCACTGGTACTCCAGGCTTTGAATTCTTTGTGGGGCTGTTCAGGTGAGCTCTGTTAACCTGTAGCTTGCAGGGAGTTTCCACTCTTGAGTCTTTTGGCAGCAAGGTAATCCACAGGGCTGTAGTTTCAGAGGGTGCAGTCTTCATAGGTTATGCCTTGGAGTTCCTTGCACATAGCAAAATCTTCAGCAGGGCACTTCTTGCTTCATTCAGTTTCAAGCAGCAGATCTGGAGGGCTCTGCCCCTCTCAGATACTTATTCAAAATTCTCTGGGTCAAGCACCAGGTCACTGCTGACCAATGAGAGCAGGTCAACTCCTCCTAGTTGTGACCACATCCAGTGGAGTGTGGCATTAGTTTTCCCAGAGTGCATCATCCTTCGAAATCCATAATGGCTGATTTTCCAGCAAGGAAGTAAGAGCTGGCTAAACACGCCCCCTGGGATATCTCATTTCCATGGACCATCCCAGTAACATCTGCAAATACCTTTCTTAAGCCTAGTCCTGACTCTGGGTCACTACTGTCAAAGTGGACTAAAACCCAGGCCTCCCCTCTTGCCTTTGAAGAGCGTAGTTTACGACGCCACCTCCTGGCCTGGCATTCTTATAGAACAGATCACTGCCCTCCCAGCAGCCTGGCTAATCCACTTAACTCTGACCAATGAGGGCAGACCACTGAAAGGCTGAATTTGGACTTACAAACAAGAAAGTCTCATAACTTATTGTATGTACACTTTAGGAGAAATTCAACAATATAATATCGTTGGATTTAATAGAACCATTCTGGGAAGTCTTTGAATGGTCCGGCTAGTCCTCTCCTATCAATATTTATTAATCAATCACTTACTACCATGTTAACCTATAAGCCATGGGGTTTGCAATGGGGAAAATGACTTGCGCCACTTTTGTAGCACCAGGGCTTATAAAACCATATTTTATAAGTATTTCCCTAATTTCCACCGGACCCCCACCCCCTGTGCAACTAGGGGAGACTTCCGGGGTTCTGAATCTGCAGAAATATTGCAGATCACCCTTACCCAATTCTTCCAGCATCAAAGTCGAATTTGAGCACCTCTTTAAGACAATGTGGGGAGTGAAATGTAAAATTTCACTTTAACCAGGCTTCTAAAAACTAATTTTATAAGGGCGCTCCTTATAGATAACTGACCCCCCACCCCTGGGATACCTAGGGGTGACCCTGGGGATCCCTAATATGCAAAAACATGGTAGGTTTTTAATTTTTAAGGGCCCCGACCCCAAAGTCGAGTTTGGGCACAATTTAAGGTTTAAAAAACTGTCCTGGCCACCAGTGCAGCTTTTAAACTGACCTCGGGCTTCAGCACTGCACACATGCTGGTGCAGAGAATCTGCTGGCCTCTAAACTGCCATGCCCCAGGATACTGGAGACTTCTAGGTAGTTTCAATCCCCTGCCCTACTAGGGGCTTAGGTGGTAGGTCATGCCAACTACAGGGGTACCCCACCATACTAAAGTGTACCCTAGTGTAGGTTGGGTGTCTTAACTGTGTTCTAATGTGTTCCTTTTGGCTTGGCACTGGCCCTGGGCCTGGTTAAACAGAGCCCAGGGTCAGTCCGAGTCAGTTTTTCCACCAGTTCCAGTCAGCAAGAAGTTGGGGGTGCCCAGGGCACAGGATGACTTTGCAACAAAACCCCACAGCATATCTCCGTATTAGAATGCTGCCATCATTAGTCACAAAGATGGAGTCGTCTGTCAGTTATCACTAACATTTCGCCACCTTCGTAGTTATACCAACTCCTTTTCAATATACTCCAAGGAACCCACTATTTCTTATTTGAACGGTAATGTCTATTATGTCCTCCCCCTGGCTATCATAACAATATGTAAACCAGCGGTTTTAAAAAGTGCGAGGACTGTTGTGCAGCCCGGCTGTCCTTACTGATATGTCATTCTGTTTAGACCCCATATATTCAGACACCGTATATTTTACCTCTACTGTAGTAGCCCCTTTATGTCGATATTAAATCCAGAACATAATCATAACCACACCCACGGTATTTCATCATTTAATCCCAGTCAGGCACTCTACAGTTTGAAGACCCATTTTTGTTCCTTCACAAGTAGGAACCGCAAAACATCTGTGACATGTTTAGGGATGAACGGCGGTTCTAATACTATCCAACTGAAGTCATCCGGACCATGATTAGCGTCTAAGAAGAAATTGAAAACGCACCCAGATCTCATCGCCTCTTTCCTTACACGAATGACTGCTCATATTCTAGAAGTTCGGGCAACAGTCGTAGACCTTGGGGTATAACAAAGTGCAAGCTCAGACCTCATTCAAGCAACTTTTTAAAGTAAAAATACGAGCATAGAAAGCTGTCAATAGAGCTCATGAAATGCCTCTGATTAAATCATGAAGGAACTCCCATGACCACAAGAAAGTGCCTTCTAGCACCAAGCTATCAGTACAGTGTCCCCAATCAGCGAGTATTATCACTCGAATGTCAACTCGAGGCATTTCGGTAATATAATAATTTTGTCTCGAAAAATGATTTTGTGATTCTCAGTAAAGCAAGATATTTTTCCCCTAGATACAGGATTTAGTTTGTCTTAAATACACATGTTGTGATTGTCATTTTGTAAATATACACTGATACCCGTATGTTAACATTCCTTTTCAATTTAACCCCTTCGCTGCTAGGCCTTTTCCCCTCCTGTGCTAAGCCCTTTTTTGGCGATTTGGGGTAGTGCGCGCTTAGGCCCTTGTAACTTTTTGACCACATAAGGTATCCACGCCAAATTTGCGTCCTTTTCTTCCAACATCATGTGGATTCTAAAGGCGCCCAGGGTTTGTGGATTACCTTGGAGGGGTCCCAGAAATTAACCAAAATATAGTGATTTTTTTGTTTTTTTCAGAAAAATGGGAAAAACGGGCTGCAAATGAAAGCCTCTGAGTTTTTCCCTGATAATGTTATCAAAAAAGGGTTTGTGGGGCTGAAATCTCCATTTTCTCAGCTTTTAGGAAATGACAGTCTTTTGTCAGAGAACCGACATTTTTCACACAGTTTTGGCATTTTTCTGGGACATAGCCTATTTTTGCTATTTTTAGAGCTTTCCACCTCCTTCCAGTTAATGGTAGAAATGAGTTTGAAAGCAATAATGGATCCTAGAAAGCTGTACATTTTCAAAAAGTAGACAAAAGTCTGAATTCAGAAAGGGGTCATTTGTCTAAATCCATGAAGGTTTCTTAATAGAAACTAACAGTTAAATATTGGAATAATTGAAAAATTGTTGAAAAAAACAGCCTTTTGTCTCAACGTTTTCACCTATAACTTTTTCTAATTTTGACAGCTCTTGGAAAGCAATATACCGTTACATCCGTTAGACCTTCCTGGTTGTGGGGATATATAGGACTTGTAGTTTCACCAAGAACCCAACGAACCCAGATCCAAAAATTGAGCAGCAACTTGCAATGGTATTTTTTCATTTACTGGGTATAGAGCACTTTGTCTTGGAAAATGTATACATGGAAAAATCTGTATGAAAGACACCTATGTATTTCTGAATTGGGTACAAAATATAGAGTTCAGAAACAGTATATAATTGCGAATTTTCAAAATTGGGAATACTCATACTAGCATGAGAATTATTGGTCATTTTTCAAAATTTTTTTTTTTTTTACACAATGTCTTTCATTGAAAGGGAGAAATGCGCAAAAGCTCAATTGGTAATAACAGTTGATTTACAAATCTGAATTACCCCAAGTCTCCCGATAAAAACGGTACCTCACTTGTGTGGGTCGGCCTTGTGCCTGCGACAGTAAACGGCGCAAAATGCAACGTGGTGACACCTAAATTTTGCAGTTACAAATTGACCCTTTTTTAGCAAAGTGCCTACCTGTAGTTTTTGCACCCTAGCTCTGCCGGCACCTAGGGAAACCTAGCAAACCTATACATTTTTGAAAAGTAGACACTCAGGGGAATTCAGGATGGGGTCACTCGACTGCCTACCACCAGGTCTTGTTACCCAGAATCCCTTGCAAACCTAAGAATTTGAGAAAAAAAACACATTTTCCTCACATTTCTGTGGAGGAAAGTTCTGGAATCTGCTTGGATCAACAAATTTCCACCCACCCAGTAATCCCCCAGGTCTCCCGTAAACAATGGTACCTCACTTGCGTGGATAGGCATAGTGGCTGCGACACGAAACAGCGCAAAACGCAACGTGGTTGCACCTCAATTTTCCATTGAAATCTTGCGCTCTTTGGACAAAGAGACTACCTTTTGTTTTTGAGCCCTAGCTCTGCCAGCACCTAGGGAAACCTAGCAAACCTATATATTTTTGAAAAGTAGACACCCAGGGGAATTCAGGATAGGGTCACTCGACTGCCTACCCCCAGGTTCTCTTACCCAGAATCCCTTGCAAAGCTAAGAAATTGGAAAAAAAACGCATTTTCTTCACATTTCTGTGGTGGAAAGTTCCGGAATCTGCGTGGATCAACAAATTTCCACCCACCCAGCGTTCCCCCAGGTCTCCCGAGAAAAATGGTATCTCACTTGCGTGGGTAGGCATACTGGCTGCGACAGGAAACAGCGCAAAACGCAACGTGGTCACAACTCAATTTTTCAGTGAAATTGTGCCCTCTTTGGGCAAAGAGACTACCTTTTGTTTTTGAACCCTAGCTCTGCCGGCACCTAGGGAAACCTAGCAAACCTATATATTTTTGAAAAGTAGACACCCAGGGGAATTCAGGATAGGGTCACTCGACTGCCTACCCCCAGGTTCTCTTACCCAGAATCCCTTGCAAAGCTAAGAAATTGGAAAAAAAACGCATTTTCTTCACATTTCTGTGGTGGAAAGTTCCGGAATCTGCGTGGATCAACAAATTTCCACCCACCCAGCGTTCCCCCAGGTCTCCCGAGAAAAATGGTATCTCACTTGCGTGGGTAGGCATACTGGCTGTGACAGGAAACAGCGCAAAATGCAACGTGGTCACAACTCAATTTTTCAGTGAAATTGTGCCCTCTTTTGGCAAAGAGACTACCTTTAGTTTTTGAACCCTAGCTCTGCCGGCACCTAGGGAAACCTAGCAAACCTATATATTTTTGAAAAGTAGACACCCAGGGGAATACAGGATGGGGTGACTCGACTGCCTACCCCCAGGTTCTCTTACCCAGAATCCCTTGCAAAGCTAAGAAATTGGAAAAAAAACGCATTTTCCTCACATTTCTGTGGTGGAAAGTTCCGGAATCTGCGTGGATCAACAAATTTCCACCCACCCAGCGTTCCCCCAGGTCTCCCGAGAAAAATGGTATGTCACTTGCATGGGTAGGCATACTGGCTGCGACAGGAAACAGCGCAAAACGCAACGTGGTCACAACTCAATTTTTCAGTGAAATTGTGCCCTCTTTGGGCAAAGAGACTACCTTTTGTTTTTGAACCCTAGCTCTGCCGGCACCTAGGGAAACCTAGCAAACCTATATATTTTTGAAAAGTAGACACCCAGGGGAATTCAGGATGGGGTCACTCGACTGCCTACCCCCAGGTTCTCTTACCCAGAATCCCTTGCAAAGCTAAGAAATTGGAAAAAAAAACGCATTTTCCTCACATTTCTGTGGTGGAAAGTTCCGGAATCTGCGTGGATCAACAAATTTCCACCCACCCAGCGTTTCCCCAGGTCTCCCGAGAAAAATGGTATCTCACTTGCGTGGGTAGGCATACTGGCTGCGACAGGAAACAGCGCAAAACGCAACGTGGTCACAACTCAATTTTTCAGTGAAATTGTGCCCTCTTTTGGCAAAGAGACTACCTTTAGTTTTTTAACCCTAGCTCTGCCGGCACCTAGGGAAACCTAGCAAACCTATATATTTTTGAAAAGTAGACACCCAGGGGAATTCAGGATGGGGTCACTCGACTGCCTACCCCCAGGTTCTCTTACCCAGAATCCCTTGCAAAGCTAAGAAATTGGAAAAAAAAACGCATTTTCCTCACATTTCTGTGGTGGAAAGTTCCGGAATCTGCGTGGATCAATAAATTTCCACCCACCCAGCGTTCCCCCAGGTCTCCCGAGAAAAATGGTATCTCACTTGCGTGGGTAGGCATACTGGCTGCGACAGGAAACAGCGCAAAACGCAACGTGGTCACAACTCAATTTTTCAGTGAAATTGAGCCCTCTTTGGGCAAAGAGACTACCTTTTGTTTTTGAACCCTAGCTCTGCCGGCACCTAGGGAAACCTAGCAAACCTATATATTTTTGAAAAGTAGACACCCAGGGGAATTCAGGATGGGGTCACTCGACTGCCTACCCCCAGGTTCTCTTACCCAGAATCCCTTGCAAAGCTAAGAAATTGGAAAAAAAACGCATTTTCCTCACATTTCTGTGGTGGAAAGTTTCGGAATCTGCGTGGATCAACAAATTTCGACCCACCCAGCGTTCCCCCAGGTCTCCCGAGAAAAATGGTATGTCACTTGCATGGGTAGGCATACTGGCTGCGACAGGAAACAGCGCAAAACGCAACGTGGTCACAACTCAATTTTTCAGTGAAATTGTGCCCTCTTTGGGCAAAGAGACTACCTTTTGTTTTTGAACCCTAGCTCTGCCGGCACCTAGGGAAACCTAGCAAGCCTATATATTTTTGAAAAGTAGACACCCAGGGGAATTCAGGATGGGGTCACTCGACTGCCTACCCCCAGGTTCTCTTACCCAGAATCCCTTGCAAAGCTAAGAAATTGGAAAAAAAACGCATTTTCCTCACATTTCTGTGGTGGAAAGTTCCGGAATCTGCGTGGATCAACAAATTTCCACCCACCCAGCGTTTCCCCAGGTCTCCCGAGAAAAATGGTATCTCACTTGCGTGGGTAGGCATACTGGCTGCGACAGGAAACAGCGCAAAACGCAACGTGGTCACAACTCAATTTTTCAGTGAAATTGTGCCCTCTTTTGGCAAAGAGACTACCTTTAGTTTTTGAACCCTAGCTCTGCCGGCACCTAGGGAAACCTAGCAAACCTATATATTTTTGAAAAGTAGACACCCAGGGGAATTCAGGATGGGGTCACTCGACTGCCTACCCCCAAGTTCTCTTACCCAGAATCCCTTGCAAAGCTAAGAAATTGGAAAAAAAAACGCATTTTCCTCACATTTCTGTGGTGGAAAGTTCCGGAATCTGCGTGGATCAATAAATTTCCACCCACCCAGCGTTCCCCCAGGTCTCCCGAGAAAAATGGTATCTCACTTGCGTGGGTAGGCATACTGGCTGCGACAGGAAACAGCGCAAAACGCAACGTGGTCACAACTCAATTTTTCAGTGAAATTGAGCCCTCTTTGGGCAAAGAGACTACCTTTTGTTTTTGAACCCTAGCTCTGCCGGCACCTAGGGAAACCTAGCAAACCTATATATTTTTGAAAAGTAGACACCCAGGGGAATTCAGGATGGGGTCACTCGACTGCCTACCCCCAGGTTCTCTTACCCAGAATCCCTTGCAAAGCTAAGAAATTGGAAAAAAAAACGCATTTTCCTCACATTTCTGTGGTGGAAAGTTCCGGAATCTGCGTGGATCAACAAATTTCCACCCACCCAGCGTTCCCCCAGGTCTCCCGAGAAAAATGGTATCTCACTTGCGTGGGTAGGCATACTGGCTGCGACAGGAAACAGCGCAAAACGCAACGTGGTCACAACTCAATTTTTCAGTGAAATTGTGCCCTCTTTTGGCAAAGAGACTACCTTTAGTTTTTGAACCCTAGCTCTGCCGGCACCTAGGGAAACCTAGCAAACCTATATATTTTTGAAAAGTAGACACCCAGGGGAATTCAGGATGGGGTCACTCGACTGCCTACCCCCAGGTTCTCTTACCCAGAATCCCTTGCAAAGCTAAGAAATTGGAAAAAAAAACGCATTTTCCTCACATTTCTGTGGTGGAAAGTTCCGGAATCTGCGTGTATCAATACATTTCCACCCACCCAGCGTTCCCCCAGGTCTCCCGAGAAAAATGGTATCTCACTTGCGTGGGTAGGCATACTGGCTGCGACAGGAAACAGCGCAAAACGCAACGTGGTCACAACTCAATTTTTCAGTGAAATTGAGCCCTCTTTGGGCAAAGAGACTACCTTTTGTTTTTGAACCCTAGCTCTGCCGGCACCTAGGGAAACCTAGCAAACCTATATATTTTTGAAAAGTAGACACCCAGGGGAATTCAGGATGGGGTCACTCGACTGCCTACCCCCAGGTTCTCTTACCCAGAATCCCTTGCAAAGCTAAGAAATTGGAAAAAAAACGCATTTTCCTCACATTTCTGTGGTGGAAAGTTCCGGAATCTGCGTGGATCAACAAATTTCGACCCACCCAGCGTTCCCCCAGGTCTCCCGAGAAAAATGGTATGTCACTTGCATGGGTAGGCATACTGGCTGCGACAGGAAACAGCGCAAAACGCAACGTGGTCACAACTCAATTTTTCAGTGAAATTGTGCCCTCTTTGGGCAAAGAGACTACCTTTTGTTTTTGAACCCTAGCTCTGCCGGCACCTAGGGAAACCTAGCAAACCTATATATTTTTGAAAAGTAGACACCCAGGGGAATTCAGGATGGGGTCACTCGACTGCCTACCCCCAGGTTCTCTTACCCAGAATCCCTTGCAAAGCTAAGAATTTGGAAAAAAAACGCATTTTCCTCACATTTCTGTGGTGGAAAGTTCCGGAATCTGCGTGGATCAATAAATTTCCACCCACCCAGCGTTCCCCCAGGTCTCCCGAGAAAAATGGTATCTCACTTGCGTGGGTAGGCATACTGGCTGCGACAGGAAACAGCGCAAAACGCAACGTGGTCACAACTCAATTTTTCAGTGAAATTGAGCCCTCTTTGGGCAAAGAGACTACCTTTTGTTTTTGAACCCTAGCTCTGCCGGCACCTAGGGAAACCTAGCAAACCTATATATTTTTGAAAAGTAGACACCCAGGGGAATTCAGGATGGGGTCACTCGACTGCCTACCCCCAGGTTCTCTTACCCAGAATCCCTTGCAAAGCTAAGAAATTGGAAAAAAAAACGCATTTTCCTCACATTTCTGTGGTGGAAAGTTCCGGAATCTGCGTGGATCAACAAATTTCCACCCACCCAGCGTTCCCCCAGGTCTCCCGAGAAAAATGGTATCTCACTTGCGTGGGTAGGCATACTGGCTGCGACAGGAAACAGCGCAAAACGCAACGTGGTCACAACTCAATTTTTCAGTGAAATTGTGCCCTCTTTGGGCAAAGAGACTACCTTTTGTTTTTGAACCCTAGCTCTGCCGGCACCTAGGGAAACCTGGCAAACCTATATATTTTTGAAAAGTAGACACCCAGGGGAGTACAGGATGGGGTGACTCGACTGCCTACCCCCAGGTTCTCTTACCCAGAATCCCTTGCAAAGCTAAGAAATTGGAAAAAAAAACGCATTTTCCTCACATTTCTGTGGTGGAAAGTTCCGGAATCTGCGTGGATCAACAAATTTCCTCCGACCCAGCGTTCCCCCAGGTCTCCCGATAAAAATGGTACCTCACTTGCGTGGGTAGGCATAGTGGCTGCGAAAGGAAACGGTTCAAATTGTACGGTGGTGAATTTACAATACCAAATTGCAAAACAACCTTGATTTTGGGGGGGGGGGGGGCACCTGCGTTTTTGGCCCGGGGCTCGGTGGTTTTCTTTGGAAAGTACAAAACCCAAACAGTTCTGAAAAGTAGACCCCCGGGGGAGTCCAGGGAGGTATGGCATACGTGGGTCCCCCAATGTTTTCCTACCCAGAAATCCCTGCAAACCACAAATTTAGGTTAAAAAACAGTTTTCCATACATTTTTGCGTGGGATCGCCGTGTCGGCACAAATGTCCTACCACTCTGCGTTCCCCTTGTTCTCCCGAGTAAAATGATACCTCACTTGTGTGGGTGGGCCAAAGGCCTGTGTCTAAGGCAGAGGGGCTTAATTTGTAACACTGAAATACTACTTTTTCAAAATTCATTTTCGGACTGTTCTGCTTTGGGGCACCCACACAAGTGAGGTATCCTTTTACTCGGGAGAACAAGGGCAGCGCTGGGTGGTAGGACATTTTTGCCGGCACGGTGATCCCACGCAAAAAAGTTGGGAAAAGTGATTATTTTACCTAATTTTAAGGTTTGCAAGGTGTTCTGGGTAGGAAAACGTTCGGGGACCCACGCATGCCATACCTCCCTGGACTCCCCCGGGGGTCTACTTTTCAGAACTGTTTGGGTTTTGTACTTTCCAAAGAAAACCACCGAGCCCCGGGCCAAAAACGCAGGTGCCACCCCCCCCCCCCCCAAAAATCAAGGTTGTTTTGCAATTTGGTATTGTAAATTCACCACCGTACAATTTGAACCGTTTCCTGTTGCAGCCACTATGCCTACCCACGCAAGTGAGGTACCATTTTTATCGGGAGACCTGGGGGAACGCTGGGTGGGAGGAAATTTGTGTGAGCCCAGTGACGCCACGCTTTCCCACACAAAAAAAGTGTCAAAACTGATTTTTCCATCAAAAATTGAGGTTTGCAAGGGATTCTGGGTAAAGGAACGTTGGAGGATCCACGCAAGCCATACCTCCTTGGAAGCCCCCGGGTGTCTACTTTTCAGAAATGTGTGGGTTTGGTAGGTTTTCCTACATGGCCGTCTCGCACGGGGCCAAAAAACCAGGTAATCCCTCTTGCAAAAGCTGGTGGGATTGAATCCCACCAGCTTTTGCAAGAGGGGTTACCTGGGTTTTTGGCCCCGTGCGAGACGGCCATGTAGGAAAACCTACCAAACCCACACATTTCTGAAAAGTAGACACCCGGGGGCTTCCAAGGAGGTATGGCTTGCGTGGATCCTCCAACGTTCCTTTACCCAGAATCCCTTGCAAACCTCAATTTTTGATGGAAAAATCAGTTTTGACACACTTTTTTTGTGTGGGAAAGCGTGGCGTCACTGGGCTCACACAAATTTCCTCCCACCCAGCGTTCCCCCAGGTCTCCCGATAAAAATGGTACCTCACTTGCGTGGGTAGGCATAGTGGCTGCAACAGGAAACGGTTCAAATTGTACGGTGGAGAATTAAGTTTTCAATTTGAGAGCGTGTGATTCAAGGAAATTGTGACAGACAATTTCAAGTTTGCAGGAGATTCTGTATAAAAATCAATAAAATTCACCAGAAAGACATGACCATATACTTCCATGGTTTAACAATAATAACTAAATTTAGTAAGTTATTTATAGCTATCATGTACACCGTAACAGAGTTACTCAAAAGTGAAACATTCAAGGCACGGCTAACTATTTCTCAAAGACACACACATACAGGTTGGATTTGGCACGAGGGCGAGTGATGGTTCAGTACATAAAATTTTACTAACAAGAACTTTCGAAAAATGAAATGCTCTGTCAATAAATAAATGCATAAAAACCAAACCAGTGACTCGCAACTCGTGAGCTGTAAAGCCACGACAAGGCACCAACCGTTTTACAGGCCATTCACGCGCCTTTCATACCTGATACAAACCAGACCATTGACACCATCCAGAAAGAACAGCAACACATTACAACAATCACAATAAGGGACAAGGTACATCCTACTTCAGAAAGAGATAAAAGACAAACATTACTGCACAGCCATCTAATCCGCAAGCACACCCACATTCTGGTTGGATTTGGCACGAGGGTGAGTGATGATTCAGTACATACAATTGTATTCGCAAGTAATTTCAAAAAAATGAAATACACTGCGTATAATTGAAAGTATGATAAACTGAACCACTGACTCACAGCTCGTGAGCTGTAAAGCCACGTCAAGGCACCAACCTCTTTACAGGCCATTCATACACCTTTCATACGTGTGACACATACAAAACATTCACACCGCCAGCCGCGGACCCATCACATTTCGACACTCACACCAGCAGACAGCGCCATTCAAGGGCCCATCACTTTCACACGCCCAAATTTCTGACATTGCAACAACACAAAATGATGGACTGCGTGGAGTGTCACTCACCTAGCAGTGTGTGTAGTGACCAACAAAAAGTAACTACTCGCACACCGCTAGCCGAGCGCCAGTCCACCCATACCACCATCCAAGCACCAGACCATGCACACCGCCAGCCAAACACCACTCAGCGCGCACCGACAGCCAAGTACCACTCCACACACACCGCCAGCCAAGTACCACTCCACACACACCGCCAGCCAAGCACCACTCCATGCACAGACAGCCAAGTACCACTCCACACACACCACCAGCCAAGCACCACTCCACACACAACACCAGCCAAACGCCACTCCACACACACCACCAGCCAAGCGCCACTCCACACACACCACCAGCCAAGCGCCACTCCACGCACACCACCAGCCAAGCGCCACTCCACGCACACCACCAGCCAAGCGCCACTCCACGCACACCACCAGCCAAGTACCACTCCACACACACCACCAGCCAAGCAACACTCCACGCACACTGCAAGCAAAGCGCCACTCCACACACACCGCCAGCCAAGCACCACTCCATGCACACCACCACTCCACACACACCGCCAGCCAAGCACCACTCCACACACACCGCCAGCCAAGCACCACTCCATGCACAGACAGCCAAGCCCCACTCCACGCACACCACCAGCCAAGCACCACTCCACACACACCTCCAGCCAAGCACCACTCCATGCACAGACAGCCAAGTACCACTCCACGCACACCACCAGCCAAGCACCACTCCACACACACCGCCAGCCAAGCACCACTCCATGCACAGACAGCCAAGCGCCACTCCACGCACACCACCAGCCAAGCACCACTCCACACACACCTCCAGCCAAGCACCACTCCATGCACAGACAGCCAAGTACCACTCCACGCACACCGCAAGCCAAACGCCACTCCACACACACTGCCAGCCAAGCACCACTCCACACACACCGCCAGCCAAGCACCAGTCCACGCACACCGCCTGCCAAGCACCAGCCCACGCACACCGCCTGCCAAGCACCAGTCCACACACACCGCCTGCCAAGCACCAGCCCACGCACATCGCCAGCCAAGCGCCCATCCACACACACTGCCAGCCAAGCACCAGTCCAGACACACCACCAGTCAAGTGCCAGTCCATGCAGGCCTGCCAGCCAAACACCAATCCATGCACACCGCCAAATATTTTTTTTTTTAAAACAAAGAAAGAAATTACAAACCATTTGGAACTAGATATAAAACTACAACTACAAACAGCGTTAACTAAAAAACAAAATACTAATGCCACAGATGCAACTGAATAACCAATAAAAAACATTACAGACCAGGCAGTACACCATTAGACTCACGGTAGCTCCCAAAATTTCTTTTGAGTGTGATACATTTTGAAACATCTGGGCATACAAAGCCCAGGATTAGAAGGACAATCAGCACAGTGCATACGAGTATCCTTCCGCACATCTCTTTGATAGCAGACTTTACATCTCTTACAGGGATTGTTTTTTCTGGGCGTGGCAGGAATGTAATCAGCAAAGTGGCGATCTCGCAATCTAGCCACTTCCTCCACCACTCCGACTCTAGGAACATGTGCCTGTTCCACAACAACAAGGCTGCCTATCACAGACTCCTGAAACTGAACAAAAGTCGACTTTGACGCAGGAGAACACTCCTTGAACACAACAAAAGCATTATAAGTTGCTAAATTGAACAGATGGATGGCCAACTTCTTATACCAAATATAAGACTTACGAATAGCAGTGTAAGGTTCCAACCTCTGATCAACTCTGTCAACACCACCCATGTGCTTATTGTAGTCTACAATGCACACAGGTTTACGCACTTCAGCAACAGCACCCCAAACAGGCATAGATGTAGTACTTTCATCATGGATGGTACTCAGCATGTACACATCCCTCCTGTCGACAAATTTTACAGCTAGCAGTTCATCACTACGCAAGGCACTGCACTGTCCCCTCTGAAGCTTTTTACAAACAAGCTCTTTCGGATAACCTTTACGGTTAGAGCGGATTGTGCCACAGGCAAAAGTGTCTACTTTCAACAACTCCTTAAACAATGGCAACGCAGTGTAGAAGTTATCAAGGTACAAATGGTGGCCTCTGTTAAACAGTCCTCTAGCAAGATCCCAGACAATTTTCTCTGCCACTCCAAAAGTGGACGGACAACCAGGGGGGTCAATAGTGGAATCCTTACCAGTGTACACACGTAAATTGGAGACATATCCTGTCCTACTCTCAGACAACATATACAGCTTAATTCCATAACGTGCCCTCTTGCTAGGAATGTACTGCTTAAAAAGTAAACGACCCTTGAACAAGACCAAAGACTCATCAATAGAAATTTCTTTGCCTGGAGAATAGATCTCTGAAAATCGATCTACAAAATGATCAATAACAGGCCTAATCTTAAAAAGGCGGTCATAGTCAGGGTGATCTCTTGGCAACGCCAAATCATTGTCAACGAAATGCAGCATCCGAAGCAAAAGTAAATACCTATCACGAGACATAACTGCAGGAAATATAGACGTTGCCATCAAGGGACTGGAAGACCAATATGAAGCCAGGGAAGGCTTCCTTATCAAGCCCATCAAAAAAGTAAAACCGAAAAACCTATTCATCTCATCCAGATTTGTGGGAGTCCAACGGGTAGCTCTAGAGTGGAGCCTAAGTTTGGCACTGTTCTTCCTCAAAAACTGTTCCGCATACAAATTAGTATGCTCAACAATCTCAGCCAAAAAGACATCATCCATGAACAACTTAAAAAACTGTATAGGCAAGAAATTTTCACAATCCACTTTACACCCTGCATAACCAGTAAAGTCAGACAACACCGGCTGCACCATTTTTGGATCAACCCAGAGTCCAGCACTTCCAATGGGAATGCTTGCAGCACCAGGCTGCAAGCCAGATGTCTCTTGCTGCATCGGCACATCATTCTCCTCCTCTACAACAGGCACTTCGTCCGCACTGAGAGTGGATTCATCATCCGATGATTCCATGTGGAGAGAAAACTCACTGCCTGAATCATCCTCTCCCTCAGACGCACTGTCAGTCTCATAATCCAGCTCAGAGGAAGATTCAAGAAGCAAACTAATCACCTGCTGAGCAGTCATTCTACGGCTAGCCATAATGCTAACTAAAAAAGATTATTTGTCAAACACGTGAACAACAAATCCTTTGAAAAAAAAGAAATAAACACAATGTTGCTTTATCTCACAGACCTATATACTCCAACACTATACCACTCACTTGACAGAAGCAGCTAGACTCAGCACCACCTACTCTGCACAGACACGGAAAGGATCAACAATATCCCACTAAAAAAGAAAAAGGTAAAAAAACAAATTACACATAAAACAACGCAAAAAACATCGCAATTAATTTCATGCTCAGAACACAAACAGAAATACAGCCATTATGACAGCACTTACAAAAAAAGACATTTATGCATAACAATAATACTCATTTGAAGTAAACCCTACAAAAATGTTTTTCTTACCAAATAAATGCAAATACGCAAAACTGCAGAACAACCACTGCCAAAACCACAAACAGGAATCACAAGCTTTACACTACAATAAAAAGGAGAAGAAAAAACATTACAATCACATATTCAAATAATGCACCAGTCAACACACAATACACCAAAAAAGCTAAGGGGTAAGTGGGCCTAAGAGTATAAATAAAATATTCACCCCTTGCCCTTGAGGCCACCCCCCACACATGGCTTCATTGGTGCTCCAGTGGGCCAATACATTATCAAACATTCAATGTACCAAAATAAATTGCACCCTTTGGGGAGCAACCCTTGCCCAAGGGGCCTCTCCCCATACACATCCCTGGTGGTCTAGTGGCCAAATGGATACTGACCCTTGCCCTAGGGGTCACTTTCCTTCTAAACATCCCTGGTGGCCTAGTGGGCCCTACAAAAAACAAAAATACCGACGTGATCTGCCTACCCCAAGGGGGCAGACTGCCAGAAACATGCCCCCAAGGAGAGTGACCCTTGCACAAGGGGCCACTCCCTATAGAACGCAAAATCTGTGGTTCAGGCAGGCAGGAAAATACTAAATATAAGGGGGGCAGACACCATAGACATATTTGCACCCCTTGGGGAGTGAGCCTTGCCCAAAGGGGCCACTCCCCACACACATCCCTGGTGGTCTAGTGGGCCAAAATGGAAAGTGACCCTTGCCCAAGGGGACACTCTCCTTATAACCATCCCTGGTGGCCTAGTGGGCTACAAAAAACATAAAGCATGGCTTGATCTGCCCCCCCACGGGGGCAGACAGCCAAAAGCATGCCCCCAGGGGGAGTGATCCTTGCCCAAGGGGCCACTCCCCATACAGAGTAAAATTGGTGGTCCAGGGGGCTCAAAAATACATAAATATATGTCCTGCCCCTCCCCCCCCCAGGGGGCAGACACTGTAAAATTATATGCCCCCTTGGGGAGCGACCCTTGCCCAAGGGGCCACTCCCCACACACATCCCTGGTGGTCTAGTGGGCCAAAATGGAAAGTGACCCTTGCCCAAGGGGACACTCTCTTTATAACCATCCCTGGTGGCCTAGTGGGCTACAAAAAACAAAAAGCATGGCTTCATCAGCCCCCCCACGGGGCAGACAGCCAAAAACATGCCCCCAAGGGGAGTGACCCTTGCCCAAGGGGCCACTCCCCGAACAATGTTGCATTGGTGGTCCAGTGGGCTACAAAAATCTAAAATATATCTCCTGCCCTCCCCCCCCGGGGGGGGCAAGCACAGTAAAATATTATGCACCCCCTGGGGGAGCGACCCTTGCTCAAGGGGCCGCTCCCCGAAACAGAAACCAATGAAAATACACAAAAATCGGAATATTCTGCATTCCTGCTGCACGACCGTGCAGCAGGAATGCAGAAAAGAGGCACCGGGGGGAAAGGCAAACCCTTTTCTGTCCCCCGGTGCCTCGCAAAGAAAGTTCGATGCAGCGAGATCGCTGTACGTACCTGTTTCCCCACCGAGGCGCAGCTTGGAAATGGCGGCCACCAGTGGGGAAACAGAAAGTAAACAAGTGCCGACGTCAGCGCGGCTCGCGCGCTGACGTCATCGGTGACGTAGGAGGGGGCGGGTGGGGGAGGCACGGGAAGGTCTTCCCCTGCCTCCCGCGGTAAAAAAAAAAAGATCGCGGACACACGGTGGAGCTGCAGCCCTCCTCCCGCAGGTAGGCGCCATGACGGCCGGGAGCCGTCATCAGCACACGAGCGCCGTGTGCCATGACGGCTCCCGGCCGTCATCAGCATCGAAGGGGTTAATACTCTCATTTTGTTTACAAATCGAAGCTTCAACTATTCAATGAACAAGCTGTTACTTAAATGCAGCAACAGTTTTGCAGCGTGAAGTTAAACTAGTCGCATCTTTGCATGCTTCTGCCATCTAGTGGTTCGTCAGAAAAATGCTTGTAATTTTGTGGGAAAAGGAACCCAATTCTGAACACTGTTAATGAGTGTTACTGGAAGGAGGCCGTGCCTTAGGATGTTGGCTAGTTCTTTAAACAAGCATTTGCAATGCAATAGGTCTCGCATTATGAAAGCTTGAGCTATTGGTCTTGTAAATGACAATATTTTTATTTATGTGTTGGTTTTGAAAATAGCTAAATTAATAGCTTTGTCATTAACAATGCCAATAGTTATAACTTTCGCAAATGTGACACCTATAGCATTTGTAATGCAACATGTTTGTATTTAGGTGACTTAGATGTAATGATATTACAAATAACAATGGCTTTTAATTTTTTTTAAATAATTAATACTTAAATAAGTGATTGTAATTTATAATGGCAATAGCTTAAACTTTTGTAAATAACTTTTGTGAAGATTATGTTCAGTGTATTTTATTGTGATGAAAAGCCAAGAACAGAAGTGAAATATTAACATATTTTTGTGACATTTGTAATAAAGCTTGAAACATTGAGAGAACATATTTGACCCAGTTGTTGTTGAATTGTTGCACAGATTGGCGCGGAGTGATGTTTTGGTGGCGACGAGTGATGCTGTAGCGTTCAGTGATGCTGTGGTAGCGCATAGTGATGTTAGAGGCCGTGAGTGATGCGGTGGAGGCCGTGAGTGATGCGGTGGAGGCCGTGAGTGATGCGGTGGAGGCCGTGAGTGATGCGGTGGAGGCCGTGAGTGATGCGGTGGAGGCCGTGAGTGATGCGGTGGAGGCCGTGAGTGGTGCTGAGTGGTGCTGCAGTGGTGCTGCGGTGGTGCTGCGTGGCGCTGTCGAGTGATAATGTGGCGGTGCCGAGTGATAATGTGGCGGTGCCGAGTGATAATGTGGCGGTGCCGAGTGATAATGTGGCGGTGCAGGGGGCAGAAAGGCACAAAAAACGAGTCTAACAGAGGGCAGAAGGGTAGAAAAACAAGGGAAAAACGAGTCTAACATAGGGCAGAAGGGCACAACAAGACGTATTGCATTGCAAATACTTGTTGGAAGTACTGAAGGAATTTTGGGTGTAACTAAAACTCTGTAGTCTGCTTCGCCCTGAGCTTCTACTCTGCTACCTTCAGATCAGATTAGTAGTATTAACAATGACGGCGAACTAAATAGAGGTACGTTCATAAAAGCACCAAAACAAACTCAATGTGCAGGATTGAGTACAGCCAAATTACATGGGGAACTTAGCAAATGGCGAATTGTCAACAAAAGAGGTGTAAAGAGGGAAAAGGCAATTAAAGGGAAAGAAACACAATGGCAGATAAAAAAGGAACCCTAATTTCTGTGCACCATCTGACTTAAAAGAGGGAAGGACATGCAGCACATGTTTTTACTCATTTCCTAAATACACCAACAATGTGTGTAGGTGGCAAGATTGCTGAACTATAAGAAAAAAGTATTGCATTAAAGCTACAGCAAAGCCCAAGCTAATTGTTATGATTTCATAGCCTAGGCTCTTTGTAGTCTAAGGGGGGGTTTAAAGAGGTGTGGTGTCTGCCTTAACAGTAGTTGTTAGGGGCACGTTGCTATATTTTGCTGAGTAAAACGGATGGTTTAACAAGGTGACCTAGCAATGCAGGCATTGCTTTGGGAATATATTACATTGCAACGTAAAAGCAGAACACGCTTTTCACCTGAATTCCAAGTAACTACAGCAGTAAAAAAGAAACTGGGCCTTACCTTGTCTTGTGCCCCATACCAGCAGGCAGCAACCAGGGGGCATTCCTCCCCCCACTGGCATCCCTGTGTGACACTGTTCATGTGGTTCAAAAGCAGCTGACGAGCAACGTTCTGTGTTTAGATTGCACCCTGACAAGCGCATTTATCAAGTTAATGGAACTTGATTTACGCATGCCAGTTTTTAAGTGCGGCTGTGAGTGAAGCGGGCTTTATGTTAATAAATAAAAGTATTTGTGGCCGTGCACATTCTAGGTATTGCGTGACTGTGAATATCATAGGTATTGCATGACTGTTCATAAAGCGGGCCCCATGTAAATAAATAAAAGTTTTCGGCAGCCGTGCATATTATAGGTATGGCAGGGCTGTGAATAAAGCGGGCGTCGGGTTAATAAAATAACAGTATTCGGCTGCCGTGCACATTGTAGATATTGCGTGGCTGAAAAATTATAGGTATTCACTCACAGCATGGTGCCATTCACATTGCCCTGAAACTGCGCTTTAGATCTCGTTTAATTTTACATACAAAGGCTGAACAAAATTATTTGAATCAACAACTTACCCTTGGTTAACTGTGCAGTTGTGCATCTATTTCATGAAACACAGTTTTAACCAGTCTTTTTTAAAAGCAAATAAACGATTGAAACAGGGCTGTCTACAGGATAACGTGATTAATTTACATCATACAGTATGTTTGAAATATACGTTCCAGCAGTTTATCTAAGTACTTCTTTGTGAAAAACTAACTACAGAACCACTGAGAGCTTCATTTTGTCCAGCATTTAAATCTGGCTGTCATCCATAATGCTTGGTAGCAGGCTCTGCACTCTGATTACAGAACGCCAGTGTCATTAAGTGAGCAAATTAAAGACGTGAATAATTCACTGGTGTGGCTGATTGTTGTGCTGTTTCCACCAAGATATAAAAGAAGCGAGGGAACTGGAGCACGCTAGCGCTGGGTGGGGCGAAGAAATTTCAACTCTGATTTGGTGGAGGATAGCACATATGCACGAACAAACCTTTTAATGTTGATTTTAATGAAAAGGATAAATATTCAGTCGATTCTTAGCTCTTCATCAAATACATTTCTCCAAGTATCCATGTTCACTTCGCAGGCGAGCATGTAGGTGGGGCACGAACTATGCAACTTCTATTGCCCTGCGGGTGTCTCTATGTTCCAGCGCTTACCGGTACTTTTATTGCGTGGTGGAGCGGGGAGGGACCCACGGGCGGATGGAGGAAGTTGGGCAGGACAGCAAATGCTGCAGAGGGGAGTGTGTATTAAAGAAGCATTGCCTGCAGTGCCTGTGCTCAGGCCTGGTCGCCCCCACGCTCCTGTGCTGCTCCTGCCTTGCCTGACAGCCGCTGTCTGTGTTTGCCTGCTGCCGCTTCCGGTATCTTCGTGGTCGGGCGACCCAGTTGCCGCTGAGCCGCCCGCCCGCACCAGCTTCTTCCCGCCGCTACCTCCCTGCGGCCCGCCGCCCCGCTCCCGCCAACCAGCTGCTCCGCGCACCCGGCTCCCTACTTAAGGGGACCGCGCCACCTCATCGGGAGCGACTGCAGTGCCTGTGCTCAGGCCTGGTCGCCCCCACGCTCCTGTGCTGCTGCTGCCTTGCCTGACAGCCGCTTCCTGTGTTTGCCTGCTGCCGCTTCCGGTATCTTCGTGGTCGGGCGACCCAGCCGCCGCTGAGCCGCCCGCCCGCACCAGCTTCTTCCCGCCGCTGCCTCCCTGCGGCCCCGCCCCCGCCAGCCCATTTGCCGCCCCTCTCCCGCCAACCAGCTCCTCTGCCCACCCGGCTCCCTACTTACGCTGCCCTCACGCACACGCAGCGTTGACGCGCAGCGGGCGCGCCGATTGTGCGCTAAAGGCAAGACCGTCTGCGCCCGTCCGCGCCTGGACCACGCCCAGCGCCAGGCCCCCTGGCCCCCACCGCCGATGCAAGACTACACGACAGACCTACGACGCCGCAACCCTCCACGCACTCAATGCCGACCAGAACCCTGCCTGCTACCGAGGCGCACCCACGGACCCTTCGCCTGCAGAGCCTGCCGATTCACCTGCTACCGGACCTGTACCACCAGTCCAACAGCAACCACCCGAAGTGCATCCTGCTCAACACCCGCTCCGTCCACAGGCACGCCGTGGAACTCTGGGACCTGCTCGACGCGACAGCACCAGACGTCGCCTTCCTCACCGAAACCTGGATGAACGCCTTCTCAGAGCCCGACATCGCCATAGCCATCCCGGACGGATACAAGATCACCCGAAAGGATCACGTCAACCAGACGGGAGGAGGCGTCGCCATCGTACACAAGAACACCATCCGCATCTCGACTAACTCCGACGAAACCTTCACCGCCGCCGAACACCTGCACTTCCAGATACACAATTGTAAATTATTGTAAATTGTTGTGTCTTGTAAAGCGCACTGCTACCCGGAGGCCTCGTAGCGCTATAGACCGCTGGGGAACCCGTCCTGGCTTTCCCTGTGAGATAGTCCCTCCTGGGGGTCTCCAAGGTGAAACCAGGCATCCCCGGCGTTTGTGTGGGGCCGTTGTGGAGATGAGGCAAGCTAATGCCCAGAGTTGCCGAGTGTGCTCCCTGGTCGGAGTAGGCACCGATGCGAGAATTATCAGTCCGCTGATCCTGGTCCAAGACCCTGCCGCGTCGGGAATCGAACCCTGGTCCCGGGCCGTTCTCTGCACTCGGGTCTGCCGCCTCTAACCAGTGAGCCACACCTCTCCACCTCTACACACTGACCCCAAGACCACCCTCAGAGGCACCCTCATCTACAGACCACCGGGACCACGCACACAATTCAGCGAAGACATCGCAGACTTCATCAGCCCGCATGCCCTTCCCTCCGCCGACTACATCCTCCTAGGGGACCTCAACTTCCACCTGGAGAACAACAACGACAGAAACACCACCGCCCTGCTGGACAACCTCGCCAACCTCGGACTCAAGCATCAAGCAACTGGTGAACACCCCCACTCACTACGCCGACCACATGCTTGACCCCGACTTCTCATCCAGCAAGCACATCTCCTTCAGCCACGCCACCGTACTCCACTGGACCGACCACAGCTGCGTCCACTTCAGCTTCAGCAGAACTACGACCCACCACCACCCGCAACAGGTCCCCCGCCGAAGCTGGAGCAAGATCACCGCCGAGCAGCTCACCGCCTCCCTCAGCCAGAACACTCCCACCAGCACAACGGACCCCAACGAAGCAGCCAGCAACCTCACCAAGTGGCTGACCCGCCTGCGCCGATGACCTCGCACCACTAAAGAACCCTCCCAGCAGACCCGGCAGCAAGAAAACCCCCTGGTTCACCGACGAACTCAAGGAATCCAAGAAGAACTGCTGCACCCTCGAGAGAGCCTGGCGGCTCGACCAGACCACAGACAACAGGACCGCCCTCAAGCACGCCACCCGCAAACACCATCAGCTGATCCACGCCACCAAGAAGACGGCACTCAAAGAACGACTGGACAACTAAGCCCACGACAGCAAGGAACTCTTCAGCATCGTCAAAGAGTTCTCCAACCCCAGCGCCGGAAACAACAACATCACTCCCTCGCAAGACCTCTGCCTCCCTCCGTTCAGATCTGAGGCCACCAAAGTCATCTGCGGCGTACCACAAGGATCTTCACTCAGTCCAACCCTCTTCAACATCTACATGAGCCCCCTCGCAGCGATCGCACGCCAACACAACCTCAATATCATCTCCTACGCCGACACCCAGCTCATCCTCTCCCTCACCAACGACCCCACCACCGCCAGAGCCAACTTACACGAAGGGATGAAAGACGTCGCCGACTGGATGAGGAACAGCCGCCTCAAACTAAACTCAGACAAGACGGAAGTCCTCATCCTGGGATCATCACCCTCCGCTTGGGATGACTCCTGGTGGCCCCCGGCACCGCTCCCAAACTAACGGACCACGCACGCAACCTGGGCTTCATCCTGGACTCCTCCCTGTCAATGACCAGACAAGTCAACGCCGTCTCATCCTCGTGCTTCAACACTCTGCGCATGCTCCGCAAGATCTTCAGATGGATCCCCACTGAAACCAGGAAGACCGTCACCCAGGCACTCGTCACCAGCCGACTGGACTACGGGAACACCCTCTAAGCCGGAACCACAGCCAAACTTCAAAAAAGACTCCAACGCATCCAGAACGCCTCCGCACGACTCGTCCTGGACATCCCCCGACACAGCCACGTCACCGGACACCTGAGAGACCTGCACTGGCTCCCCGTCAGCAAGAGAATCACTTTCAGACTCCTCACCCACGCACACAAGGTTCTCCACGACAAGGGCCCCAAGTACCTCAACGACCGCATGACCTTCTACACGCCCACCCGCCAGCTACGATCGACCAGCCATGCACTCGCCACCGTAACACACATCTGCAGAGCCACCGCCGGAGGAAGATCCTTCTCCTACCTGGCAGCCAAGACTTGGAACTCCCTCCCCACCCACCTCCGGCGAACCCAAGACCATCTCTCCTTCAGGAAGCAACTCAAGAACTGGCTGTTCGAGCAGTAACTCCCCCCTCCCCCAGCGCCTTGAGACCCTCCCGGGTGAGTAGCGCGCTTTACAAATGCCGTGATTGATTGATTGATTGCTGCCTTAAGGGAAAGAGTGCATGTGTGCCGAGCATGAGGGAGGAGGGGGATTCAATGCGAACGACAGGGGAGCGTCAAGGAGCACCCTGCGGCGTACAAAACAAAAGAAAGGTGGCGCTTGCTTCATGCTGGGTGAAACTGCCACAAATTATTGCACACCGGGTATACATGGAGCATTTCGCAGCATTTGTCATCTTTTTGTGAATAAAATGTATTTTCATTGAATTTAAGACGAGAAGAGTTCAAGACTTATACCTCAATAGTTCTAACAGATATAGAGAATCATGATTAATGTACTACATGCTCGAGAGGTGTATTCATGTGACTAATTCTGAGATATTATAGGACATTAAAAAAAGAAATGATTTAACAACATTTTGGTTGGAAGAGTAAGGTCCATAAGAACACTGCATGGGGGAATAGCATATACAACATGACCATTTCTACTGCATTAGACACCCATGGGCAAACGTGTGCGGCCGTGAAGCAGGGGGCGGGGCAGCGGAACACTTTGATGTAGCTCACGGTCTGGCGGCCGTGAAAGTGCAAGCAATTGGGGGGAGGAGAAGTGAGGCCAGCGCGCACTGCGCACGCTGGGGAAGCCTGTGGGAGGGAGGCTGATGGCTTTGATGTGGAGAGCATCAGGAAAGCCAAACCAGCAGGCGGATGGGAGCGCGTTCACAAAACCACATGCATATGTAGAAATCCGCTGGCTGGTTTAGCTTTCCTGATGCAACCCTATAATTCTCGCTATTCATTCCTTGTGGAATGTAATAGCGAGACCTAAAAATTATTTTGCTAGGTAACCATCATTAGATTGACATTTACGCCCAAGAGTGTATGTCTGAGGATATTTTTTTCTAATGCTCCGCATGCTGATAAACAGTTTATTTATTTTTTGTGTTATGAACCCTAGATTTGCATGTTCTGTAAAGATGGGCAGCTCTTACTAATATTAGAGACAGCTTTAGATTAAAGGTTTGATGGATTGTCGAGGAGAGTGAGAGAAAATATCCATAAAAAGGACAACTGTGGAGAGAATCAGAAAATCAGTCTAACACCAAAAAGTAGGTGCATCACATGAAAGGGTGACTACACTTACGCATAGTGCACCGACAGGGGCTGGACCCGATGAGGTAAATGGGACAGACCCTAAAGGGAGTGTTCTCCAAGTGCCACTACATATTCTCCCAAAAGGACATCCTCAAGTCTGCAACATCTGCCTGCCTGGGGACCATAGCTCTGAAAGCTACAAGGCGTGGGCAGAGTTCCTCATGAAGAGGCTGAGGACTAGACCAAAGCAGACACAGGCACACTACGTTACCATGCAGACACATAAAAAAGGGTGTCCATTCTTAGGAGCTCGGGCTGTATAGTGAGGAAGAGAACAGCTGGGCAACAAAATGGCACAAGGCGAAGGATCGGACACCGAGCGAGAGGTCATCTACCTGGAGCATTTTTCCTCAAAAATACAAAGTGGCAGACCCCTGAAAAAGACTTCATGTTCCAGGGGAAGAAGTAGGGGGTAGCTGACCAAACATCAGCAGATTCGAAGACCCGAAAGACTACGTCAGCTATATATATCTGCTATAGATACAGATTCACTGGCTTTGAAGTAGAAAAGACGTCTCAAAGCCGAAATGGTGACAATTCTTCTAAAGAAAAAGGACTTCAAGGTATCCCTGCAGAAATTTGAAAATCACTTCACAGACGTCTGCAGAACCAAGCTGGAAGGAGTTTGAAGTAGACCCACCAACCACCCCAGAGCCATAGGAAGAACAGCAAGAAATTTTCTTCGAGGACGAAGAGCTTGACAATGACCAGAGGCTGTTCCCAGATGTCAATAGCATTGACAGCCAGTGGAAACACACCGGCGCCAGCTCGCCGGTGGGAGGAGTCTACTCCTGCCCTTCGAGACATCCCCTCCAGAAGATATCAGTGGTAAAAAGGGTGGCAGACCGGTATGGGGTATACAACTCGTGCAGAAGACGGCACAGACATTCTTCCTCCTCTGGACTCTTGTGCCCTCGCAGAGCAGGAGCCAATGTCTCTGTATGCTCCCCAGCATTCTGGACCGGGGAAGGGAGGCCTTCAGGCCCTGCTTGGCCCCGACCACCGAGGATGGAGAAAACATATAAGCACTCTTACAAAGACACACAATACATTTAGAGAAATGCTATGGCAGATTCTATATTTGTGGCCACCGGAAGAAAGAGAGCCAACAGACATACTTCCACATGGTAATTCCCAGAGAAACTAAGGAAAAGAGTGAAAATGGTGGGGCACAAAATGTAGAGGGGAGCAGCAACACAGTGGAGGATCACAAACTCCAAAGCCCTCCTGAACCGGTAAACCCACCCACACATGTAGAAAATGGGTACGGTAATGAAGCACCTCCCAGCGCAGTTCCAAAGGCGGACAGCTGCACTAGTCAAAGAGGGGACTTCCCTCACCAACACATGCCTGTATTCCGCCCTCTGCACCGCAGAACCAGCTAGCAGGTGGATGGTCATGGGCACAATCCTGAGGAGACACCTGGCTACAGGTGTCTGGGTTCAAGAGCGAAGTGCAGGCAGCCATCATAAAAAAAACTTCACTGGAGAGCACCTGTTCAGTATGTTGGTAGTTGATACTGCAACTACTGAAATGGACAATGACTCGGCCAAGCATATGGTAGCATTGTAGTTTTGAGGCCCCCTACCTTCACACATGGCAGCAACAGCCAGCGGCACAACAGTGGCAGCCGCAGTCCACACAATGCCAGCCTTTTTTGTGTCAGAGAGCGAGATCAGCTCTCCAGAGGAGCCAGCTTTTCAACCAAGTGACTCTTCTTACCAGCCACCTCACCACAGAATACCAAGTGGATGGCAGAGTAAAGGACTTAGTTGTAGAGTGGAGGTGGGTAATAGCAGAAAAATAGATCCTAAATATCATACAAAATGGGTACTGCATAACACTTATAAAGTCAACTCCAGGGACCAAACCAAGAAAAAGACTGCACTCTACTTTGTAGGCAGAGCCTCTCCTTCTTAGAGTGCAGGACCTCTTGGAAAAAGTGGTGATAAAGGGAGTACTTACAACATAAATTAATCATGGAATCTACTCCACATTCTTCCTCTTCCCAAAACCTGGCAAACCACTAAGACCAATTCTCGATCTCCATTTTAAACAAGTTTATAAAGCCGCCACATTTCAAAATGTGCATGCGGCAAGAGATCCAGAACCAGTGGTCACAGGCAACCGAGAGATCTAGTAGTTGTAACGCGAAAGTGCAAGAAGAGTAACTTATGGGACATGAACAACATAATAGTGGGCAGGACTTTCACACAGCCTACACCAACTGTGAGGATCACCACGTACACTTTCCACGCAGGCTGTGGAGCACACATGGGGAACCTAAAAATCAGATGGGCTATGAAAATCTGAAGAAATGATCCAAAACATAAATGTCCTGAACTAAAAACTGTCCTTCTGTACCTAAAGGCCTTTCAGACACAAGTGAGAGGGGACACATTGCAAATACAGGCATACAACACAAGTGCAAACTTCTACCTGTACAAGCAAAGAGGGACAAAGTCCTGTGTGCTGTTCAAACTAGCCCAGGAAATATGAGCATTGGCCATTCAAAGAAAAATACCTTCACAATATATCTGTCAGGGGTGGAAAACAAAGAGGCAGACCGACTAGAAGTAGACAAGCGCCCTTATTACACAAATAGAAACTGAACGAGCTCATCGTGCATTGGAGCACCCTAGAGATCAAACTGTTCACAACACCAGCAAGATGCCAAGACTTCGCATCCAAGCACCCACACCACCACACTCAGGGTAATGCCCTATCAATAGAATTGTCTGGAAAATTTGTGTATGCTTTTCCACAGTCTCCTCTCATACATTTCATGATGAGCAAGTGCAAATAGTTACAAGTGACTATCCCGATTGCCCCACAGTGTTCAATTCAATTCCATTCAAAACAAGCTTTATTCGATTTTTGATTTAAAATCATAAAATCACATTTTTACAAATTTAAAAAAATAGACTAATTACAGTCCATACTATACAAAATAAACTTGATTGATATCTAAAAAAAAACATCTTCGGTCCTCTAAAAAATTATTAAAAAACAGGAAAATTACATTAATGTATTATCAAACAGAGCCAATTACAGGTAACTTCTAACTTTTATGACCGCTTTTAAAAAACATGATAGCATAAATACCATGTTCATCTCCTAATTGTAGAAGTTTCACGAATGCTGATCTACATGTACGAATCCCCCAGAATTTAAGGATTGGTAACAAAAACTTCTTTCTGGGATTCATGTCAAATTTACAAAATAGCGCGAAGTGAATGTTCGATAGGGATAACCTGTTGTCACAGGGGCAAATTAATGTGGCAGCAGACCAATCATTACTAGTTGGTAGAGTGACCATACGAAAAAAGGTACCCAATCTGAAGCGTGTCAACAACATGCGGGAGTAAGGGCTCTGGACCAGGACAAGATACGGTTGTAGTCCAAGGTGCCCCACAGTGTGGGGAAGTCATACCTAGTTCTCAGAGCTGCTGGAGATCACACAAGGAAATGTAAAGAGACTACCAGCAAAACATGACCTCCGGAGAAGGAAGATTCCACCACCCAGAAGTATGCAACTGGCAGCCTGGTTTCTGAGGGCATAGTTTTTTTGTTAAACCTCTTAAAACACCCATGAACATCCTGAAATAGGCTAGAAGGCCAAGTACAAGAAGGTGCTACTCCGCAAAATGGCAGCGATACGTCCTGTGGTGCAGAGACCAGGATTTGTTCAACTGTATGAGACCATTGTGGTCAGATACTGCGCACACCTGCTAGACCACAATCTAACTTGCCCCAGTATTGGAACTTTCATAGATTCCCATGCTTTGTATCATTCAACGTTGTCAGCCTGGGAGCCTCGGTAAATAGAAAGTACCATAGCAGTATGCACAAAAGAGAAAGTAAGTCCTAGCCCTCCTCTCATTTTGTAGCCTATCTCCCTCTTTTTGTAAAAGAGACCACATTTTTGCAACAACCAATCAGTTTAGCCTCACCCCATAGAACCCTCAGGAGAGAGCCTCAGAGCCTCAGATATTCTACCGCACGTTGTGCTAAGAGAGTCTCGTTTTTCTCTTCAATTAGTTTTCTACACCATTTTTTCTCTTCAGGATGTCTGAAAAGAAAGCTTTATTCAAAGCCTGTGCTACTTGTTCAAAGAAAAGACTATATGTGGAGGATAAGAATAAAGATTATATTTATTGCTTATACCCAGACCACAAGGCCACTGAGTGCAAGACATGCAGGACCTTCTCAACTAAGACTCTGAGAGACCGGGAAGGAAGACTTTTGACTTGGCTACAGAAAATGAAGTCTCGCAAAGAGGTTCTGTCCAGTGATAGTGAGGATTCCTCCTCAGCAACATCTTCGAGGAGGTCTAAAAAAAGGGGTAGGTCTTCCCCTTCTACTTCAGCCGAACCTCCTGCTAAAGCCTCTCAAAAGACCTCTGAAGGGTCTAAAAGGCTTTATCCCAAAAAAATCTCCTCATCACCCAAAGGAGAAAGAGGGACAGCTTCCTGAGGTGTCAAATGGAAAAAAGGCAAGTCTAGGCCTTTCTATTGCCTCTTCGCCATCAGAAAAGGAGAAGAGGCCAGGCGTGGCTAGCAGCCGATGAGGACGGACGCAGCCTAGAGAGGCTCCCGACCCTCAGCCCGATTATCCTGCTTTCATCCGGAACAGACGTGGGATCCCCGTGAAACTCGGGTCGATCCCACGATTACCGTCTGTGCCTGCTCTGGTCGAGTGGCGAGCCGACGGGACAACTACAAAGGGCGGAACGAGCCGCGGAGTGCCCGGATCGGAGGAGCGCAAAATGGCGTCATGAGAGTCGTCGGCGGCTGCTGACGGACGACAGATCTCTCCCGGTGCCCAGCTGAACGGAGATTACAGGATGTTCAGATTGTTTGTGGTCACCCCTAAGTACATGATGTTGCAATAATCTAGACGGGACGTAACAAGGGCCTGTACAATGGTTCGTTTGGCATCTAATGGGAGTAGGTCCAGGATCTTTTGCCGCATTTTAAGAATGCCAAAGCAGGCACCAGCCACAGATATCTGCTCTGAATAGGAGATGGTGTCCTCGAACCATACTCCCAGATTCTTGACCTTAGCCTTAGGGGGTCGGAGTAGGTCCCAGCTCCTCCGGCCACCACAAATGTGACTATAGCGAGGGCTGCTTACCAACTACCATCACCTCCGTCTTCCTTGCATTCAGCTTCAGACAGCTGAGCTTCATCCAGTTGGCAAGCTCCACCAGGCAGACCTTGAAATCAGATGCCATTCCTGCCTCCTTTTGCGCCAGGGTAACGATCAACTGTGTGTCCTCGGCATATGACATCAGTTTTAACCTGTGTCTCAGCACAATATCTGAGGCACCCCTTGAGACAGAGGACAGACTCTGGATTTAAAAGGATGTTGAAAAACCCGGAAGGGTCTATTCTCCAGAAAATGTTTAATTCACTCCCATGTCCGTCCACCGACCCCAACCGTTCCATCAGAAGGCCATGGGAGACTGTGTCAAAAGCAGCACTTAGGTCCAGAAGGATCAGTGCAGTAGTTCTTACCTCATCGGCTGCGGTTTTCAGGCCCTCTTGAGGCAAGAAGGGCCGAGACTGTACTATGTTGTGGCCTAAACCCCGACTACATTTCAAGGAGAACCTGTTTCACATCCAGAAACATGGACACTTGAATGTTTAAATGTTTCTCTGCGATTTTAGCAGCATAGGCTAGCAGAGATATAGGTCTCAGGTTTTCTGGGAGAGCAGGGTCTAAGGAAGCTTTCTTTAGCAGTACAAGAGCCTTTCTTTCAACTTCACAAAGATAGAGTGGTTCTTCGCACCAATCTTAAATTTATCCCTAAAGTAGTTTCTGCTTTTCATATCAATCAATCAGTTGAGTTACCTGTGTTCTTTCCTCAACCTGATTCTGTAGCAGAATGAGCCCTACATACACTTGATGTTAGACGTGCTATACTTTACTAAATAGAAAGAACGAAAGATTTTAGGAGAACAAAGCAACTATTTGTTGCTTTTTCCCCACCTCACAAGGGCAATCCTATATCCAAGTCCAGTATTGCAAGATGGATTGTAAAATGTATCCAAACATGTTATGCTAAAGCAAAGAACTTTGTTAGTACCCCATAGAGCGCCTTCTACTCGTAAAATGGGGACTACTATGGCCTTCTTGGGAAGTATTCCCTTAGTTGATATTTGTAAGGCAGCAACATGGTCTACACCGCACACATTCACCAAACACTATTGTGTAGATGTGTTAGCAAGATAAGAGGCAAATGTAGGCCAAGCAGTACTTAAAACTCTATTTCAAACAACTACAACTGCTACAGGTTAGCCACCGCTTTGGGAGTTTACTGCTATATAGTCCAATGCAAGCATGTGATCTATAGCTCGCATACCTCAAACGGATAATGTTACTCACCCAGTAAGCATCTATTCTTGACATGTAGAGCTGTAGATGCACATGCGCCCACCAACCACCTCGGTCTCCTGTAGTACTTGTTCTTAATTCACATTCATACGCATGGACAGCTTTATTCTGCACATACTACTCCATTCTCACCCTCTGCGGGAAAACAATCTAACAATGGAGTTGATGCCCATGTGCACTAGACTTCTCCAAACAAAAATAACATGCAAACATCCGGACCCAACACTACATGGCAGGAGTAGTCAAAGCTTGTGAATCTACAGCTTTTTTGAGTTTTATATAGCACGAACTAGACCCGAAGATATTGGGTATCAGAGCACTTTACATAGTGCCAGTTGCGTTACATGAGGACACATTTAGTTTTATTAGGCACTACATGCCAAGAACGGATGCTTACTGGGTAAGTAACATTATCTTTTTTTTCAAGCAACTTTTGGAACATTTATATGGTTCTGAAAAGTTTCCTGTTTTTAGAAAACCTTAAAATGTTGATGCAAACAGTGTGGCACTTCTGAATATAAGTATTTTATCTCTGGCTAACTTAAGCAACTGTGCCAAATGTGTCTGTTACCAAATAGTCATTGGACTTCTACCGTGTGCTGAAATATCTGGGCTGTCTGTTACATCAAGCCCACACACAATATGATGGGAGGAATGTTTGCAATTTGTCTAATCACTGGCAATAGGTCAGGGTATTATTCCAGCCCATTATTCCTTTGCCCACTATGCCACCTCAGATTAGACCCAACCATGTACAAATCAGTTTTGGCCCTGTTCCAGTAGGTGCAGTCAAGCTTGAGCTGCAAAGCCAGATCCTCGCTGAACTGGCATACAAGCAGCCTGAAACTGGTTTCAGCCTGATTAGGCCTCCTCATTTGGTTACAGCTTGTTTTCTCACTGTCCAGGCCTAACCAGGCTGAAACCAGCATTGGATCGATTGTGTTTCCTTCTGGAGGAGGCATGTCTGGCAGTTCCAAATAGACTGTTCCAATGAGGAGCAGGGTCAGTGCTAGTTGAAACCAACACAACCCGTGCTGAGTACCTCCTTTGCAACCACTCTGCTACACCTTAACTTTTTTGAATGTCTTTCCAGGCGGCATAAGTGTCTGGAAACTTTTTTGGAACAATAGCTCTTCAACATTATTAGGTGGCGCCGTGCAGCTTCAGCTGTAAAATTGGCTGCCACAGGTGAAGACATTGGCATATATTAGACTCCATCCGGTCAGCTACCTCATTTCTTGTATCTCTACAGCTCATTGACATAGATCCATAGCTCTCTGGGTACCTCACTGGCGAAAATTCCTCCACTTTTTGACAGCATCCATGTGTTGTGTGGTTTCTGATCAGAACGCCTAGGCCTGCGACTCATGTTGTCTGATACATCCAAGGGTCATTAGAGAGCAGGAGGCGAATCTGTTTTGGCCAAGCACCTCGGACACATGTCAAACCGTTCGCCAGCTCTAGATAGGACCTCCCACAAATAGGAAAAAAGAAGAAAAAGTATTGTTCATCCTGAAGGCACCAGTCATGCTCCCAGGACTGTTGCTGGTCCTTGACACCATTCCTGATGCAGGGGTATTTGTCAATAGTGCTAGTTTCTGACTTTAAAAAAGATCAGACCAGAATTCCAAGCTCTATTGACTGACTGAGCAAGTTAAGACCTTCCGTGTGGCTATGCTGGATTTGTTTCATATCCGCTCTGGCACCCCTGATGCAGCTTCCATGTGTTTAATGACCCTTGTGCTTACCACCCCGATTTCACTCCCACACAGCCTGTGCCCTTGGCACTTAAAAAGAGGCCTCTGGTCAAGCCGTTACCCATTTGGGGGGGCCGCCTTTGGTGCTGCCTATGAGTCGTTCTCAAAGCTTCTGTCTGTGCTGCCCTCAAAAAATATATAATACACTGATCTGATAAGAGTAACCAAAAAGAAGGTCTGAACATATTTTAATTACCTACTGTTGGCAGTCTTTTCCTCGGGTCCAAATATTTGCCCAGAAGGGAAAATTATTGGATTCATATTCCAGTGCCATGATTTCTGAATTATCAGGCTGGACAGAAGATGGCTAAGGCCAACAACCTCTTTCCTCCTTACTATTTCAATGCTAGCCTTTATTTTGATTTACAATATGCATGTTGCTTAGATCCTCCACTAGGAGAAGATATCCCTTCACCCTCAGGGCCGTCATCAGAAGAAGTGACTTTGTTCACAGTGGTATGAAAAGCAGCATAATCATGAGTTGACTCTACCCTCTGAGAAGTCAAATCTTGCATTTTGACTGAAATCTTGCAAACTTGTTCTGCAGCAGCTGAGCCTTGGATCCTTTTCAGTGAGGCATTACTAGAGGCCTTCCTAGCTTCCTGGAAAAAAAACCTTTTCGGAACTGCAGTATAGTGACAATAGCAAGGCAGTATTGACTTTCACCACATGACCTGAAGTCCTTGTCAACCCTTTGCCAGAAAGCCTAGTGGCCTAACCTTCTGTCTCAGACTTAAACCAAACTGTCTTCCCCCATCAGATATAGCATAAAAGAGAGAGAACTTTATGGGTAAAAATACAGTCCTTGTCCTTGTATTTCACCTCTGGGACACTGTCCACCTCCTCCAATCCATAGGAATGACCAGCACACTGCACTGCCGTACTTGCATGCATTATGCTTGCTTTTCAGTGTCAAGGCAACTGTATGGACATGCTCCTTAATGGATAGTGATTGTTTGGTTAGAAAGAGCTCTTCAAAAATTGCACAGCCACACTTGCTTGCAAGGCCTGCCCTAGCCTCCTCAGGGGTGCAGTTGCATCAGAAATTTACAGGCCTACTGTTAGACCTGGCTTCTTTTCCGCGCGGGTTCCCCTGCTGACCAGTGCAAAAGTGTATGTGCTCTGTATCTAAAATGTAATGGCATTTGGTTTCTCCATGATTGGCATATGTGATTTACTAATAAGCCCCTATTACTGTGCACTACATGTGCCTAGGGCCTGTAAATCAAATTCTACTTGTGGGCATGCAGCACTGATTGTGCCACCCACACAAGTCACCCTTCAAATATGTCAACAGCCTGCCACTGCAGGGCCTGTGTGTGCAGTTTTAAACTGCCATGTTGACCTTCCAAATTCACCTACTTGCCAGGCCCCGTAAACTTCCTGTTTACTACATGTAGGGTACCCCTAAGGTAGGCCCTAGATAGCCCCATGGGCATGGTGCAGTGTATTTAAAAGGTAGGATATGTACTTTTGAGTTTTACGTGTCCTGGTAGTGAAAACTGCTAAATCAATTTTTCACTAATGCAAGGCCTATCTCTACCATAGGTTAGCAGTGTATCTTCCAATTGGTAGCAGATAATAAATTGGAATTTGGTGTCCCTGGGCTTTTAGCGAAGTTGGGTTTTAAATTTCAGGCCAGAAAATGCCACTTTTAGAAAGTTTGTAGCAAGGAAGTGGGCCAGGACCTGTTATTTTTACGTCTTAAATTAGCGCCAGAGCAAATTATTTCTTTTATTTGTTTGGTATTTTATTTATACCTATTTCTTCGGCTTTTTAAAAAATTCTTTGTTGCAACAGAAAAAGACAATGTCTATATACAGAAAATACAGAAAATACTTGTGTGCATGTGATTAACAAAACATTAAACACCAAAAATGTCTTCTAAATACACAATCTAAATGAACATTGTGAACAATTCATAAATCAAACATCCTAATGTCTTAGAAGTCTTATATGAAGATCCTATTTCGTATATAGATATTATTTCATAAACTTTCAACAAATGTATGTACCAGCATTTCAGTTAAGAAAACATAACAAAATAAACAAGCACAGGGAGCACAGAGTCAAATACATGGGACTTTTCCTCTATATTCTGACAAATAAAATTCATGATTCCTTCAGGTTCAGTTGATCTCTAAGACTATACTGTATGTGTTTCTACCAATTCTGCTAAAGGTGTGAAAATATCAAGCACAGCTGATCCTGATCAACCCAGTATGGGTGAGGAGGAACTCATTTGCAGAACTGTTAGCTCCTAGTATTCAGCCACACTTTCCTCTCCTGCAAAGGGTAGTTGACCTCTCTCGCTGTAGGATGATCTGATCATCCAATCCGCAAACACTCAGTTTCCACATATAGAGATTGTGCAGTGCCAGCCAGTCTTTTTGCGTTCCTTCTGAAGTTGCAGAGATCATCCTGGATGCATGAGAACTTATTTTTAAATCCTTTTATTCAGCTTGCTGGAACAAGTTTGTTCAGTGGCGTGAGTCAGAATGCCTGAATCCCTTTCAGCATCGGCTTTCTGTTATCATGGGGTTCACCAGCAGTGGCTACAATAAAAGGGTATTTGGCTACTCTGTGAGCCTTCATGTTTACCTACTTTAGCAATTTTTGGCTAGATCGCCACTACTGGTACTGTTTCTGAAATTGTATAATTGTTACCCTCCCCCTCTTCAATGTGCCTCAGTGGGATTTGACTCTTGTATTGACTTTTCTAAGACAACCCCATTTGAGCCTCTCCACTGTTTCTTGTTTTAATCCGTTGGACGCTCATGATGAGCTGAGCTCGTCATGAGCCACGGTGGCAGTGTGCTCATGACGAGCTGAGCTCATCAGAACGCTTGCACGCGGGGCTAATTCCCCCGCTGTGCTGAACGTTCTGAAGAAATGGGTGTGGCCGTGACGAGCTCACCTCGTCATGAGCACACCGCCACCGTGGCTCATGACGTGCTGAGCTTGTCACGAGCACAGGGGCACTGTGCGCCCACCCCCTCCGCACAGCGGGGGAATTACCCCCGCGGCCAACGGGTTAACTTCTCACTCGGAAGACTATTCAGTTGGTGGCAATAGCATCAGCCAGTAGTTGGAGAACGTAAACCTCTTGAACTTTCCACCACTCGGCCTGTTCTACCTAAAATAAGCTGGTCCTGCCTATCCTCTCAAACTAAAGTACAATCTGCCATTCTATCACTATTTTTGTTTCCCCCACCATGGCGAAAGGGTGCATGCAGTATCTTGCATTGAACCCTCTATGGATGATCAGCTATTAGTGGGTTTCACTGGTGCTAAGAAGGGCAAAGCATTGACCAAATGCACCATTTCACGTTATATCATCCTATGTTTCAAAAATGGTTATGCCTCATCTAATAAAGATCTGCCAGAAGGCAGCTGTGCCTACTTCAGTTGCATGGCTGCTTCAATGGCAGTCACCATTGGCATTCAGTAGCTGTAATCTGCGTTTGGCCACCCTTGCACCTTACAGCTTCATATCTCGATTAGGCTTTGCCATGGTTGCTGCATAGGTTCTTGGGTTCATTGGCACTTTATTTCTCACCTTCCATAGAGCATTACATTGGAACTCTTTAAGAAGGTGAGGAACCGACCATGCTAAACTACTGTTAGTCGGCGACTTCAACTACTGGGCCAATGACTCAGCAGGGGGAACCTACTCAGCCGAATTAACTGATCTACTCACAGGGCTGAACCTAAAACAGTGCATCTCCTCCGCAACACACATCAAAGGACATACCCTGGATCAGGTATGGTCCAACAATCTGCCTCTAACCAGCTTTGAAGTCACACCATGCATATGGTCTGACCACCATCTCATTAGATTCACCTTAAATAACTCCAACCTCCCGATAACAACTAGCTACGACCCTGGCTCACGTAGAAGCTGGAGCACTATTAATAAAGATCAATTCTTAGAATCACTGACTAACACCATCCCTACAGTTCAATCATCTGTCAACCAACGCGAGGAAGACCTATCAAACTGGCTGATGACTGCCAGTAATATATATGCCCCCCTTAAGAAATTACACCGGGCCTGCCGCCACAAAGCCCATAAATGGTTCTCACCTGAGCTAAAAAATTGAAACTTGACCTACGTCAAGCAGAGAGAAAGTGGAGACACAAATACTCCCCGGACGGCAAAAGCAGGTTTCTACAGGCACGTGGTACATATAAAAAGGCGATAACTACCAAAGCCGAATTCTTCTCGTCCAAAATCATGAATTCCACTAATCGCTCTAAAGATAACTTTTCTATCGTCAACAAACTATCCAACCCGGACAGAATTAGTGAAACCCAACCCCTCTCAAACCTTATGCGACTCTCAATCATTTTTTCATTGAAAAAATTAATACCATTAAAATATTATTCCCAGCTGTCCGAGCCCGGCATATCACATGAAACCTAAGAACGCAGAAAAGCTGGCACAATTCCCACTAATAAACTAAGAAATGTTCTCAGACCAACTAGTCAAAGTAAAATAGGGATCTCCTAGAGACTGCTGTCCTCCAAGTATCCTTAAGGAAATATTCACTGCCTGCCCAAGCCCAGCCGTGACTCTCCTAAACGAGTCACTGCTCCAGGGCCAGGTACCAGAGTACTTTAAAAAAGCCATAATTATCCCCTTATTAAAAAAACCAGGAGCTGACCCCAAAACGCTAACGAATTTTCGGCCAATATCGCTGCTCCCATACTTTGCTAAACTGCTTGAAGCCCATGTAGCCAAATGCCTATCAACCTTCCTGGAGAAATCAGAATACCTGGACACCCACCATGCAGGCTTTCGCCCTGCTCACTCAACAGAATCAGTGATTCTGTCAGTATTGGACACTCTGAGAGACCAGGCAGACAGGGGCCTCTCCCAAGCCCTGGTACTTCTGGATCTCTCGGCCGCCCTTGGCACGGTCGATCATAACATCCTGATCGACCGTGTCAGGGATGCGGGTGTGGAAGGCTCTGCCCTAGAATGGATCACATCATTCCTCACAAACCGATCCCAGTCAGTCCATCTTGGTGGCTTCACGAATCCCTTGATTAAGTCCATATGTGGAGTCCCGCAGGGCTCCTCACTCTCACCTCACCTATTTAATCTCTACCATCTCCCCCTAGTCGACGCATTAAAAGAAAGGAACATTAAAACCTTCAATTATGCTGACGACTTCCAGCTAGTATTTGAGATTAGCGACTCCCCGACCTCCATTCACAAATTTCAATCGACAATGCTATTCATCCAGGGCTGGATGAATAGTAATCAATTGAAATTCAACCCGGATAAAACAGAACTAATCTTCACGGGAGGCTCACGCAACCCCTGGAGTCCTCTGTGCTGGCCCAAAGAACTAGGTCAAACCCCAACCCCATCCAAACACGCCAAAACACTAGGAGTGGTGGTCAACAGTGATCTCACCATGAAATCCCACATTGGTTCTGCCATTTCCACCTGCTTCTTCCAACTAAGGAAAATAAAGAAAATCAGCAGGTACCTCAATCAAGAAGCTAAACTTCTGGCAGTCCTGGCGATGGTGATCTCGCACATTGACTACGCCAATTCCCTCTACTTTGGCATCTCAGCTTACCTCACTCACCGCCTCCACCTAGTACAGAATCAGGCAGCCAGACTGATTCTACAGGAAAACAAACGCCAACATATCACCCCTCTCCTGGAAAAACTCCACTGGCTTCCTGTACCACAGAGATGCGCCTTTAAAGTGGGATGCATCATCTTCAAATCCCTGAATGACAAAAGCCCTAAATTCATTAACAGCATGAGCAAAAGATAAAACCCAACTCGTAACTTAAGATCCGCCCACCTACATCTTTTGACAGCACCCTCCTTCAAACAAACGTTTTGGAGGATCCATACTCTCTACACTGGCTCTAATTACTGGAACTCCATGCCGCTAGATATCCGGTCCTGCACGGACCTCATGACATTCCGCAAACTTAAAAAAACATGGCTTTTCTGACCGGCTTACAAGTAACTTTCGAACATTTTACACCACCTTCACCTATTTCCAGTAGCGCCATGAAACCAATCTGGTGTACGAGCGCTTTGCAAATCAACTTTAACATAACATAACAATCTGTGGTAGATGTTTCCGTCAGAAGAAAGTTATTAATCTTCAGTAAAATAGATCTGGTGGGTACTTAATCTTGGAGTTAGTGCTGTGATACCCAGAGCTCGGCAAAAATTTGCTTTTTTCAATGTTACTTTCTTGGTTCCCTTCTACTTACCTTAATGAGGTGCGGCAAAGGTACCAGGAGCTGATTTTAATGTACAGGTTGGCACCTAATATACTCTGTTGTCACATCCAGTGAGAAGAGTAGCGGCTACAGCAGTATGGGACCTCCTGGCAATGCTGGAGAGCTGGGTAGGGTAATATTTTTTGGAATAATCTCTAGGAAGATGGTGTATCCTCTAAAATTTTAATTACCGAAAGTAAGTAACCTTTGGTCGGCCTTAAAAGACTGTTTACCACCAATATTTCTGGTACAATCTCCTACTCTCAAAACACAACTCCCCCTCCCCTATCCCTCTCTCTGACTAGGTCTGCACTAATGGCTTTTCTCTCTCTCTAATGACTTTTCTGTCTATTTTTGTAATGACTAATTGTTGGCCTGCTTATCTTTATTGTTCAGTGCAGTTCTATGGCAGTGTTTATGGTTGTCTGCGAGACCTGGCAGTGCTAAGATCATTTGTTTATCCAAGTTATACAGTGAAATTATTTTCTCTGATCTAACCAGGACTACATCCATCGTGTGGGAAGAACAGCACGAGCCGGCCGGTCTGGAAGGTCCATCACGTTTGTGACACAGTAAGTAGATACCAGATCAGAAGCATGAGGATATTAACCGTCCAGGCAACTAGGTGTCACTGCATGAATGGTATTTGGCTTCTCATCCCAGAGGCAGTGTTACTTCATCAGCAACCTCCGCCTTCTCCAGCAGGTGCCAATAAAGGGGCATTCCCTTTCCAGGGACTGAACTACTTCAGCAGGTCTCAATGGAACAGTAGCACTGGGTGCTCATAAGCCAGGTACTCTATAATTTCAACAGTACTCCAACCCCTCCAGCATGTGTCACTGTAAGAACATCCTTGGACTCTTGTTCCCCCTTCCTGGACATGCAGCTGTAGTGTAAGTTCTCAATGTGACCAACTCGTAACTTAGCCTGCAGAGCTGCAATAACATGATACAAGGACCCGCGTGAGTTCAAGGTTTGGTGTTCAGCAGTGATATTTCTCACGAGCCCCGGGCCTTCCTCGCTTCACTGTAAGATCGCCTTTCTGTGCCTCCAAAAAACCTGGATCTCAGATCCATCAACCTGCAGCTATTACTGCTACCGCCAAGCACAGAGGCAGAGCCTTGTAATCTACCAAACTCCCTTCCTTATCTCCTACGGGAATGACTTAATAAAGCGTTGATGAACATTTCCTGCCCATCAACAACAAAGGACTCCGTGCTTTCCTTGCATCGAGACTGGTCTGTCCCTTGTGCAGTCAGATGATTGTGGGACATGTACGCCTTGCAAGTTCTTTAAATGAAAAATACAACCTTCTCTTCCCTAGATACGACGTGGAGTTGTTCCAGAGAATTGAACACTTGATTGGAAAGAAGCTCCCTGAATTTCCCACGCAGGAAGAGGAAGTGATGATGCTGGCAGAGAGGGTGGCAGAGGCCCAGAGATTTGCACGCATTGTAAGTACAGCGTATAGGACGGAATTGATCATCTTAAACTTACAAGCTGATGTGGAAGGCAAGGGAGGAAAGACAGATAGGAGATCTGCTGCTTTGAAGGTGGTAGTCATTATTGCAGTTGGTATGGAACAATTTTCAGAGGGCTGATAAAGACTTTGCCTGGTTTCTTCTCTCGCTCGTGCTCTCTCTCTCTCTCTCTTTGTCTGTTTCTCTGGGTTTTTTGCTGGTTCTTCTTCTGTGTTTGCATCACTGGTAGTATCGTCTGACACCCTACTGTGGGAACAGAAGTCCTCCATGGTTTTGAAAAGTGATGCTGCCCTGCAATGTTAGTTTTTTCACCTCCTTTGGGTTTCCTGTATTTTACTTCACAATCTGCAGGTCTTCTAAGGTGTTCCACCTTTTATACAGAGACATTTGAAGGGATGTACATCCCAAGTGCACCCTGCTTTATAGTGAACCAGGTTTTGATGTGGTGGAAAGGGTTTAATATTCAGAGGGTCAGGCCTTTTTACATGCATCACTCACTGGCAGTGAGGCTGCCTACCGGCCCTCCTATAAAGCCTGTTCTGTCATCCATAACTGGTGCCCTTAGCTTCCTTTGAGTAAGGCTAGCGCCGGGAAACCTCCGGGTAGCTGTGCGCTTAATAAATGTAATAATAAATAAATAAAGGCAAGTGTATTTCATGCGTGTATGATCCTGAGACTAATGACTTTCATCCATTTTCAGCACTGTTTGTCTGAGGTGGCGGGTTCCACTGGAGGTTGCTTTAGATCAAACACCCTTATAAAGCCAAGCAAACCAGAAGATGTTTGAGACACCTGACCATTGTCCCATAGGATAAGGTTAGTCACAGGACTCTAGGATATAATATCTAGAGTGCTGTGGCTATAAAAACGTTTAAGCTTGCATCTCGGCCCCAGAAAGTCTTTGGACCTACTGTTTTTCCCCATATCATAATTTTAGCAGCCCTTCTTAAATACCTGTTAGTAAATTCCTATTCTTCCTAGAAGTTACATCGTTGTCTGGGCATTGTTTGAGTATGTACTGTCCTTCCCTCCTGGAAGAAACCCTTGACTACTCAACTTCACCACCCGAACAGAGAAGTACCCAAAGGAAGGAATTTCGTTTTCCAGATAGCCCTGGGACACAAGTGGTAAAAGGCAGTGCCCACCACTATAGTGTTCTGTATCTCTGACTACCTGAGGATCCCTTAAAAAGCCACATAGAGATGGGCCAAACAATGGGAATGCAAACATCTTGATAATATAATCCATTTAAAGATGTTAGTTTATTTCCAATAAGAGGCCATTTAAAGTGGCAGATAACATGGTGAGGGGAGAAGTCTTGTAGTGGAGAGCTGCAAGTTAACTGATCTAAAGGAGATTAGTACAGCTAAACGGTTTCACCCTGCGGAGCTACAAATTTTAATCCCTCACTTTGTTGCTTCTTAGCCCAGTAGGAACTGGTCCTCCGAGCCAGAGACTAGCTTGGTAAATATTGTCCTCTGTTTCACTGTTTATTTTCTGACCGGATTTGTTTTTCCTTCCCTGGACATGACAATTTGTGATGCTCCGCAGTGAAACCAAGGTAGCTCTTCTGAAGTGGCTATTGTACCGTCACACCAGGCTATAGTGGTGAGTGCTGGCAGTGCCAGCAGACCATTGACCAGGGATATGTAGGTATTTTAGCTTGCGCCCCTTGCTTGGAGGATGTGTACCTGCTCTCACCTTTTAAAGTTGGTTGAGACCCCCTCAACATGGGCCCTTTCCTTGTGTGTGTGTTATGTGTGTGTGAGAGAGCCTAGCAGTCTGTTTGATCGGTTGAGTGCATTTGGGGATGCCCTGTGTGCTTCATAAGATAACCGATTCGCTGTGTTCTGTCGTAGACTAAACATGACCTGCCCAAGAGCACCCAAATGCTGCCCTATAGAATAGCATTGACCTTAGGGTTCAATGATATATGAACAACTATTGCATAAATGTTGTGTTCGAGGCATGAGGGCTGCTGAATTCATATCTGTGCATATATCGCCGCCTAGTGTTGGGTCCGGATGATTGCACATTGTTGTCCTGGAAGAGTCTTCGAAGTATCACGAGATAGGTGGCTCCTCCCCTGGACTACAGTGCGCATGGGCATCCTCTCCATCCTCAGATTGTTTTTTTCCGCCATTGGGTTTGGATGTCCTTATCTCGACTCCAGTTTCCAAAACTTGTACTCTTTACTCCTAAGGCCAAAAGGCCTTCACAGCGTCGGTATTGTATCGTTCGGTGCCTGTCCCTTTCGAGTTCTTCAATCGACGTCGAAAGACTAAATTTATTTCGACAACACAGGCCCAGACTACATCGACGATAGAACGGACCCCATTCAAGCGGTGTCCCGTTTGTTATTCGAAATACTCCAAGTTAAATGTGCTCCCAGTGTGCAATACATGTTTGTCCCCCGACCACGACGAGTCAAAATGTTTCGCCTGCTCGAAGTTCCTCTGGAAGAAAACTATCAAACTTCGACGCGCGGCGAGTCAGTCGGCCCAACAGTCGGCCCCTGCACCTGCGAACATCTCCGATGCCGGAGACGAAGAGGTCCTCCCTGAAGAGGAGGAAGACTATGAAGACGTTCCCGAAGAAATGTCGGAACCGGCGTCGGAGCAGGACTCCAACTTCGAGGTGGACGAGCAGGCCGAAGAATACGTCCACGACCAAGACGTCGTCGAGGTAGGGGACGACAATGAGGCCCTTGGGGCCGTCGATGACGACTCCAATAGAGAGACGAGCCCGCCCGCAGTTACGCGGCCTATCACTACCATACGGCCCCCTCCGGCTCCGGTCGAGGCATCGCCGAAAGGCCTTAGCCAAGATCCTTCTGCACGGTCTACAGCCCCGCGCCAAAGCCAGGCTAAGACCCTTTCCAAGGAGCCATCGGTCGATTCCACGAAATCGAAACGGAAACAGGTGGAGCCGAAATCGAAACCGAAACTACTCAAGATGGTGGTCGGTTCGACGTCGACGCACGTCCAAACAAAGGCTGTCGACGATCCTTCGGCGTCGAAGATGGCCGTCGGCTCCAAGACTGGGTCGTCGAAGCAGGCCTCGACCAGCAAGCACGTCGCCTCGAAGGGCTCGGCGTCGGCGCAGACGTCGACGACCAAACATGGCGAGAAGAGCAAAGACCTTCCGTCGAGGAAAAGTCTCGAGACAAACCTGTCTGGACTCAAGACTATGCTTGGAAAACGCGCTGAAACGACAACCAAGGATGCCCCGAAGGTTGTCGGCAACGCCCAAAGATGGGGGCCCAACGCGCCGGGAGCTCGATTCGACATGGGCAAGCGAGCGGCCTACACAGGCGTCGAAAAGGCCCGAATCAGCCGTTTCAGGCTCGAAGCCAATAAAGTTTGAACTTCCGCCTACGGCCCGCCCAAGCATCCCGAACGCCATGACACCGCAGAGGCTTCCAAGACGTCGAAGGTGTCCTCCAAGTCCACGCACGAACAGGTCGTCTGTCACGAGCCTTCATATGACAACCAGGCTAAACTCATGATTGAATCGGATACAGGCAGGCTTACCGTCCATAAGCGGGAGGTCGCGCCTGAACATCCGTTGGAAGGTTACAGGATTCCCCTCAAAAGGAAGATGGTCTCATCTACCTCTCCTGTTCTTTTTGAGCCTGTTCAGGACTATTCGCAACATGTGCCTCATTCTCCAACTCAGAGTGAGGAGGACTTAAATACAGACTAATGGCCAAATGGCATACTCTTACCACACAGACCCTGATCAGGATGACTCGCATCAATGGTCAGGGACAGGGGATCAAGGCGATGACCCTGATGACCCCCATACAGCTCCGGACTCACAGTCCTACAACGTTAAACCATCTCCAACTGAGGACACCGCAGCATTTAATGCATTAATTGAACGTGCTGCCCTTAACCATGACGTCGACATGCATGCCGAGCCAGTGGATGGGGATTTCTTATTTGACACCTTCTCAACATCTGAACGCTCCACTAAAACACTACCCATGCTTAAAGGGGTCCTCAAGCATGCAACGGACATTTTCAAGGAGCCAACCAAAGCCAGGGTTATTAACCCCCGGATCGACAAGAAATACAGGCCTGCCCCTGTGGACCTCACCTATATCAAAGGCCAGCTCCCCTTGGACTCCCTCGTGGTGGCTAATGCATGCAAGAGGGCTAACTCTCAAACCAGTGGTGACGCTCCCCCTCCGGACAAAGAGTCAAAAATCTTTGAAGCGTCTGGAAAGCGTGTGGCAGCGCAAGCCGCTAATATTTGGAGAATAGCCAATACACAGGCCCTGTTGGCTAGATACGACAGGGCGCACTATGATACACTAGAACAGTTAGTGCAGCACATGCCTGATATGTACAGAGAAGGTGCAGAAATGGTTATACAAGAGGGGAAATTAGTCTCCAATGCGTCAATCAAATGCGCTCTGGACGCAGCAGACACAGCGGCAAGGGCAATTAATACTAGCGTGATGCTGCGACGCCATGCATGGCTGCGCATCTCAGGGTTTAAATCCGAGATCCAAACTACTCTTCTCAATCAGCCGGCTAACCCGGACTTCCTGTTTGGACCGGAGGTTGACACAAGACTTGAAAAAATGAAAAAAGACACTGAGACGGCAAAATCCATGGGGGCTCTACAGTCCCAGCAGTTTCGGGGCTCTTCCTTTCGTCCCTCCGGTAACAGGGGAGCTACAAGAGTACAGGCTCTACAGCACTCCCAATACGCCAAAGGCAACACGCAGTCTACCTACACGAAAAACACTAGGGGTGGATACCGTGGGAACAGCGCCAAAGGGAGAGGACGCGGCAATACCAACACCAGGTCCTCCGCTCCCAACAAACAGTGACTTCTTGTCACTGCCCCCCGACCATCTAACACCTGTCGGGGGAAGACTCCAGCAGTTCCTGCTTCTCTGGGAAGACATTACAACAGACAGGTGGGTGAGACAACTTATCCGGTACGGTTATTGTCTAGAACTAACCTCCACCCCCCCCAACATACCCCCAAGAAACCGTCCTATGTCCGCAGAGCACACGCACTTATTGCAGCAAGAAGTACTCTCCATGCTGCAAAAAGGAGCCAGAGAACTCGTGCCTGTAGAAGAGCGGGGTACGGGGGAGTACTCTCTGTACTTCTTGATTCCAAAAAAGGACGGGTCCCTGCGGCCCATTCTAGACCTCAGACCCCTCAACCAATACATCCTTTCAGAGCATTTTCACATGCTAACCTTACAACAGGTCCTGCCGCTGCTCCGTCAGGGCGACTTCCTAGCCACCCTGGACCTCAAGGATGCATATTTCCACATTCCCATTCACCCAAGTCACAAAAAATATCTCAGGTTCACTATCAACAATCAGCATTACCAGTTCAAGGTTCTGCCGTTCGGGGTCACTACTGCTCCCAGGGTCTTTACCAAGTGCTTAGTGACTGTGGCAGCGCACCTTCGCAGGCAAGGTGTTCACGTGTATCCCTACCTGGACGACTGGCTCGTTCAGGCCAGTTCATCCAAGCAGTGCGGCCGCGATATGTCGCGGACCATTCACCTCCTTCACAGTCTGGGGTTCTCACGCAACTACTACTCACCTGCAGCCAGCCCATGTGCAACAGTACCTAGGCGCGACACTAAACACCCAGTCTGCCACAGCGCAGCCGAACCCTGCCAGGGTCAACAGCATGCAGCTGCTCATTCAGAGGTTCCAACCTCAGCGATCCCTCCCAGCGCAGGTGTTCATGCAACTGATCGGTATGATGGCATCCTGCATATGCATAGTCCCGCACGCGAGACTGCACATGTGTCCCCTTCAAGAATGCTTAGCCCGACAGTGGAACCAGGCTCATGGCCATCTAAAAGACCTAGTGTTGGTGACCGGTCGTGCTTACAACTCTCTGCATTGGTGGAACGCACAAAACCTTTGCAGGGGACGACCGTTCCAAGAACCTGTCCCACAAATAGTGCTAACGACGGACGCATCTCTCCGGGGTTGGGGAGCGCATGTCCTTCACTACACTGTGCAGGGACTATGGACAACACAACAGCAGAAAATGCATATCAATGTGTTGGAGCTGGTGGCAATCTTCATGGCACTGAAGGCATTCAAGTTGCACCTGTGCAACAAGGTCGTGTTAGTCCGGACGGACAACATGACCGCCATGTATTACATCCAGAAGCAGGGAGGCACGCACTCCCTGCAGCTGTCTCACCTAGCCCAGAGCATGTGGAAGTGGGCCATTCAGAGGAACATCTTCCTCATGGCGGAGCATCTCCCGGGTGTCGACAACCAAATGGCGGACCTGCTCAGCAGGCACAGCCATCCGATGCACGAGTGGGAGATCCACCCGTCTGTACTCCATCCATACTTCCAACGGTGGGGTCATCCAGACATCGACCTCTTCGCCACAAGCGAGAACGCAAAATGCCCAAACTTCGCCGCCAGGTTCCCACACCCGCAGTCTCAGGGCAATGCGATATGGATGAACTGGTCAGGCAGATTTGCGTACGCTTTTCCGCCAGCCCCCTCATACCTCTGGTGGCGCGCAAACTGCAACAGCACTCCATGACACTCATCCTGGTCGCTCCAACGTGGGCACGGCAAGCTTGGTACACCACGTTCCTGGAACTTTCAGTGGTGCCTCACCAGCGGCTGCGCCTCACTCCCAGCCTCCTCACTCAGAGCCATGGCGACATTCAGCACCCAGATCCCCAACAGTTGAACCTTGCGATTTGGCTCCTGAGGTCATAGTTTGGATACCTGAACTTGCCTCCTGAGTGCATGAACATCATCAAGGAGGCAAGACGACCGACTACCAGGGCCTGCTCTGCAGCCAAATGGAAGCAGTTTGTTATTTACTGCTCCAACAATGACATTAATCCGTTGGACGCATCTACGCAAAACATCATATGTTACTTATTGCATCTGTACCAATGCAACCTGGCATACAGTTCAATCAGGATCCATTTGGCGGCCATAGCCTCTTACCTTCAAAACAGGCAGCATCTTTCCGTTTTCAGGGTGCCTGTCATTAAAGCCTTTTTGGAAGGACTTAAGAGAGTAATCCCTCCCAGACACCCCCCCTTCACCAGTCTGGAACCTAAATATCGTTCTCACCAGACTCATGGGGCCACCCTTTGAGCCACTCCATTCCTGTGAAATACAGTTTCTTACCTGGAAGGTGGCTTTCCTAATAGCTATTACATCGCTGCGGAGGGTCAGTGAGCTGCAAGCCCTCACAATTCTGGAACCCTACCTGCAAATTCATGCAAATAGGGTGGTGCTTCGCACCAACCCTAAATTCATGCCAAAGGTGGTTTCGCAGTTCCACCTTAACCAGAACATAGAACTGCCAGTTATCTTTCCTAACCCTGACTCAGTGGCAGACAGAGCACTGCACACCTTAGATGTCGAAAGGGCTCTCCTGTATTACATCGACAGGACAAAAGACTTTCAAAAGACTAAACAGCTATTCGTTGCCTTCTCTCCACAACATAAAGGCAACCCCATCTCCAAGTCGGGTATAGCCAGGTGGATTGTTAAATGCATCCAGATCTGTTATCAAAAAGCTAAGCGCACGTTAACAGTTCCCCCTAGAGCGCATTCCACACGCAAGTTAGGGGCTTCCATGGCTTTCCTGGGTTACATTCCTCTAGAGGATATATGTAGAGCAGCCACATGGACCACCATACATACATTTACCAAACACTACTGCGTAGATGTACACTCCAAACAGCAAGCTGCTGTAGGACAGGCTGTTCTCAGAACTCTCAGACTGCTGGCACGGGCACCCGCCAGTAAGGAGGTAACTGCTATTTATTCTATGCACAGATATGAATTCAGCAGCCCTCATGCCTCGAACGGAATATGCTACTTACCAGTATGCATCTGTTCTTGGCATGAAGGGCTGCTGACATTCATATCGCCCACCCTCCTCCCCGGTGCCTGTCGCAGCTGTAGCTCTCAGAATCATTTTCAGGCATGGTCATCACTTTCAGTATTACACTCCATCTCTGCCACAATGGCGAAAAACAATCTGAGGATGGAGAGGATGCCCATGCGCACTGTAGTCCAGGGGAGGAGCCACCTATCTCGTGATACTTCGAAGACTCTTCCAGGACAACAATGTGCAATCATCCGGACCCAACACTAGGCAGCGATCTATGCACAGATATGAATGTCAGCAGCCCTTCATGCCAAGAACAGATGCATACTGGTAAGTAGCATATTCCAAATTGTTTTAGGGATCTATCTCGACCCAGAAAATGCTAGCACCTTTTGTTTTTATTTGTGTATCATAGTTTTAACTGTCTTATTTCAGTATCTATTTATTTCTATTTTTCCTTGAAGCACTTTTTAATTTCTTCACTTTCTAGAGTAAACGTTTACTGGTCACACTGCCTTGGTGAGTCAAGTGCCCAAAGGGAGTTATCCAGTAGGAGTGTAGTAGCATTGGTGGCCCAGGGACACCAGTGATACAGTTTGGCACCAGTAGATAATGCAAAAAAAGCCACTCACTTCCTCAAGACCCCAAAAGTAGGCCTCACATTGGTGAACAAGTGTATGGGATCACTAGATTTAAGCCTTCAGAAGAATCTAATACCACTCAAGACCCAGTGTATTTACAGTAAGATGCCATTTACCAGGAATGGTGTTACAGGGTTTGCTCTAAAGAGCCTTAAGTTAACTGAACTGAATAGTTAAAGTGTTTAACTCGCCATGCACAAATAAAGATCAGATCATTGCTAGCAGTCTTGTTTCCCAGTCCAGTGGTGATGGATCCTCTGAGCCATTGATCTGAGATAGTTCTGTCACTTCAGAGGAAAGGCCAGTTGGCAGTACAGATTTCTTCCCTTCATTTACTCCTTCAGTGATCCTCCTTCCCCCAACAACCTCTTTACTTAGTGGGTCCTAAATTGCTCAGACGGCACTCATGAAGATAGAGTTCTGGATGAGACTGTAAGAAAAAGGATTTGAACCAAAGAACCTTGCTGCCTGTAAACAGGCTGCTGTAATATTCTCCTCCCCCTTGCTCTCTACTTGGGTAATATATGATCCCTTTTCTCTCTGCAGGAGCTGCGGGAACAAGGCGAGGGCAAGAAGAAGCGACCACGAGAGGAGACAGCTGAGGACGCTGAGGGGTCTTTGGGCGTTCGCAAGAAGGTGGCAGGCGGGAAATTTAAGCGAAAAGTTCACTAGCCCAAGACAGCTAAAGCGGTTACCATAGGACATTTCCCCCCTCTTGGCCCGGAGTTGAGGGACTGCACAAGCCATAGACTCAACTTGTTTAACACTTACAGGCCAAACTTGGCAGAGTCCTCTTCGTGTTCAAGAGCTGAGCTAACTCTGGATAGCGTGCTAAGGAAATTTTGGATACCGATGTCCCTTGTCACATTCATACCCCATCCATACTCTTAACTTTAGGGTGATGTGTCTCCCTCATGTCAGAAGACCCCATCATCTCTGGAGCACCAGTATGGAAGAGTAAGGAGAGGTTTTCATCTTCATGATCTCTGCATATTTTATGTAAATAGTTGGATTTGTGATTTGTACAAGTGCAGTTCATGCCAAGAACCGCAACAGATGTCTGCCAACGATCATCACTTGTTGTTGGGAGCTTGCTGCAGTGGGCTCACCAGCAGGAAAAGGTTGTTTGCAGTTTGCAAATTACACTGTCTAGTTCTTCCTGTAATTTCTGCTGTTTTGCCATCAGAATAAAGAAATGACTCACGGTGCGGCTTAACAACTCCCTATGAATATCGTTTGTTGGATTTCACAAATAAATTATTTTTGTATGTCTTGCGGCTCATCCTAGAATACCTCTCTTCCTGTTGCCATCACCTAAAGATCAAAAACAGACAAGAAAAGTGTAGGTCTCCAGCAGTGTAGACTACGAGCAGAGCATTGTGTAAAATCAAGGCAGTGCAGCTGTGGTTTTTGAGCTAGAGAGTTGAGTTCAATAAAATTAACTTTTTATATGTTGGCTTATCACTGTGAAGCTCCAGTTCTCCAAGTAACACAATTGAGAAGTATTTTGTCTTGCTTATCCTTTGTTTCTAGTGTCTGTCATCGCTTAAGAGTAATCTTGACTGCTCAGGCTAACCCTGGAGAGTTAAGTGCCCTAAGGAAGTGACTTAGACAGTTTGAGTGCTCTGGTACTGGCAGTCATGGGGCGTTGGTGGTTACTAATACTGTTGCATCTTAATGTCCAATCCTCGCCTCCAGTCATGTGCTGTAAATAGGACCCCAGTGATGTTCTCTGTCTCTGCTTTGTGTGTACGTATTGTTCAAAAGCTATTTAAATAGGCTCTAAAACTCATTATCACAGTAATATACCTACCGGCTACCCTGAAATAGTTGTAACTATGACCACAAGAAAGCTGTAATGAAAACTGCCAAAGTAACTGCCAGTTTGGCCTCGTGGTATGCCTCATTGTGACCTCACTGGCTGTAAAGAATGGCAAACTAGTTGTAATAGGTACAGAATATCTCCAAGTAACCCCAAATAGATATAACAAAGCTGTAAATGATATCAAAATCGGTGTGATAAATACAAAAGTTGTGAATCCTCATCTAAAACGAGAATATCCATTACTTCAAAATTGTTGTGCATGCCTTCTCAATATCTGCAATACTCACTTGATCCCAGAATAGCATTAAAGATGACCCACAGTGTCCCCGAAGAGCTGTCACCTATTGTATTGCAGTGACTTAAATACCCAACAGTGGGGACTGGAAATTGTTTCTAAGGTTGTTTAAATCCAGGTTGCGTACACCTGGGTGACTGTAGAATATTTTGACAAAGGGAGGAACTTCGGGTGGACAATGTTTAACGGGGTCCAGTGTACACGTCCAAGACACTAGTAACAAAGAAGTACAAAGTTCCCCAGTAGGACTGGAAAGAGGTAGTCTGTGTGTGTGTGTGTAAAGCGCAGGTAGAGAAAACCAAGAGGTAAAGAGGAAGGGGGAAATTCCCTCTTGGGAACTAGAACCCTCACATACCCAGCAAGCTAGGTGTCATGCTTCATCATATGGGTCCTGCTCCTCGTCAGACTGGCGCTGCAATGTCTGACGGGCACCCGCGAAGGGGCTCTTTAGCGGAGATCTTTTGTTCCAGCCATATGGTGCATGCGTGTGAGAGGGCAGAAAAATGTGTAGTCGTGTGGAAGTGGTGGTGATTAAAAAAGGTAAGTAAGTCCACAAAGATTTTTAATGGCGTGGCTGACTCCCTTGATTAAAATGGTGGGAGGGGAGATAGACGCTAGCAATGTTGGTAACGAAGATATCTACAACCCTCTGTTAGGTCGACATGTTTCATGCTAAACTAGCAATTCCTCAGGACCTTTGTGACAAGTACTACACTGTGAATTAAAAACGTATACGACCTTATTATAATGGTCTCTGGTGGACAGGCCAACTGGTCCTGCATCAAGAGGGTGCAACCCTAAGAGAGTCCCTAAGGTGCCCCGCAGTCTGCTCCTGTGGGACCTGCACAAAGGAGTCAGGGACCCAAACGGCGTGCGGTCTCTGCCGTCTAACCTACCCCCAGGTGCAATCCGTGGCGGATCCGCAGCGACTGGTAGAATATCACGTGAAAATAGAAAGTACACTCTTAGGAGTCTGTGATTTTACGTTTTAAGGAATACCTCACCTTCAGCTAGGATTCAGCATTTCCTAACAGTACATATATTTAACTTAGTAGGACAAGCAGCACACATAACTTAGTCATTTAGCTGGCATTATTGATTTGTGGGAGTTATTGTACTGCTACCACATAGGCTAAAAATGTAATACTTGGAATGCTGCACTTCTCTACAAGTGTACTTGATCAATAGGAAGTGTTCCCATCTGGAGGTATACTTAACTGTTTGATCTGGAGGATTCTGATGTGGTATAATACATCACGATATTGTCAAAATATATCTGTAGCAGTCTCAGAGAAAGACCTATTGCTTATTACTCTAAGAAGACATCAGCAACATCTTCACAACCACATCTCCTACCTCATCCATCACAGGACATCCCAGCCTAGGTATCCATGTTTTTCCGCATAGCTACTACACAGCCACTACTACTTCTCGCAAACAGCCCCGCATCTAGCAAGAACCTCCCCTTCCATTATCTACAACCTTTCTACCCACCTAGGATACCTCTTATAGGTGCACTCCCTTAACTGTTACTCTTTTCTACCAAATGTAGTGCACTGCTAACTGTTTCTCTTTTAAGGTCTTTTGGGATTTTGTACCTTTTTGCTGTTCTTTTCCTTCTTTGTCTTCTCCCAGCTCACATAGCGTATGCTACAATCATCTGCCACTAGGCCATGTGTATGCCAACACCAATTGCAGCATCTGACCTGCTTAACTCAGAGGTTCCTCTGATTGCCTTGGTAGCTTTCTGCGTAATGATGCACCAATGTGCAAGGAGGCATTGAATTTCATGATTGGAAGTGAGTATACTGTCTCAGCCACTGGGCAAGGTTCCAAGCACACTTTCTGCCAGTCCAGCTTACCTACAAAGGCACTCCATACTCTCCTGCTGTGGTGTAAGTAACCCCATGAAAGCAGAAAGTACTGTGTTTTAAGATTGTCATGCACCAGTCCACCTGTTTTAGCCACATCATGTGTTTGAGGTCCAGGGAAGGGGCGCCATGGGTCCTTTGGTGACCAAACTCCTCAGCTTTGAGGACTCGACCACCATGTCACATTCAGACCATCATCTGAGCCCAGGGTCCCAAGCGAACATCTGAATGTGGGTATCAAGACCGGCATGTTTCTGCAGGGATATTGAACTACGTCTCCCATTAAGGGTGCTCCTCAGATCACAAAGTCTCCGTTTTAGTCCAGTGTCTCCAGATATTTGGACATAAGGGAGTGTAGTCCACCCTCTATGGGGATACTCTGTTGCAGTCTATGTCTAATCAGGGAGTCCCATCCCTTCATTACTCCAGTGTGCATTCTGTTCAGGTGGTATTTGAAGGGCAGCCTCATTCAGTTAGTATGTAGACGGCTTCATCGTAGAAGCAGCACAGGAGGCCCGCATCAATGTGAAGTCTTAAAAGAAGCAGCATTTTACTGCTAGTGAAATTCCAGCCCCAGGAAGCTATTTAGATATCACTCAAATGCTGAAGGCACACTGTTCCCAAGAATGCTTAACCACTGCTATATTTCCTACAGTTCCAGATATTTGAGGTAGATAAGTTGCACTGGTCTATTTACTGTTGCAGGTCTATCTGGAGTCAATACCAGTGGTTTGAACACTTTGGAATAGAGCTCACCCTGAGTCTTGCCCCATTTGCCAAACTGTAAGGGAAAGCAGACTCCATGAACGATAGGTCGGATTTATATCATCCATTGAGCCAGCACCAAAAGGAACCTGCACTGCCAAAAAACTCCCAGCTTTTGTCAGTGCACCTTGGTTCAGGCTTTGCTTTGGTGCAATCTTCAGTACTCAGTTCAGTGACACCCCTAGTGTGCAGCGGAGGCCAAGGAATTCTGTTGTGATAACTCTGCTTTCAATAGAAATGTGGCCCCCACAACCCAAGTGTAGTTGCTGCCAATCCAATTGTAGGTCCCGAACACCAGCTCCAATCCCCTGGGTCACAACCAGCACTCTTTGTCCTGAAACAACTGCTGGTGCCAGATTGGCTTCTAACTAGTCCAGCATGGCTGTGTGATGCTCCTGTGGATCCATTCACCAGGCCGCCGTCCCACAGCAGAATATTTGAGGGAATTGGATATTGGTGCTGGAGACCCCGAAGACCTGTATATGACCAAGTGCTACTATACATTCCCTGACTAAAGCTCTGGTAGTGATGGCCCTAGAAATTGCATTGTCCAAGCTATGGGAGAAAAAGCATTTATACTTCTAACAAATAAAGCTTTACCAGAAGCGCTCTTGAGGCCCAGGTACTAAAGTAGGATCATGAGACCTGGAAAGAAGCGAGTCCCAAACCCTGCATTCTCAAAATCTGTAATCTTTGTCTATGCAACTTCCCAACTCCGTGCTGATCCCTTTATGGTGATGGCGGATTTCTTAATGGGCAAGGCATCATCCTATCACATGGACATTGTGTCCCGAGCCATACCAAAAGAACATGTACCTTTCAGGTGGTCTTTCCCGACGACAGTCCAGTGTTAAAACCATCATGGCACCTATGGGAAACTGTGTCTGGGAGAGTACACGTACATGCTTAACCTGGGAAAGGTGGCTGCAGAGCAGAAACTGCTGTACCAGTTCCTAATTAATACTTCCACTAGAAGCATGAACTCTGGTTTGGCTAGTTGCTTGATATCGTAGCATACATATTCAGAAAAAATCATGAACCTCCTTTTTGAGGAGAACAACATATTTGATCAATCATCTGAGGTGATTGTGCACGAATACAAACGGATCACAGCCAAAAGTGCTGAAAGTATTCCATACAGTTCTGCCCAGTCTACCACCTCTTTGCTACCATATGAAGGTTTTCAGCCCTTCTGCTTCAAACCTTGATAGGAACATCTTCCTCACCAATTAATGTGCAGTCGAACAGGAGATGTGCCAGGGGGAAGACAAGCCTGTTCTCTTGGCCTCAGCAGAAGTGAAAAGTACCAATGACATGCTTGAGATCGGCTGCCCTCTGCAGCTGCATTTTAGGAGGCTTATTCTTCACTACCAAGTAACCTCTCATGCCCAGATCCTACGCTATACAGCCCCCATCTTGGCCACCACTTCCAATCAGCATCACCACATCTTTTGGACGATTTACAGTCTTTGCCTTTTAGGAGTAATTAACCCGTTCAATCCTCCGAGATGGAGTAGAGCTACTGCTCTCACTATTTCCTTAAAAGGAAAAAGAGCAAATGACTGTACACAATGTTGATTTAGAATCTGGTCCTGGCAGCTGTTCAAAACAACATCGAGTTTCTGGTGGACAGGTTAACAGCCTTCATGTACCTGTCGTGCTGCAGCATAAGTGTACCTTATTTTCCCCATCAGCACAGGAAGAGACATCACTGGATCTCCCATCATCCACCTGCACTGGAAGTGACATCACTGCACTCCTACCCCCTCCCAGGACCTACTTAATGGCAGCTGCATTGTAGGCATGTGCAGCGGGCATGCCAAAGGAAGGCCAGTCTGTGCTGGTCCATGCCCAACCAGCAGCAGAAACCCTGGTCCATTCACCTCCCAGCGATACTCCGCTGTGTTCCTCAGGTCACTTGACCTGGGATGCCACTCCCCCATGGCTGCTGTGCCACACCGTGGTAGGAGCCTTTACGTGCACCCACTAACTGTTCTTCTGCAGTCACCTACGCACGCACGCACACACACCATGCACATCCCCAACCAACACAACATGCCATCGAAAACCTGCATCAATGCTACTTAAGACATGGTTTCTAGCAAACATGAGATCGAAATCTTGGACCTTCAGAGCAGCGACGCACAGGACCTTATCTTCCTTGCAGAATCAGGGCTCATTTCCACATCTGCACCCAACATCGCTGCAGCAATCCCAGTGGGTTACAATATTGCACAGGTTGTTTCTGGTTCAGGGAAGGCATGGCTTGGCAGTTCGGGCTGGACTGTTCCCATGAGACACCGGGTCCGGCTGATTTGCATATGGCCATGTCTTAACTGGGGTGGCAGAGTGGACTAAAGAACGGTGATGGATTAAACCCAGATCAGTTGACTGGGGGTGAGTACTTGTATTGTCAACGCTCCGTCCATCATTTCCTTTGGTTTTTCTTTGTTCGCCCTAAGTTGGCAGACTTCAGTCCCTTGCTCACTTTGCCACTGGATTCAAGCAAGCCGGGCTGAAGAAGGCTGAAATGCCAGAAACCGGTCCTCGGTAGCTTGTTCCCGGTCCAGGGAAGGCATGGCTTGTTAGTTCGGGCCGGACTGTTCCCATGAGGCACAGGGTCAGACTGATTTGCATATGGCCATGTCTGAACTGGGGTGGCAGAGTGGGCTAAAGAACGGTGATGGATTAAACCCAGATCAGTTGACTGGGTGTGAGTGCTTGTATTGTCAACGCTCTGTCCATCATTTCGTTTGGTTTTTCTTTGTTCGCCCTAAGTTGGCAGGGTATGCTCAGACGTGAGTCCCTTGCTCACTTTGCCACTGGATTCACGCAAGCCGGGCTGAAGAAGGCTGAAATGCCAGAAACCGGTCCTCTGTAGCTTGTTTCCGGTCCAGGGAAGGCATGGCTTGGCAGTTCGGGCTGGACTGTTCCCATGAGGCACAGGGTCAGACTGATTTGCATATGGCCATGTGGAACTGGGGTGGCAGAGTGGGCTAAAGAACGGTGATGGATTAAACCCAGATCAGTTGACTGGGGGTGAGTGCTTGTATTGTCAACGCTCCGTTCATCATTTCCTTTGGTTTTACAATATTGCACGACAGGACAGCCCTCACAAGCCAGTAGGAGGACTTGCAATCATCTACAAGGACTCTATTGAATGCTCAACTTCCATGGAGAGCGCCACTCCATTCATGGAATACCTGCACTTCAAGTTGTAAATCCCCGATATATTCACCCTGAAGTGGAACCCTTGCCAACCGACCACCCAGACAGCGAGCCACCTTCAGCAGCCTCCTCACTTACTTTGTCGCCTCTCAGAAAGTACCCTCTTTCTGCATGGTTGCCCCCACTTTTTGCTGAATTGCTGATGTGCTTTTGACTGAGTGTTCCCTGGGCTCCTGCTAACCAGGTGCCTAGGGTCTATGTTCTTTCCCTAAAGCTTCATTGAAGCCTAAACCCAATTGGCATCTCTGGCCACCGGTCAGCACTTGTAAATGGTACCACAGGTACCCAGGGCACTGTGACCAGAGAAGGCCTCTTAGGGCTGCAGCACTTATTGTGCCACCCTTAGAGGTCCTGTTCCTTCACACTCACACACTACCTTTGCAAGCTGCGGGTTTTGGTGCAGAACAAAGTGAAGAGAGCAAACATGGCACACATTCCTGTGTGCCATGCCTACAACCCACTGTCCTGGTATACATCACTAATAACAGGTAACAGTGCCTACAAGGTATTTCTTTAAAAATACTCTGAATTATTCCAATCAATTACTTATTGGTCAAACCCCAAATGGTGGATAACTATTGAGTAATCTAAACATTAGTACAGTTATTTGAAGTATGAATTATCTGTGATGAACAATTTCACAACACGGTGTGCGTTTTTCAAACTATAAACCGTTTTTATATGAACAAATTAAGAGTGGGTACATAAGGTTATAACAAAACATGATAAAGGGTTTCAAATGTTGTACAAAAAATAAAACATTCAAATCATAAGTGTAAACATCTATTCCAAATGATCTAACATATAGGAAATGAATCTAAGAACGGAAAACAGTTCCTAAACGCAAAGGGTGCTCAGATCAGTCACCCCTCTAGCTGGGTGCACTATACCAGTACTGAGGGTACAGGTGCATGAACCCTGTACCTCTACAGTGTCTAAGTCCATTCTTAGACTTTGTAAGTGCAGTGCTGCAATTAAGAGTATATGGTGCTGGCAGTTTGTCATTACAAACTCCACAGCACCATAATGGCTACACGGAAAACTGAGAAGTTTGGTATCAAACTTATCCGCACATTAAACCCACACTGATGCCAGTGTGGGATTTGATGAGAAATGCAGACCGAGGGCATCTTGGAGATGCCCCCTGAAAACTAACCTACCACTAGTGTCCAGGCTGAGTGGCTGCTTTCAGCTGCCACCACCAAACATGTTTCAGGTACCCTGGTTCGAGAGCCTGCCGCTCTCGGGGGGCATGAAACAATGCACATCGTGGGACGAGTTGCCAATCCTCCTCCCCTAGTATGGGCAGGGGAAGCTTCAAAGGCTTGCCTACTATATAGCTTGCCCAGGCAACTTGCTGCTTTCAGCAACTGGTCCCCACTGGTTCTGACCCCTACTTTGGGCGGGAGAACCGGCGGGAAAAACAAGAGGTGTGCCCACCACCTCTGCGAACTACACCCCTCAGGTGGGGGAGGCGAGGTGAAGCGCAACTCTCAGTCCCCGCCATCTTGCAGGGAAAGGCTTATGCCCCCTCCCATTGGAGGGTGGCATAATAGGGGATGTACCCACCCCAGGGAAGGGACCCATTGGTCCCAATCTTTTACCTACCTTTAAAACCCCTAAATGTAGTATTTAGGGGCACCCCTGAACCTTGCTTCCTCAGACCGGAAGAAACTACAAGAAAGGAAGAAGGACCGAACAGCTGTGCCGAAGCTAACAAGAGGATCACGCCCACTGACTTGGCCCCAGCCCTACCAGCCTGTCTCCACTTCGAACCTGCTCCTGCAAATTCCCTGTGTGTCCTGCAGCCAGCAACCTCGAAAACCCCGGAGGACCTGCCTGCCTTCAACCACAAAGACTGTCTCTCCCGTGAACACCAGATTTGTTAATGTCCAACCTCTGGCTCCAGCCGGACACCGCAAATCCGAACCACTCTGCCCCTGCCCTCCATGGCCCAGTCTCGAGTGGGCAAACATCACGAGAAGGTCTTCCCGGCAATCCTGACCCAAGATCCGGCGACCCCTGACCTGCTTCAAGCCTCCAGCTGATGCCTGCAGCCTAAATCCGGAAGGTCCCCCCAGCCGCGACATGGAGCTGGTAAGAAGATCCACCCTAAAAGGTACCCCTGCACCTGATGCCCCACATCATTGGATGGCCAAAACAACGGTGCCTAACCAACATCCCAACTTACCTCTCGAAGTGGTGTCCCCGAACCTGTAGTGGCTTTGCAATCCGAAGGTTCCCCATTGCAAACAGGGCGCCCGACGTCAAAACAGCACCCTGCACTTGACCGCCCTAGTGCTGCTGAGGTGCACCTTTGGTGCTACTTTGTTTCCCCATTTGCCCTGAGCTAAAGTCCAGGAGCTTTGCTCCCGCAACCAAGTATTGTAAAAGGACAAGGAGACCCAATTTGTAATTGTTCAGGGACCTTTGGGTAATGAACTTTTTTCTAAAGACAGTGGTCCCCAGACAAAAAATTGTTTAAAGAATAAATATAGAGCCAATCAGTACTGTATTGTAGAAATCTGTCCAGCCGGACAGATATTTAATGTGCAATAAATTCAATATTTACAAAGAGTAAACAAGAAGAAGTTATAAGTGGGACACAAGCCTGTATCCAACTTTAGCAAGGAAGACGTACAACATAAAGTGAAAGGTTCAGGCAAGGGAAAATGTTTGTTTTCAGCACATTTTTCATAGAACAAACAGAATATACAGTAGACATCATTACATGAAAATCGGGACATTTTAAACAAGCGTATATGGTGTACAAAGTGTCGACAGCGTTTCGATTCCTTAAGAAAATAGTGGTATCATCTTCAGGACATTTTAATAAGCATGCCTGTTTACATATGACTTAATTGCAGGTAGCAGGGTTCCAAGGTGACGATAGTTCAAGTTGGAGAGAGCCGCTTGTGCGTACTTGAGTAGGATTTTTGTGCCAGTGCGGTTAGGGAAGATCCAGAATGTATACCAATTTGGCTGTCAGAGCTATGACCAACCCCCACTAACCATGCCAGGAATCTGGGGATCATACTGAATGACAAGCTCAACATGACTGCACAAGTTAACGCGGCGAGCGCTGCCTGCTTCCACATCCTAGGTATTCTATGAAAAACCTTCAAGTGGATTCCACAGGACAACGGATGTATCCTCACGAAAGCACTCCTCACTAGCAGGCTCGACTACGGCAATGCACTCTGCCAGAATCTCCACGTAGGTCTTGGACTGCATACCATCCAGAATGTTGCTGCAAGACTCATACTCCTCCCATGCCAAACTCACCTCACCTCAGAGAGCTACACTGGCTCACCATTCACAAACCAAGGCAATTCAGACTCTTGCAACACACATTCAAAGCCTTACACAACACTGGTACAGTATACCTCAATAACCGCATACACTCAACAGTCTATTAGCCCCCTACGCTCACTCGCACACATCCCCTGCATTCACAAGAGCAGAACAGATCTCTTTCGTTCACATACATCACACCAAAAACATGGACTGGCCTCCCACACAAGATTGGATCCTCTTCCTCACTTTGAGTTCTGCAAGAAGCTTGAGCCCTGGCTCTTCGAATTAATCTGAAGGGGACACTCACCCACACACCCGCTCAAGCGCCTAAATACCCTCATGGGTGATTAGTGAGCTTTAAAAGTAAACATAGCATTTTAAGGAGAAAACCAATACTTCCAGTAATGGGACAGAGCAATTTGAAATTGATGCTGCCCCTCATGTCTTTGCCAAGATTGTTGCCTGGTGCAAACTAAAGTGTCGACAGCTATCCATACCTAGAATATAGTCTAATCAGAGTAGCTTCCAAGATGGAGACAGATCCTATCTTGCCGCCTATCCACAGGGCCCTATTTAATCTGGGGTTCTTTATCAACTACTCAAGATCCTCCTTTGTACCCTCCAGTAGGATTCAGTTAATCATGACAATGCTTAACTCCAGCCTTGTGAAGGCCTTTCCTCCCTGAGAGAGGGTAATTGCCATCTGCTGGGAAGCAGATTACTTCATAAGAAACAAAACCCTCTCATGATTGGTGGTTCCAGGAGCTTTTGGGGCAGGGGGCATCATAAATAGGGGAGGTGCATAGTACAAAGTAGCAAATGCAATTTTTGCTGCTTAAGCTCGCAGACATTTTGGACCAGCTGCTGTGTTACCAGTAGAAGACAAGCCCATTCTTTCCATTCTTAGTCATACAATGGTTGGCGTCCACTTCCAACTTTTTGGTGGGATGCCTTACCTACCTCCAACTTGCAGTCACAAATATAGAGTTGGAGGCACAATTTGAGGCGCTCACCTTGAGCGCATTCTGAGAAAAATCAATGCACCCCCTTTTTTCCCATAAACTTATTGGAGATGGTAATACCATTGAATCGCAACTACTGGAAGGCAGGTTTGCGGAGTGATGGAGATGTATATGAACAATATTGCACTCCTTTTCAATGTAAAAAAATTAATGGGGATCTACATTCTGCACCCATCAGTAGCAGTGGACATGAGGGGGTGGGGAGATCTTACAGCATGGCATGCTCTTGTGAGTATTTACATTGATTAAATACATGAGCAGCTAGCCTCAGCAGGCTTCTCCACTTCCCATATGAGTAGGATATTCTCCAGAAGTCTTCGGCCAACCTCAACCTAGAGGCAGAGGTTCAATCGGCCGTGAATCCTTTGCCTAATGTTCAACCAGATACAGGCATTTCAAATCTGCCTTTACTCCCAACTCTGCTGTTCTGGAATCCAGCAGAAGGTGAGACAGCCCAGGTATTTAGTCATCCTTTGGCTCAGGTTGTCCTCTCTGTCTGGTTCTCATAGGTACACCATCTATATAGGAAGGACCACCTTCAGAGGAGAAGCCACCTGTCTATTGAGGGAGAGAAGAGCTGCACTTCTCCCTACCATCAATTAGAGAGTTCATTACAGGAGGAAATAGCCGAGTCTGCCATTGTGCAAAGAGCATCAACGCTCTCGGTTGGTCAGTGGATGACGTCCTTTTCGCCTCTTCTTACTGAAACGGGGAGAGGTGCCGATAGAGATCTGCAAGACTTGCCACTCGGACACTGACTGTCCACTGGAGAAGTCCTGGTGGTGTTTTTCGGCAGCTAGTGGGGCCGTTAAAAGGCATCTAATGGCCCTGGTACATTTGATACCTCTGATCAGGGGGTTAATGCTCTGATGAAGTCTCCACCTGCTGCTGACCATGCTAGTGCATTACTTCTTTGAGCCATCAGCCTCGTTAGCTGGAACCTCTTCACTGGAAGATTTCTGTCTTGTGGTCGTAAAGTTACAGAGGGCTAAGTCCTTTGTGGTTCTATTCACAGAAAATTGTCCCAAGGAATCATTGCACTTTATTTAACCACCTAACACAATGTGGACATACGTGCATTTAAAAGAGACTGTTCTGTCTTTTAAATGTCCTTTTGGTGTTGCACATGTTCATCAAAGCTGTGAAGTGTCTCCTTGTCAAACAAATGTTTGAACTTTGGAAGCAATCATGCTAGCACAGTACATTAGAGCTAAGATGGCGTCTGCACCATTCCCCGGGAATATACCTATGCTTGATGTATGCAGGGGGACCGTATGCTCTCAGGTCTACCCCCCAAAGTGATGCTATGTTTGACTAGGACATGCTGCGCTACTTTTTTGCTTGGCTTTAACATGTTATATGCTGCCTTCTTTTTCCTCATCCCTCACTTGCTCTCAAAGGCTGGGAAGTATACCCATAGGCTGAGAAAGGGAAGAGCTGGGACTTGAGAGTAACACAGTTACCTCCAGAATTCGTAGTCCTTATTTCTTTCGCCATATCCCTACTGCCTTTGACGACTTCTCAGCCAGGTGTGATGAACCAATAAGTGCACTGTATAGGAAATGAACTCTCAACATAAAAACACTTTCTAAGTTGTACTAAACACTGCAAGCAGCTGAATAGTTATCAAGATGTCCTTTCCAAAATAATTCACTCTAATAGCTGTACATTATCCCTAAAGAACTACAGTTAATCTAGAATAACTGTTATGAAGATCTCCAAAATAGCTGTAAATACAGCATTGCAAAAGATGTACATTTTGACAAAAAATAGCGGCAAGAACTCTCCTGATAAAGTTATACATGACCTCCAATTTCCTTTAATTTTGATTCCAAAATTTGACATCAAGGTATGTGAAATAGTTTCCCCAAAGTACTCTTAACACCTTCGCTGCGGCGGCCATTCCGCCGCAGCGCTAAGGGGGCGGGGGGCCGCGCGGTGCGCACATGCTGGTGATGGAACCGCTCCATCACCAGCCGCGGTTGAGCTGTGCTCATGACGGAGCGGTTCCGTCATGGCCCCGCCCGCTCAATGGAACGCCCAGCGCAGGCGCAGAATCCGCGCCTGCGCTGGCCATGACGGAACCGCTCCGTCATCAGCACAGCGCCACTGCGGCTGATGACGGAGCGGTTCCGTCATGAGCACGGAAAGAGTTAAAATGAGAAAAAAAATAACTAGAATAACATAAAATTAGCTGTAAACTTGGACCCCACCACCGAGGTTCTTTGAATGATCCTATAATAGGTGTTGCGTGTCTCCATTGAAAAGCTACGCAGATCCTTAAAACTAGAAAACAAAATGAGTATCGTTTGCCCAGAAAATATTTGTAAGCACCTAGCAATGTGCTTAAGAATAGCTGTAAATATTGGCCAAAAACTTTCACTAATGAGCCCAAACTATTTTAATGATTGCATTCAGAGTGCTGTAAACTGATTTATAAGTAACCTGTAAAAGATTGTAAATTTGATCCAGAAATTGCTGTGAATGTCTATAAAACAGATTTCCCAAAATAGTTATCAATCGGTCTCTAAAGAGCATTTAATATGACCCCATAAATCCTGTAATGACCTCAAAATTGTGGCTCACTGAAATATTGAAAAACTGCAAAGCTGTGAGTGGCCCCCCAAATCAAATCCTTTATTAACACCCATGATAGACATTAACAAGTTGTAAATATGGCTGAAGAATAATTCCAATATGACCCCACAATAACTGTAGAGATTAGCTTGAAGGTGCTGTAGTTTAAACTTCAAAATTGGTGCAGTTATCACAGAAGCTTTTTATAGTTGCCTCAACATAGCTGTAAGGGGTGTTAAAAAACTTTTATTTCAAAACCAATATAAATATGCTGATACATTAGTGAAGTGAATACCCCAAGCAGTTCTGTGGGACCTCAGAGTACCTTTAATAACTAGCTAAAGGTGCTGTAAACATGACCAAGATATATCTGTCCTTATAACGTCAAGAAAATTGAATTGGATAACTTTGGACTCAACTTTTGTTTTCAGGAATCATCTGATGAATTTCATGTTAAATAAAGTTAGTGTGAAATCAAGTATACATATGAAATTAGTTATTGGAGTCCAGGACTCCTCTTCTACAATCAAATGACTAATACAAAAGGACTCCTGATTAATTCATTTTTGGTCAATTAATGGTGTAAAATAGCAAGCGCGATTTGAAACAGTTTGTTCAGTACTCCTTTCTTAATTGAAAGATGAGACAAGATTCCAATGGTTGCAAAATAACGAAAACCAGAAAGCTGATTTCAGAGATATGATTTCAATGTTTGTGCAAAATAATCCCGTAAAATTTTGCTGTGCTATGGAAATGGGAAGAAAATGAGTGCTGATAGACCAGTCTTGGTTGAATTGAAGAGGCAATCATGTCTGTCTTTAGAAGGAAGTGTTCTTAATATGTTATAATGAGTCTTCAAATTGCTTCAATTAATGTCTGCGAGCTAAATGACCAAGGTAAAAGGCGAAAGGCTCCAATTTTATTTAAAACTTGGCGAATTGATGTACTACAAAAACAACTAGAGAGTGAAAGAACAACCCACACTTAAAAAGAAATTAAGGTGGAAAGCAAGAGATAGACAGAAGGTGAAGGAGAACCAAAAAGGTTTTGTAAGAACCCTCACTCACCACCTAGTGGTGACATGCTTCATCACTGGGTTCCCACTGGAAAGACCTAGCATCCAGAAAAATTGGAAAATCCTAACAAGCAACAAATTGAAATGGGACAAACCACTCTTTTCGTACCGAAGAGCGAGCAGTCTGAAGGACGCACTAGTCCATACACGCCCGGCCAAGAAACAAAATAATTCTGTTCCTACCGTTCTATCATCCTGGGGGCTCCCAGCTGTGAAGGGACATTTCCCGTGTGGAGATTGTAGTATTTGTCACCTTACCACCCGCTCCAAATTTCTGGACCTCGAACCAGGCAAACAATGGGAACAACATGGTCATACCAATTGCAATACCAGCAATGTGGTATATTTAATCATCTGTACTTGTGGTTTAAAGTATATTGGTATGACCACCAGGAGAGTAAAGTTATGAATCTGCGAGCACCGCAGTAACATCCGGTGCAAACGCAATGCAACGAAACTCACCAACCATTTAATTGCCAGTAATCACACACCGAATGATATGCGGTGGGCGGTGGTGGAACATGTCCAGGGTGACGAAAGACTTCTGTTTGAAAAAGAGCAGCGGTGGATTCATCGTCTATCGAGTCACAAACATGGACTAAACGATGATATCCCATGGGGCACTGTACTTAGGCGGTAAACACAACATCAATTGATACCCCTATAAAGAGGATCCCTCTTTCCCTTCTGTTCATGAATTTACCCCTACAGAGCTCTTTGGGTAAACTCATGAGTTCGAATTCGATATGGAACTCTGCCACGCTATGTACCTGATTGTAGATATCCATGTAATAGCCTGCCTCAGCCTCCCTCCGCTTGACACACTACTAGCCGCAGTCCTAAGGGAGCGAGTAACATATGAACTAGTGCTCCAGTACCACCATGGTGCACTGACTGTCAGTGAGACATTAATATTTGATATAAATATTAGATGCGAACCTTGGGCACTGAACCCCTGGTGACAAAGTTCAGTCACGCCAAGTACAAGAATTTTTGAAATTTATAAACAGCCTGCACTTAGGATCCCCTATACTGATAAACAGCCTGCCATTCCCTATCCCTGCCTATGCCTGAAATACCATCAGCCTCAACCTTCATGACAAGTAATTCTTCAATAGGCAGTTTACTACTCCTTAATCCATGATCCAATAGGGAGTTTTATTACATCAAATTACCTTTTAACACGCAGTACATATCACTCTACCGATCAGGATCAGCCCACAAAAATTGCGCGCCCCAAACTAAATAATGGGAAGCGACTGATATTTCTAAACGAATATTAACGACTGCCAAGTAATTATAACAACTCGAACTGTAGCAGATCTTCAACGCAATAATGCCATCCTTTTAACGTAACCTAAACCATGACTTAGTAATGACGGGGCCCCTTTAAGTATCCTTGGCTCACATTAGCCCACGTGACCGCTTTACAGACATCATAGACCCATACTGCGCAGACTCGGCGTTCTTCCGGGCCGCGGTGTTCGACGAACTCAGGTCCCGAGTGGGGAGTCGTCAGCGGAAACGTAAGTGTTCTGCTTTTTATCTCCATAGCACTGCAAAGTATCTCTTTAATTAGCTGTGTTCAAAGAACAATACAAGTGTCATCAAGATAACAACAGTGATTAATGTCCCTGCTGCAGAGACATGAGAGTTTTGTCCAGTGGCAGCTTTTACTGAACTAATGTAGCACAGAGGGTTAATATGCTTACTGCAAAGAACTTCTATCGTGCATTTTCAAAAACAGTATTTTATATGGAAACTGTCCCCAAATAGCTGCTTGCAAACTGCAAGTACAAGTTAGTGACTTATGTTTTTTCTCAGTCTTTCATTATCCTGATGCTTCTAACAAGGTTTATTTGGGTTGAAATACATTTTTATTGTTAAAGCCAATGCTAACCACTGTGTTATGTTCTGAATCATCCTGACTTTGTGCTTCTCCAGACCAGCACTCTTTAAAAATGCCTACCAGTATGAATGACATGTGAATTCTGCACCTTGTAGTCCCCTTTACCTTATGTAACATTTTCTATACACTGATTGACACATATGATTCACTGTCTCTATATGTGTGTGATGTAAGGTGCTCTGACATCCTACAATGGTATGAGAAATGCTATAAAAATTGAAATACATATGACAGAGGGGCTATTGAGCGATGAGAGGCACTGTTGGAGGGTGATAGTGGGGGAATCATTGAAGAACACCCAGAAAGATTGTCGCATTCTTGTGCATTGTCAGGTCTTCATTTACTATTCTTTAAAAGCTAATACAATTCAATATAAAATGATAAATGTGTTGGAGAATGCACCATTATTTCCTAAATTTCTTAAGGGGAGAGCCTCCCAAAGCCCCCTTTGTAGGGGTCAGGCTCAATCACTGCACTTGGTGTGCACCGTATGGGCACTGGTCTGAAATCATTTGCCAGGGCTGCTTTGGATTTCCAGTCTGGCCCGGGCAGGAGCAGGAGCCTTGTACTGGAAATAAAGCCAACCATTGAAAAGTTGCGGAGATGCAGCACCAACCTTCCAATTAACTTTTTTTGTTTTCTTGCAAATTGTAAATAAGGCAAAGCCCCTATCGCCACAGGTATATCTCAAAAAGTGATGTTCCTATGGTGATAGGGGCTTGTAAATAAGCCCCTAAATCATTAGTAATTTGAGTATTTGTTTTGTGTGCACACGTGTGTTAATTTTTTCTGAATTACTGTTTTAATGTTTGAAATTTAAATCCTACAAATTGCTTGGGGGTCCCCGGCTTCCAGTGGTGGCTCAATGGGGGTCCTCAGGAGTCAAAAGTTTGGGAACCACTGGCGTAGGGGATAAAATAACTATTTCCACTTCGAATGGTACACTAGGGAAAGTGTTGGATAGCGGGAGGGTAAAAATTACTATTCCCACTCCAGCGAGTGCAACAATAGGGAAAGTGTTGGATAGCGGGTGGGTAAAAATTACTATTCCCGCTCCAGCGAGTGCAACAGTAGGGAAAGTGTTGGATAGCAGGTGCTATAAAAATTACTATTCCCACTCCAGGGAATGCAACAGTGGGGAAAGTGTTGGATAGTGGGTGGATAAAAATTACTATTTCCACTCCAGTGAGTGCAACAGTAGGGAAAGTGTTGGATAGCGGGTAGGCAAAAATTACTATTCCCACTCCACCGAGTGCAACAGTACGGAAAGTGTTGGAGAGAGGGAGAGTAAAAATTGCTATTCCCACTCCAGTGAATACAACAGTAGGGAAAGTGTTGGATAGCGGGTGGGAATAATTTAATATTCCCACTCCACCAAGTGTAACAGTAGGAAAAATGTTGGATAGTGTTAGGGAATAATTTAGTATACCCACTCCTGCAATATGTTTAACAAGTAAATATTTTTTTCTAAATTTAATTTACCCACCACCATTTTCCCCTATAAATGTCACCTACAATATTGTAAAACATTGATAAATTAACATAATTAATTCAAAATTAATTAACTTATTAAAATTAACAATAAAATTAATAACCATCAAATCTAAATTCATTCACAAAATTAACACTATAAAATTACTTTTAATAAATATAAAAAATAATTACATTAAAACTAAAGTACTTCCTACCCTACTCCCCTATCAACCCCCACTCTACTCCTAAAAAAAAGTACACAATTAACATATTTACAAATTAATTATTAATTAATATCTAATTAATTAATAATTAATAAAAAATTAACATAATGACCAATTGTTATTAATCAATTTATAATGAATAATGCATTAATTAATCTAACCATATACATTATTAAATACTAAATTATTAATTAATAAAATAATTTATTAAATTACTTCCCAATCTATTCCCCTATAAACCCACCACCCGCTACAGAATTAAATTGTGCAAAAAATAATTAACATATAATTATTTCTAAACATTTCTAGAAAATATATTATAATTAAATTACTTCCCACCCTATTCCCCTATAAACCCACAACCTGCTATGGATTAAAATTACGCAGAAATAAATTGAATTAGAATTCATTATTTTTTAAAAATTCACATACATTATAAAAATAACATACTTTTAACACATACACTAACACTTCTTAGACTATAAAAATTTCGATATTTTTTACAACTATATTATGATTGTCGATATTACTAACTTCGATATTATTAAAAACAATATTTCTTATCTGCATTTTGATATTCTGCACCACTATATTCTTGTAAGTCGATATTATGTCCATTCTATATCTTAGACTCAATATTTTGCCATGTCGATATTAAAAACTCGATATTCTGACTACTGGCCAAAAGAGAGCATTGCTATGAGTTCAGTGAGCGGGTGGGGCATACTCTCGCAGTTAGATTGAGACAAAAGAGCACAGCAGTGGAGATACTTGACATTGTGAATGACAGTGGGAACATAATGGCTGACTCATCCGGGAAGTGTTCCGACAATTCTATCAACCCCTGTACAGTGAGGAACCTCTGATGGAGCAGAGCTCAATCCAGGAGTATATAAGTAAAATACCCTTGCAGGGCATTGACCCGGAAGATAATGAGATTCTTGAGGCCGCGCTGACCCAGGATGAGATCTTTGGTACACCGTGCAGTGTACCCTCTGGCAAGGCTGCTGGTCCGGATCAGAGCCCACTAGAGTTTTACAAACCCTTTGTGGATATAATTGGACTTGACCTGGTTGATATTATTTGCTAAGTTAAAAAGGGTGGTTCTGCTCCCGAGTCATGGGCAGGAGCATATATTATAATTTTTTTGAAAAAGGGTAAGGCACCCAGAGAACCTGGGTCATATAGACCAATAACACTTAAGAATAGTGATTTTTAAATCTTTTCCAAAGCTATGGCAACAAGATTAAAGGTTATTATTGGGAAAACAATTCATCCTTCTCAGAACAGGTTTATACCTGGGAGGGGCATATTCGTCAGGTAATAACTCTTTTCGATGAAACTGAGGTCTCAGGGAACCCTCCCCTCCCCTCTCCTTTTTGCCATCTATATTGATCCTCTAATATGGCTGCTGGAGGCTAATAATGGAATCAACCTATTGTTTGTCAGGGGTTGGAAACAAAAGTATTGGCTTACACGGACTATGTCGCCATCATTACCGCAAACCTCAACTGCGCTAGCTGCAGTTGAGCTGGTACCACAAGACTTTGGCAGATTCTTTGGCAGATTCTTTGGGTATGCCTTAAATAAGCAAAAAACCCGGATAATCAAGAATGGGAATGTGGATTTGGACGATCTGCAAGTGACCGAATCAGCTGTTTATTTGGGCATCAATATTACGCCGGAACTGGGGAAGTTAGTGGCAAGGAACATCGAGCCCGTAATAGAGAAGACAAAATCAGATTTTGACAGATTTAACAACTTACATATGTCATTAGTAGGCCGCTATAATGTGGTAAAGGTGGTGTTTTGACCTAAAATACTTTACCTGTTCAGGGCAATTTCCTTAGAATTTGAAAAACAGTGGTTTGCGGCACTGGAGAATACAGTAAATCGGTTTATCTGGGTGCATGGGAAAAGCAGAAGGGCTCTTAGGTATATGTCATTGCCTATGGAAGAGGTGGGTTTGCTGTTCCTGATTTTAAACCTATTATTGGGTGGCGGCCCTCCAATATATGAGAGGTTTGTTTGGTGGGTGCCCTACAGATCCCTGGGCCGATTCAGGGCTCCCAGATGTGTAAAAGTTATTGCTGGGCGAACAAGCAGTGAACTGCTTTATGAAATTTAGCGAGCTTAGCTACTATAAGAAAACAAAATTCAAGATCTTGCTGGCAGCTTTTAAAATTTGGGCTGCACTTAAATAGAAGATGGGCCTTGGGAGGATAAATTGCTATACTCAGTTGTACAAAATACAAAAACCCTATGCTTCCTGGAATTTTCTCTGATGTAACTATGGCAGAGTGGGCGAGGCATCCAAAATGCTGGGGATTTAATACGGACGGATGGAATCCACCAATTTAGCGATATCCAGACTGAGTTTGGCCTTGAAAAGAGTAATTTTTTTTATATCTTTAGTTACAAAGCTTTTTTAGCAGGAAGGTGGGAGGGCTCAATGGCTTCGGCAAAGTTAGAGTCATAGATGCTATCAGAGATGGTATGAACTGCACTATAAAGATAATGTATGCTGAATTAGTAGCGCTCAAGCAGGATGATCTGGAAAACATGGGAAAAATGGGCAGGACAGCTGGGTGTAGAACTGGAGAAGTTTGTTGATTCCTCAGAACTGGGTCAGACGATTGTGTGCTCTGCAGGGCTTCAAGCTCAGCATTATAAGACGATTTTTGCACTTTATTACACCCCGGCGAGGATTGCACAATGTGGGGGCAGGTAGGAGTTAGATTACCTCGGTGTGACTCGCTGGATGCTGATTTAGCTCATATGTTTGCGCCCTGTCCACATCTTGAAACCTTAATAAACTCCATTGAGAAATTTCTTTATCTGACAGTGGGCGTGAAAGTTAAGCTAACTCCGGCTTTGAAACTTCTTGGGGTTAGTAGCAATGGAGCGCAAGACCCATCTTTTTGCTTCCTCTTCCTGGCTATGGCTGTAGTACGGATATGCATTGCTTCTGCCTGGTTAGACCCAGCACCCCCAACATTGGCTCGCGTGGTTGCTGTCCATGTTTAATTTGGAAAGAGCTATTTACGAGAGAAAGGTCAAAAGAGGGGGACTACTGGGTAGGCGCATTTGGGCTCCTATTTTAAGCAGGAATTCGTCTCGGGTTCTTAATGGCACCTGAACTATTTGAATTTGTGGGCTGTGGAATTTATTGTTATTGCTAGACATATCAAATCTTGCCTTTTGTATACTTTGTTGGATAAATTGTGATTTTTATTTGCCTCTCTTCTTGTGAAACAGGATGAAATATTTTGTTTTAACTGTTAATAAGAACTGATCAACCCTTAATTTGTCATAAGATTCTGTGCTGTTTATTTAAAAATATTTTTTTAAAACAAAATAATCCTGTAAAACAGCAGGCTGAATTGAGGTTAATAATTCTCTCCTTCCTACAATTATGGCTGACAGATTGTAATACTTGAAAGCCATTAAAGTTGAAAATCAGCAAGCTGAATTGAATTCAGGACTAATTTTTCAAAAATCGAGACTCCTCTCCTTCTATGAAGACTATCTATAAATTCAGTAAATAAGACCCGTTTTCAATATATGTAAAATAAATGTGCAAGGCTCATCTCCTGTGATCAGTTCTCCTCTATGTTATACAGATTTGTAGAGAGGACTATCACCTGGGTGGGTATCCTGGTGCTGAGCAGATGTCATTCTAACCAAAGGGTAAGGAAAGCACCATATTGAAGTATCACAATGCATTCTTCTCCTGTCTCCCTGCGCTGGCGTTGTTTCAGCAGCCTAGTGCCAATGTATGCACCCATGCATCATGGTGCCAGGGGGCCTCTGTTGCATTGTTGATTGTGCAGGAAGGGGCACTTTCCTGCACAAAAGCAATCCTAAAATGTGTTTTCCTCTTTTCATGTGTGCTACAGAATGCACAGGCGCGGTGCGTCCATTAGGGCGAATGGGCGTTGCCCCACCGAGCGTTCCTGTCACACGTCTAACTCTGACTCCCTCTCTGACTCACCACAATGCAACCCCTGTATCCAGTCCCAGGCCGATGGAGGCAGTCGTCTAAGAAACGGGGCGGGCAGCTATTCAGCAGTTCAGCTGCAAGTGTTTGATTGACGTGACATCCACCATAACAACACATAACAGGTGGTCGGGGAGCGCATAGCAGGAGTGAGCATGGTCTGCTTAGGGCTTAAACATTTTGCACCAGCCCTGAGCATGCGCACACTAGGCTGCTCATTAGAAGAGCGAGGGTTGTTTCATGCCACTCTTCTAATGAGCAGCCTAGTGCGCATGCTCGGGCTCGTCGCAAAAAATGTTAAACCCTAAACACAACATGCGCATTACTGCTCAACCCAATCCTGGCGCTGCTGCTGGAGCAGCGTCTGGATTGGCAGAGACTAGAGCAGGTAGTATTTTCCAAGGCGCCAATGCGGAAGTCGGACCTCCGTCCTCGGACCAGGACCAGGAGGACTAGCAGAGGCGGTGCTGATCCGGTAAGTTTATTTTTGTTTATGATGGTGTTTTTTTTAATCTCCCCGCGCGATCCCCGATACCCCCCCCTTCCCCGCGAGTATTGTAGCATGAGCCATGGCCCCTGTGACTGCTGCTGCTAAACCATATTTCTGCCAATATATCTTGAAGACGAAAGAAGGGCCTCAAATACATTCCTCTGAGAACCGCGAGTGCTAAATCCAAATGCACCTTGACTCTGACTGGATTCTTTCAAACCGAGCAGAAGGACTGCATTAGCACCAGTTTTATGGTCTCGGGTTTATACTTTTATTTTCTAACTCGGCCTTTCCGAAATGAAAATAAATGGCCTGTCCTGTCCTGCGTTTGGAAGCAGCCGATGAATGATTAGTTAGGCATTATAAAAATATTATTATTATTAATATTACTGTCTTCCGAAATAGCAGCCAGCTACAATTTTACGTTGTGTATTCCCTACCTCGTGCTCTTCAGTCTCTTTCTGAAACCGGCAAGCACATCACGAGAAACACTGGATGTTCCAACCTGATGCAAGAACAGTTTCTATTTATGATCATTTACGATCATTATCTCAGAATGTTTCATCTTCCAGCGCTCCGAGACCGGGCTTTCTCACACATTTCCATATGAAGGCCTCAAAGTGCTGATCTGTGCGCGCTGAATGGACACAGCAGTTTTTAAGCACAGGTAGTGTGAGTTTATCTGTCTCAAGATATCTTTTTTTTTACTTCAGTTAGAGAGTCGAACTACTAGATATGTTTGTATTTTGTTGGCTAATCTGTAGCTGAAACAAAATTGTCCGAGCCTTAGCTGAATAGTTGTTGTGGAAATTCAACAGGTCTTTCTTATTTTTAAAAAAACATAGTAAAACTAAGGGTTTTGCATTTTAAGATGCCAGGTGTATTGGTCGGCTGTATAGTGCCCCAATCATGATATTACTTAGAGTACCACTTGACAAGATGTTATATTGGCAGAGGCCTATGGTGTGCCCTTACTGCTATTGCAGGCACTTCCGCTGTTAGGAATTTAGGTCACTTGTAGTGTGTATAACCCTGATCTATGTGTCAGGGAAGAATATGCTATACCTGTTGTATGTTTATGAGTGAATGTGTTTGCGTGAGAGAGAGTGAGAGAAGCTTGCACAATGGCGTCTGCTTGCACTGGTCCTTGCTCCTGGCAGAGCTTTGTCTGCTGCTGTGCTCCCTGTTACTGAATCTAGGTAAAGCTCATTCAAGTATACAGAAGCCAGACCTATTGACTTTGTTTCCATTCTTTACCATGCAGATGTGGCCATTTATGTTTTTTTTTCTGGAATTGCGGCATCCCTGACTGTAATCTATGGTTGGCAAACATTAGTACATTCAGAGGCACAGCGGGCGATGGTTGACCTGCGGCACCCAGGGGCTGCAGACAGAGAAGGGACAGGAGAGGAAGGGAGCCTATACTGTGCTGTATCCCTCACAGCTGCCTTAAGCATGGTCTTCATCACTATACTGTGCCTTATCACATGAAGCTACATTTTTGCATGGACTTCTACCACCATACTGTGCCTTTTCTGTTACAGCTGCTGTCAGCATGATTTACCTTTACCTTACTGTTAGTTATCCCTCTCCACTACCTATAGCATAGTCTTCCGTCACCAGGAGCTTTGAGGGGCAGAGAAGGAGCTACCTGAGGCTAAAGCTCCATGTGCCTCTTACAACTGTCAGTCTCGTTCGCTACGCTCCCTCGCCATAGGGCACTCATCCCGAACTTTTATGCCCCACCACTTTCAAATGTCACCAGCCGCCCCTGAGAATGCACACTACAAGGACATGCACATTCTGCAGCACACATGGAAAGAGGAAAAAACAAGGAGAAATAATCATATTTCTCTTCGTTATGCCTCACCTCAGGAGGCATACAGATTATAGGGAATTCCAGAGATGTTATTTCCTGTGCTGATGGATGATAGGAAAATCCAGTGATGTCACTTACGGTGCAGTTGGATGATGCAGATGGACAATAAATGCAGTAGTTGAGACTTGATTTTAGTTTTCAAAATAAAGTAATAAATCAGCAAGCTGAATTGAATTCAGGACTCATCACCTGAAATAACAGATTCCTCACCTGAAATCAAGATTCATCCATAAATTAGCATGGTTATCTTAATTCTTGGCTCATTTCTTGCAATCAGAACTCATCATTGAATTGATGATTCATCTTCCAGTTTGAAGGCTCACCTTTGGCAATCAGGACTCATAAATACAGCAGACGAGGCATGATTTCAAGATTTACAAAATAAAGTTGCACTTTAGCATACTGATCTGAATTCAAAACTCATATCCTGAAATTAAGACTCATCTTCTGCAATCAGGACTCATCTATGAATTTAGCAGATGAGACCTGATTTCAATGTTTGCAAAATAAATGTATAATTCAGCAAGTTGAATTGAATTCATGACTCCTCTAGAACTTCAGCAGATGAGTCCTGATTTAAATGTTGGTAAAGTAAAGTTTCACTTTAGTGCTCATCACTTGAAATCAAGATTCATCTTCTGAAATCAGGACTCATCTATGGATTTAGCAGAGGAGACCTGATTTCAATGTTTGCAAAATAAAGTTGCACTTTAGCACACTGATCTGAATTCAGAGCTCATATCCTGAAATAAAGACTCATCTGCAATCAGGACTCATCTATAAATTCAGTAGATGACTCAATGTTGGCAAAATAAAGTTGCATTTTAGCACACTGATATGAATTCAGGGCTCATCTCCTGAAATCAAGACTCAGCTTCTGCAATCAGGACTCATCTATGAATTTAGCAGATGCAACCTGATTAAAATGTTTTCTAAATAAAGTTATAAATCAGCAAGATAAATTGAATTCAGGACTCATCTTCCAGTTTGAAGGCTCACCTCAAGCAATCAAGACTCATCTATAAATTCAGCAGATGAGTCCTGATTTCAATATTGGCAAAATAAAGTAGCATTTTAGCACACTGATCTGAATTCAGGACTCATCTCCTTAAATCAAGACTCATCTTCTGCAATAAGGACTCACCTATGAATTTAGCAGATGAGACCTGATTTTAATGTTTTCTAAATCATTATAAATCAGCAAGGTAAATTGAATTCGGGACTCATCTTCCAGTTTGAAGGTTCACCTCAAGCAATCAAGGCGCATCTACAAATTCAGCAGAGAAGTCCTGATTTAAATGTTGGCGAAATAAAGTTGCATTTTAGCACACTGATCTGAATTTAGGGCTTATCTCCTGAAAACATCATCTTCTGCAATCAGGACTCATCTATGAATTTAGCAGATGAAACCTGATTTCAATGTTTGCAAAATAAATATATAAATCAGCAATCTGAATTGAATTCAGGACTCATCTATAACTTCAGCAGAGGAGTAATGATTTCAATGTTTGCAAAATAAAGTTGCACTTTTGCACAATGATCTGAATTCAGGGCTCATTTCCTGAAATCAAGACTCATCTTCGTCAATCAAGACTCATCTATGAATTTAGAAGATGAGACCTGATTTTAATGTTTATGAAATGTTGTTGCAAATCAACATGCTGGTCTGTATTCAGGACTCATCTTCTGTCGTCAGGGCTCATCTATGAATTTAGCAGATGAGACTTGATTTCAATGTTTGCAAAATAAACGTATTATTCAGCAAGCTGAACTGAATTCAGGGCTCATCTATAACTTCAGCAGATGAGTCCCGATTTCAATGTTGGCAAACAAAAGTTGCACTTTTGCACAATGATCTGAATTCAAGGCTCATTCCCTGAAATCAAGACTCATCTTCTGCAATCAGGACTCATCTATGAATTTAGAAGATGAGACCTGATTTTAATGTTTATAAAATGTTGTTGCAAATCAACATGCTGGTCTGTATTCAGGACTCATCTTCTGTCGTCAGGGCTCGTCTATGAATTTAGCAGATGAGACTTGATTTCAATGTTTGCAAAATAAACGTATTAATCAGCAAGCTGAACTGAATTCAGGACTCATCTATAACTTCAGCAGATGAGTCCTGATTTCAATGTTGGCAAAAAAAAGTTGCCTTTTAGCACACTGATCTGAATTCAGGGCTCATCTCCTGAAATCAAAATCCATCTTCTGCAATCAGGACTCATCTATGAATTTAGCAGATGAGACCTGATGTCAATGTTTGCAAAATAAACTTCTAGATCAGCAAGCTGAACTGAATTCAGGACTCATCTATAAATTCAGCAGACGCGTCCTGATTTCAATGTTGGCAAAATAAAGTTGCATTTTAGCACACTGGTCTGAATTCAGGGCTCATCTCCGAAAATCAAAATTCATCTTCTGCAATCAGGACTCATCTGTGAATTTAGCAAATGAGACCTGATTTTAATGTTTTAAAAAAAAAGTTATTAATCAGCAAGCTGAACTTAATTCAGAACTCACCTATAAATTTAGCAGATGAGTCCTTATTTAAATGTTATGGCAAAATACAATTGCATTTTAGCCCACTTCTCTGAATTCAGGGTTCATCTCCTGAAATCAAGACTCATCTTCTGCAATCAGGACTCACCTATCAATTTAGCAGATGAGACCTGATTTTGATGATTTCTAAATAAAGTTATAAATCAGCAAGATACATTTAATTCAGGACTCATCTTCCAGCTTGAAGGCTCACCTCAAGCAATCAGGACTCATCAATAAATTCTGCAGATGAGTCCTGATTTCAATGTTGGCAAAATAAAGTTGCATTATAGCACACTGATCTGAATTCAAGGCTCATCTACTGAAATCAACTCATCTTCTCCAATCAGGACTCATCCATGAATTTAGCAGATGAAACTTGATTTCAATGTTTGCAAAATAAATATATAAAACAGCAAGCTGAGTTGAATTCATAACTCATCTATAACTTCAGCAGATGAGTCCTGATTTCAATGTTTGCAAAATAAAGTTCACTTTTGCACAATGATCTTAATTCAGGGCTAATTTCCTGAAATCAAGACTCATCTTCACCAATCAGGATTTGTCTATGAATTTAATAGATGAGGCTTGATTTCAATGTTTGCAAAATAAACTTATTAATCAGCAGGCTGAACGGAATTGAGGACTCATCTATAACTTCAGCAGATTAGTCCTAATGTCAATGTTGGCAAAGTAAAGTTGCCTTTTAGCACACTGATCTGAATTCAAGGCACATCTACTGAAATCAACTCATCTTCTCCAATCAGGACTCATCCATGAATTTAGCAGATGAAACCTGATTTCAATGTTTGCAAAATAAATATATAAATCAGCAAGCTGAGTTGAATTGATAACTCCTCTATAACTTCAGCAGATGAGTCCTGGTTTTAATGTTTGCAAAATAAAGTTCACTTTTGCACAATGATCTGAATTCAGGGCTAATTTCCTGAAATCAAGACTCATCTTCGTCAATCAAGACTCATCTATGAATTTAGAAGATGAGACCTGATTTTAATGTTTATGAAATGTTGTTGCAAATCAACATGCTGGTCTGTATTCAGGACTCATCTTCTGTCGTCAGGCCTCATCTATGAATTTAGCAGATGAGACTTGATTTCAATGTTTGCAAAATAAACGTATTATTCAGCAAGCTGAACTGAATTCAGGGCTCATCTATAACTTCAGCAGATGAGTCCCGATTTCAATGTTGGCAAACAAAAGTTGCACTTTTGCACAATGATCTGAATTCAAGGCTCATTCCCTGAAATCGAGACTCATCTTCTGCAATCAGGACTCATCTATGAATTTAGAAGATGAGACCTGATTTTAATGTTTATAAAATGTTGTTGCAAATCAACATGCTGGTCTGTATTCAGGACTCATCTTCTGTCGTCAGGGCTCGTCTATGAATTTAGCAGATGAGACTTGATTTCAATGTTTGCAAAATAAACTTATTAATCAGCAAGCTGAACTGAATTCAGGACTCATCTATAACTTCAGCAGATGAGTCCTGATTTCAATGTTGGCAAAAAAAAGTTGCCTTTTAGCACACTGATCTGAATTCAGGGCTCATCTCCTGAAATCAAAATCCATCTTCTGCAATCAGGACTCATCTATGAATTTAGCAGATGAGACCTGATGTCAATGTTTGCAAAATAAACTTCTAGATCAGCAAGCTGAACTGAATTCAGGACTCATCTATAAATTCAGCAGACGCGTCCTGATTTCAATGTTGGCAAAATAAAGTTGCATTTTAGCACACTGGTCTGAATTCAGGGCTCGTCTCCGAAAATCAAAATTCATCTTCTGCAATCAGGACTCATCTGTGAATTTAGCAGATGAGACCTGATTTTAATGTTTTTTAAAAAAAGTTTTTAATCAGCAAGCTGAACTTAATTCAGAACTCACCTATAAATTTAGCAGATGAGTCCTGAATTAAATGTTATGGCAAAATACAATTGCATTTTAGCACATCTCCTGAAATCAAGACTCATCTTCTGCAATCAGGACTCACCTATCAATTTAGCAGATGAGACCTGATTTTGATGATTTCTAAATAAAGTTATAAATTAGCAAGATACATTTAATTCAGGACTCATCTTCCAGCTTGAAGGCTCACCTCAAGCAATCAAGACTCATCGATAAATTCTGCAGATGAGTCCTGATTTCAATGTTGGCAAAATAAAGTTGCATTATAGCACACTGATCTGAATTCAAGGCTCATCTACTGAAATCAACTCATCTTCTCCAATCAGGACTCATCCATGAATTTAGCAGATGAAACTTGATTTCAATGTTTGCAAAATAAATATATAAAACAGCAAGCTGAGTTGAATTCATAACTCATCTATAACTTCAGCAGATGAGTCCTGATTTCAATGTTTGCAAAATAAAGTTCACTTTTGCACAATGATCTTAATTCAGGGCTAATTTCCTGAAATCAAGACTCATCTTCGTCAATCAAGACTCATCTATGAATTTAGCAGATGAGACCTGATTTTAATGTTTATAAAATGTTGTTGCAAATCAACATGCTGGTCTGTATTCATGACTCATCTTCTGTCGTCAGGGCTCATCTATGAATTTAGCAGATGAGACTTGATTTCAATGTTTTCAAAATAAACATATTAATCAGCAAGCTCAACTGAATTCAGGACTCATCTATAACTTCAGCAGATGAGTCCCGATTTCAATGTTGGCAAAAAAAAGTTGCACTTTTGCACAATGATCTGAATTCAAGGCTCATTCCCTGAAATCAAGACTCATCTTCTGCAATCAGGAGTCATCTATGAATTTAGAAGATAAGACCTGATTTTAATGTTTATAAAATGTTGTTGCAAATCAACATGCTGGTCTGTATTCAGGACTCATCTTCTGTCGCCAGGGCTCGTCTATGAATTTAGCAGATGAGACTTGATTTCAATGTTTGCAAAATAAACTTATTAATCAGCAAGCTGAACTGAATTCAGGACTCATCTATAACTTCAGCAGATTAGTCCTAATGTCAATGTTGGCAAAGTAAAGTTGCCTTTTAGCACACAGACCAGAATTCAGGGCTCATCTCCTGAAATAAAGACTCATCTTCTGCAATCAGGACTCATCTATGAATTTAGCAGATGGGACCTGATTTCCATATTTGAAAAACTAAAGTTATACTTCAATGAATTCAACTGAATTTGAGACTCTTCTCCTGCAATGAGGACTCAGGTATTAATTTAGCAGATGAGTCCTGATTTCAATGTAGACAAAATAAAGTTGCATTATAGCACACTGATCTGAATTCAAGGCTCATCTACTGAAATCAACTCATCTTCTCCAATCAGAACTCATCCATGAATTTGGCAGATGAAACCTGACTTCAATGTTTGCAAAATAAATATAAAAATCAGCAAGCTGAGTTGAATTCATAACTCATCTATAACTTCAGCAGATGAGTCCTGATTTCAATGTTTGCAAAATAAATATATAAATCAGCAAGCTGAGTTGAATTCAGGACTCATCTATAACTTCAGCAGATGAGTCCTGATTTCAATGTTTGCAAAATAAAGTTGCACTTTTGCACAATGATCTGAATTCAGGGCTCATTTCCTGAAATCAAGACTCATCTTCGGCACTCAGGACTCATCTATGAATTTAGCAGATGAAACCTAATTTTAATGTTTATAAAATGTTGTTGCAAATCAACATGCTGGTCTGTGTTCAGGATTCATCTTCTGTCATCAGGACTGGTCTATGAATTTAGCAGATGAGACTTGATATCAATGTTTGGAAAATAAACTTATTAATCAGCAAGATGAACTGAATTGAGGACTCATCTATAACTTCAGCAGATGAATGAATGAATGAATTAATTATATCTTATAACGCGCTAACTTAGCCCAATGGGCGTCAAGGCGCCTAAATCAAATAAAGAAACTAGCCAGGTCAGACAGCAGTATCTCATTGGTAGGCTCTGATGAAGTATCAGGTTTTAAGGGCTTTTTTAAACAGGTCGATGGAGGGTAAGGTTTTGATCTCCATCGGAAGACAATTCCAGAGCTGAGGAGCGGCGACAGAAAAAGCTCTCGCTCCCCATCTGGTCAACCTAGCGCGGGGCACTACCAATTGATGTAACCCGGCCGATCGTAGGCATCTCGTGGGTACATAGCGGGTGAGCAGGGTACCAAGTGCGTCTACAGGGTCAGCCGCAAGTGCTCTATATGTGAGACATAGGAGCTTAAAGGAGATTCTAAACTGGACAGGGAGCCAGTGAAGATTTCTCCTAGCAATGGTGGCAGATGATGCTATGGGAAGGGCCAGAACTAAGCGTGCTGCGGCGTTCTGTACAGTTTGCAATCGATGGATAAGGCCCTTGTTGGACTCCACATAGAGAGAGTTACAATAATCAAGCCTGGAGCCAACAAGAGCAATTGCAATCTGTTTGCGCGCCTGGAAGGAGAGATAATGGAGAATTCTTTTTAAGATCTTGATAACGCCCCAGCAAGTGGCCACGCTCCTATTCACTTGGAGCGTCATGGAGAGTGAAGTGTCAAAGATGACGCCGAGGTTTCTGGCCGACTGGGAGGGAGTGGGGCAGGTACCAAGAGATGAAGGCCACCACTCGCTCGACCACATGTGTTGGTCTTTACCAAAGACCAAGACCTCTGTCGTGTCGCCATTCAGCTTTAGGGAGTTGAGGATCATCCACTCCGCCACACGCTGCATGCATGACCTAAAGCTGAATGCGGATGTACTGACAGAGTGGGCCAGTGACACCATGATCTGGGTGTCGTCGGCATAAGACACCACCTCATCCCCTGCGATCTTACTAGTCTAGCAAGGGGGGCCACATAGATGTTGAATAGGGTCGGACTAAAGGCCGACCCCTGTGGCACCCCACACTGCAAAGACTTGGCAGGGGAGAGGAAATCTCCGAGCATGACTCTCTGTTCTCTGTCATGGAGAAAGGAGTTAAGAAGACTCAGGGCCGGTCCAGTAACCCCTGCCTCCCTAAGCCGAGATGTTAAAATGGCGGGAAACAGAGTATCGAACGCAGCCGTGAGGTCTAATAGGACCAGTACTGTGGTTTGGCCAAGGTCAACTTTGCGGCGAATATTATCCACCACAACAGCAGTGAGAGCGGATTCAGTGCTATGATGTTTTCTGAATCCGTGCTGCGAGCTATCAAGATACTCACTAGACTCAAGAAAGGTGGAAAGATGTGTATTAAGGTGCGCTTCTAACATCTTTTCCGGGGCTGGAAGTAAAGAGATCGGCCTAAAATTCTTAAGGAGGCCCGGGTCCAGAGATGGTTTTTTAAGGAGAGGCTTCACTATAGCCTTCTTCCATACCGACGGAAAAGAACCCTGGACAATAGCCCGTTCATAATTTCGAGCAGGGGTGGGAGGATGCTATTTCTACACTCCTTTAACTTTTTTAGCGGTACAGGATCCATTGGGGAGGCGGATTTGGTCCTGTCTAGCAGGAGATTAAGTCCTTCCAGTGAGAGTGTTGGAAATTGGGTGAAGGATTCAGAGGAGCCTTCAACCAGAGTATCAAGGTTGGCTATAGTGAGAGGAACATCATCGTCCAGGGAGTGTCGTTGAGCTTCTAAAGAAGTGTGGATATCTGTGATTTTACTATAAAAGAAATCCGAAATGTTGTTACAAAGATCTTGTGAGCTCACCACTGGATCTGGAAGTTGGAGAGAGCACAGCGAATCAGCAATTTTGAAAAGTTCTCTAGATGAAGTTAGAGAACTTGTAAGATTGGAGAAATACTCCTGCTTTTCCATGATCACTCTCTGTTTGTATTCCCGCAAAGCGGACTTGTGTTCCTCCCGGTCCTTCATATCCCAAGATTTCCTCCAACTTCTCTCCTTAATCCTACAGCTCTGCCTCAAAAGTCTCAGATGTTCAGAGAACCAGGGAGCAGTGGGTTTCTGTCTCGCCACATAGCGGATAGAGGCGGGGGCAAGCTTCTCAACTGCAGTAGTGATAGAATCAGCGAGTTCTTGAGCTGCCTCACCCGCCTTCCTTGAGGAGAAGGGCTCTGTGGCCCGAACCTAGGGGGCAAGAGCTTCATCGGTGATGTTTCTAAAATTTCTCCTGAGAGCAAATGTGGTGGCGACCTGATTAGCCGTGGCTGAGGCGGGGAGAGCAAGTTCTAGCGGCACTGCAAGATGGTCTGACCAGACCAACGGCAAAGGTGGGCCAGTCGATAATCTTGAGTCACTGGAAAATACCCCGTCCAGAATATGGTCAGCCTTGTGTGTAGGGCTGTTCACCAGCTGAACGAGGTCACAGGCTTCAAGTGACTCAATTAGTGTAGAGGTGTCCTTTGAACCAACTTCCTCAAGGTGGAAGTTAAAATCGCCCAGAATAGAGAGACGAGGTTTTCCAAAATAGGGTTCAAGGATTCTAAGTAGATCTCCACAAAAACTAGCTCTAGGACCAGGTGGTCTGTATATAAGTATCCCGGTAAATGAGACAGATGGGGCACACAGAATGCAGAAGTATAATGCCTCAAAACAGTCTTGAGGCATCGATAGGGATTTGATGGTGCAAGAAAGAGAGGATTTATAGAGGATGGCAAGTCCTCCACCTCTACGAAGCGGTCTGTCATGTCTATGGAGAGAATAACCATCAGGAATGGCTAGAAGTAAATCATGACCGGAGGAGTGCGAGGCCCAGGTCTCGGTCACAAAGACCCAGTCTGGCTGTCTCTCTTCCACAAACTGGTGGAAGGCAACATTATTTTTAATGAGCGAGCGCGCATTTATTAAGAAACCCGTTCTAGGAGGGATGGTAAGACGTTTTCCAAGGCATGAATGGGGTTTTATAGGAACGGGAACAGGGAAGCAAAGGGGAGCTCTGCATGTAAGAAAATGATGGGAATGTGATATCCCCTCAGGAGAGAAGCAATAATGGCAAGAGTGCGCTGACGGTTTAAGAGCCAACAGCTCGGAGATAGAGTATTGCCTAAGTACCTTAAAAGATGGAGGAGGAGTGTGAGCCGAGTCCAGCCCGTCCTGCAGCGCGTCCTCAGCGCGGACAGGCGCAGACGGGCTGAACTCAGGCGTAACTCCGGCGGATATCCGGCGATCCCGCTGCGCGTCGGCATGGCTTGTATTTATACTGGTCCAGCCTCCTAGTGAGAACTAGACCGCTGGAAGCCTCAACCCTCACTGAAGATGGCCACCAACGAGACGGGGCAAGGGACCCGCAAAGTGCGGTGTTCTGCCAATTATGATGCGGGTAAGCGGGTCAGAGGTGCAAGTTAAGCGTGGCCGGCAATTAACAACTATTAAAAACAAGGGATAAGTGGTAAAATAAGAATAACCAAAGAGACAAAAACGGGGCAATTTAAAATTCAAGAGAGCTGCGCAGAAGGTACAGCGCTGTCAGGTAATGCGCCGAGGCTAGTAAGGGCGCTCACCTGCGATTTGCCTTGTATTTATGCTGGTCCAGCCTCCTAGTGAGAACTAGACCGCTGGAAGCCTCAACCCTCACTGAAGATGGCCGCCAACAAGACGGGGCGAGGGACCCGCAAAGTGCGGTGTTCTGCCAATTATGATGCGGGAAAGCGGGTCAAAGGTGCAAGTTAAGCGTGGCCGGCAATTAACAACTATTAAAAACAAGGGATAAGTGGTAAAATAAGAATAACCAAGGAGACAAAAACGGGGCAATTTAAAATTCAAGAGAGCTGCGCAGAAGGTACAGCGCTGTCAGGTAATGCGCCGAGGCTAGTAAGGGCGCTCACCTGCGATTTGTCTTGTATTTATGCTGGTCCAGCCTCCTAGTGAGAACTAGACCGCTGGAAGCCTCAACCCTCACTGAAGATGGCCGCCAACGAGACGGGGCGAGGGACCCGTAAAGTGCGGTGTTCTGCCAATTATGATGCGGGTAAGCGGGTCAGAGGTGCAAGTTAAGCGTGGCCTGCAATTAACAACTATTAAAAACAAGGGATAAGTGGTAAAATAAGAATAACCAAGGAGACAAAAACGGGGCAATTTAAAATTCAAGAGAGCTGCGCAGAAGGTACAGCGCTGTCAGGTAATGCGCCGAGGCTAGTAAGTAAATAGTGGCAGGACGACACAGGTCCAGAAAGCGACGCATTTCGGTGGTATCAAAATGGTCCAACCACCTTCTTCGGGCTCAACAAATGTTGTCTCCCAGCAGTATTATATCATTTCTTTAATGTAAAACGAGGGGGGGCAGTCTATCCCATAAGGACACTCATGTCTTCTACAGTGGTTCAAATTCTTCAATATTATACTCCTGTCGTCTCTAATATCCGGATTTACAGGGAGTCGCCAAAAAATGAAAGCCCGAATAAAGTATTGAATGGACCAAATTCAATTCGGTGAGTCCAGATGATATTGAGTCAAATCTGATGAGACCAAGTAAAATCCAATTTCAGAGAGGAATTCAGTCCATTTGCAGATATTCATACGAGTCTAAACTGAATTCAGGACTCACCTATAAATTTAGCAGATGAGTCCTGATTTAAATGTTATGGAAAAATACAATTGCATTTTAGCACACATCTCTGAATTCAGGGCTCATCTCCTGAAATCAAGACTCATCTTCTGCAATCAGGACATACCTATGAATTTAGCAGATGAGACCTGATTTTAATGTTTTCTAAATAAAGTTATAAATCAACAAGATAAATTGAATTCAGGACTCATCTTCCTGCTTGAAGGCTCACCTCAAGCAATCAAGACTCATCTATTAATTCAGCAGATGAGTCCTGATTTCAATGTTTGCAAAATAAAGTTGCATTTTAGCACACTGATCTGAATTCAGGGCTCATCTCCTGAAATCAAGACTCATCTTATGAAAGCAGTACTCCTCTATGGATTTAGCAGATGAGACCTGACGTCAATGTTTTCAAAATCATAGTTATAGATCAGCAAGCTGAACTGAATTCAGGACTCATCTATAAATTCAGCAGAGGAGTCCTGATTACAATGCTGGCAAAATAAAGTTGCATTATAGAACACTGATCTGAATTCAAGGCTCATCTACTGAAATCAACTCATCTTCTCCAATTAGGACTCATCTATGAATTTAGCAGATGAAACCTGATTTCAATGTTTGCAAAATAAATATATAAGTCAAAAAGCTCAGTTGAAGTTAGGACTCATCTATAACTTCAGCAGATGAGTCCTGATTTCAATGTTTGCAAAATAAATATATAAATCAGCAAGCTGAGTTGAATTCAGGACTCATCTATAACTTCAGCAGATGAGTCCTGATTTCAATGTTTGCAAAATAAAGTTGCACTTTTGCACAATGATCTGAATTCAGGGCTCATTTCCTGAAATCAAGACTCATCTTCGGCAATCAGGACTCATCTATGAATTTAGCAGATGAGACCTAATTTTAATGTTTATAAAATGTTGTTGCAAATCAACATGCTGGTCTGTGTTCAGGATTCATCTTCTGTCATCAGGACTGGTCTATGAATTTAGCAGATGAGACTTGATTTCAATGTTTGCAAAATAAACTTATTAATCAGCAAGATGAACTGAATTGAGGACTCATCTATAACTTCAGCAGATTAGTCCTAATGTCAATGTTGGCAAAGTAAAGTTGCCTTTTAGCACACAGATCTGAATTCAGGGCTCATCTCCAGCAATCAAGACTCATCTTCTGCAATCAGGACTCATCTATGAATTTAGCAGATGGGACCTGATTTTAATGTTTATAAAATGTTGTTGCAAATCAACATGCTGGTCTGTATTCACGACTCATCTTCTGTCATCAGGGCTCGTCTATGAATTTAGCAGATGAGACTTGATTTCAATGTTTGCAAAATAAACGTAATATTCAGCAAGCTGAACTGAATTCAGGACTCATCTTTAACTTCAGCAGATGAGTCCTGATTTCAATGTTGGCAAAATAAAGTTGCCTTTTAGCATACTGATCTGAATTCAGGGCTCATCTCCTGAAATCAAAATTCATCTTGTGCAATCAGGACTCATCTATGAATTTAGCAGATGAGACCTGATGACAATGTTTGCAAAATAAACTTCTAGATCAGCAAGCTGAACTGAATTCTGGACTCATCTATAAATTCAGCAGATGCGTCCTGATTTCAATGTTGGCAAAATAAAGTAGCATTTTAGCACACTGATCTGAATTCAGGGCTCATCTCCTGAAATCAAGACTCATCTTCTGCAATCAGGACTCACCTATCAATTTAGCAGATGAGACATGATTTTAATGTTTTCTAAATAAAGTTATAAATCAGCAAGATAAATGTAATTCAGGACTCATCTTCCAGCTTGAAGGCTCACCTCAAGCAATCAAGACTCATCTATAAATTCAGCAGATGAGTCCTGATTTCAATGTTTGCAAAATAAAGTTGCATTTTAGCACAATGATCTGAATTCAGGGCTCATCTCCTGAAATCAAGACTCATCTTCTGAAAGCAGTACTCTTCTATGGATTTAGCAGATGAGACCTGATGTCAATGTTTTCAAAATCAAGTTATAGATCAGCAAGCTGAACTGAATTCAGGACTCATCTATAAATTCAGCAGATGAGTCCTGATTTCAATGATGGCAAAATAAAGTTGCATTATAGCACACTGATCTGAATTCAAGGCTCATCTACTGAAATCAAATCATCTTCTCCAATCAGGACTCATCTATGTATTTAGCAGATGAAACCTGATTTCAATGTTTGCTAAATAAATATATAAATCAGCAAGCTGAGTTGAATTCAGGACGTATCTATAACTTCAGCAGATGAGTCCTGATTTCAATGTTTGCAAAATAAAGTTGCACTTTTGCACAATGATCTGAATTCACGGCTAATTTCCTGAAATCAAGACTCATCTTCTGCAATCAGGACTTATCTATGAATTTAGAAGATGAGACCTGATTTTAATGCTTATAAAATGTTGTTGCAAATCAACATGCTGGTCTGTGTTCAAGATTCATCTTCTGTCATCAGGACTGGTTTATGAATTTAGCAGATGAGACGTGATTTCAATGTTTGCAAAATAAACGTATTAATCAGCAAGATGAACTGAATTGAGGACTCATCTATAACTTCAGCAGATTAGTCCTAATGTCAATGTTGGCAAAGTAAAGTTGCCTTTTAGCACACAGAACTGAATTCAGGGCTCATCTCCAGCAATCAAGACTCATCTTCTGCAATCAGGACTCATCTATGAATTTAGCAGATGGGACCTGATTTTAATGTTCATAAAATGTTGTTGCAAATCAACATGCTGGTCTGTAATCACGACTCATCTTCTGTCATCAGGGCTCATCTATGAATTTAGCAGATGAGACTTGATTTCAATGTGTGCAAAATAAACGTAATATTCAGCAAGCTGAACTGAATTCAGGACTCATCTTTAACTTCAGCAGATGAGTCCTGATTTCAATGTTGGCAAAATAAAGTTGCCTTTTAGCATACTGATCTGAATTCAGGGCTCATCTCCTGAAATCAAAATTCATCTTGTGCAGTCAGGACTCATCTATGAATTTAGCAGATGAGACCTGATGTCAATGTTTGCAAAATAAACTTCTAGATCAGCAAGCTTAACTGAATTCAGGACTCATCTATAAATTCAGCAGATGCGTCCTGATTTCAATGTTGGCAAAATAAAGTAGCATTTTAGCACACTGATCTGAATTCAGGGCTCATCTCCTGAAATCAAGACTCATCTTCTGCAATCAGGACTCACCTATCAATTTAGCAGATGAGACATGATTTTAATGTTTTCTAAATAAAGTTAGAAATCAGCAAGAACAATGTAATTCAGGACTCATCTTCCAGCTTGAAGGCTCACCTCAAGCAATCAAGACTCATCTATAAATTCAGCAGATGAGTCCTGATTTCAATGTTTGCAAAATAAAGTTGCATTTTAGCACAATGATCTGAATTCAGGGCTCATCTCCTGAAATCAAGACTCATCTTCTGAAAGCAGTACTCTTCTATGGATTTAGCAGATGAGACCTGATGTCAATGTTTTCAACATCAAGTTATAGATCAGCAAGCTGAACTGAATTCAGGACTCATCTATAAATTCAGCAGATGAGTCCTGATTTCAATGTTGGCAAAATAAAGTTGCATTATAGCACACTGATCTGAATTCAAGGCTCATCTACTGAAATCAAATCATCTTCTCCCATCAGGACTCATCTATGTATTTAGCAGATGAAACCTGATTTCAATGTTTGCTAAATAAATATATAAATCAGCAAGCTGAGTTGAATTCAGGACGCATTTATAACTTCAGCAGATGAGTCCTGATTTCAATGTTTGCAAAATAAAGTTGCACTTTTACACAATGATCTGAATTCACGGCTAATTTCCTGAAATCAAGACTCATCTTCTGCAATCAGGACTCATCTATGAATTTTGAAGATGAGACATGATTTTAATGCTTATAAAATGTTGTTGCAAATCAACATGCTTGTCTGTATTCAGGACTCATCTTCTGTCGTCAGGGCTCGTCTATGAATTTAGCAGATGAGACTTGATTTCAATGTTTGCAAAATAAATTTCTAGATCAGCAAGCTGAACTGAATTCAGGACTCATCTATAAATTCAGCAGATGCGTCCTGATTTCAATGTTGGCAAAATAAAGTTGCATTTTAGCACACTGATTTGAATTCAGGGCTCATCTCCTAAATCAAAATTCATCTTCTGCAATGAGGACTCATCTATGAATTTAGCAGATGAGAACTGAGTTTAATGTTTTCAAAATAAAGTTATTATTCAGCAAACTGAACTGAATTCAGGACTCACCTATAAATTTAGCAGATGAGTCCTGATTTAAATGTTATGGCAGAATACAATTGCATTTTAGCACACTTCTCTGAATTCAGGGCTCATCTCCTGAAATCAAGACTCATCTTCTGCAATCAGGACTCACCTATGAATTTAGCAGATGAGAACTGATGTCAATGTTTTCAAAATCAAGTTATAGATCAGCAAGCTGAACTGAATTCAGGACTCATCTATAAATTCAGCAGAGGATTCCTGATTTCAATGTTGGCAAAATAAAGTTGCATTATAGCACACTGATCTGAATTCAAGGCTCATCTACTGAAATCAACTCATCTTCTTCAATCAGGACTCATCTGTGAATTTAGCAGATGAAACCTGATTCAATGTTTTCAAAATAAATATATAAATCAGCAAGCTGAGTTGAATTCAGGACTCATCTATAACTTCAGCAGATGAGTCCAGATTTCAATGTTTGCAAAATAAAGTTGCACTTTTGCACAATGATCTGAATTCAGGGCTCATTTCCTGAAATCAAGACTCATCTTCTGCAATCAGGACTCATCTATGAATTTAGCAGATGGGACCTGACTTCAATATTTGAAAAACTAAAGTTAGACTTCAATGAATTGAACGGAATTTGAGACTCTTCTCCTGCAATGAGGACTCATGTATGAATTTAGCAGATGAGTACTGATTTCAATGTAGACAAAATAAAGTTGGACTTTTGCACACTGATCTAAATTCAGGGCTCATCTCTTGACATGAAGACAAATCTTCTGAAATCAGGACTCATCTATGAATTTAGCAGATGAGACTTGATTTCAATGTTTGCAATATAAACTTATTAATCAGAATACTGAACTGAATTCAGGACTCACCTATACATTCAGCAGATGAGTCTTCATTTTAATGTTGGCAAAATAAAGTTGCATTTTAGCACACTGATCTGAATTCAGGGCTCATCTCCTGAAATCAAGACACATCTACGGCAATCAGGACTCATCTATCAATTTAGCAGATGAGACCTGATTTCAAAGTTTGCAAAACAAATATCCAAATCAGCAAGTGGAGTTGAATTCAGGACTCATCTATAACTTCAGCTGATGAGTCCTGATTTCAATGTTTGCAAAATAAAGTTGCACTTTTGCAAAATGATCTGAATTAAGGGCTCATTTCCTGAAATCAAGACTCATCTTCGGCACTCAGGACTCATCTATGAATTTAGTAGATAAGACCTGATTTTAATGTTTATAAAATGTTGTTGCAAATCAACATGCTGGTCTGTATTCAGAACTTATCTTCAGTCATCAGGGCTGGTCTATAAATTTAGCTGATGAGACTTGATTTCAATGTTTGAAAAAAAAAACGTATTAATCAGCAAGCTGAACTGAATTCAGGACTCATATATAACTTCAGCAGATGAGTCCTAATTTCAATGTTCGCAAAATAAAGTTGCCTTTTAGCACAGAGATCTGAATTCAGGGCTCATCTCTTGAAATAAAGACTCATCTTCTGCAATCAGGACTCATGTATGAATTTAGCAGATGAGACTTGATTTCAATATTTGAAAAACTAAAGTTATACTTCAATAAATTGAACTGAATTTGAGACTCTTCTACTGCAATGAGGACTCATGTATGAATTTAGCAGATAACTACTGATTTCAATGTTGACAAAATCAAGTTGTACTTTTACACACTGATCTGAATTCAGGGCTCATCTTCTGAAATCACGACTCATCTATGAATGTAGCAGAGGAGACCTGATGTCAATGTTTCGAAAATCAAGTTATAGGTCAGCAAGATGAACTGAATTCAGGGCTCATCTATGCATTCAGCAGATGAGTCCTGATTTCAATGTTGGCAAAATAAAGTTGCATTATAGCACACTGATCTGAATTCAGGGCTCCTCTCATGAAATTAACTCATCTTCTGCAATCAGAATTCATCTATGAATTTAGTAGATGAAACCTGATTTCAATGTTTGCAAAATAAATATATAAACCAGCAAGCTGAGTTGAATTCAGGACTCATCTATAACTTCATCAGATGAGTCCTGGTTTCATTGTTTGCAAAATAAAGTTGCACTTTTGGACAATGATCTGAATTCAGGGCTCATTTCCTGAAATCATGACTCATCTTCGGCAATCAGGACTCTTCTATAAATTTAGCAGATGAGACCTGATCTTAATGTTTATAAAAAAAAGTTGTTGCAAATCAACATGCTGGTCTGTATTCAGGACTCAACTTCTGTCATCAGGACATGTATATGAATTTAGCAGATGAGACTTGATTTCAATGTTTGCAAAATAAACGTATTAATCAGCAAGATGGACTGAATTGAGGACTCATCTATAACGTCAGCAGATCAGTCCTAATTTCAATGTTGGTAAAGTAAAGTTGCCTTTTAGCACACAGATCTGAATTCAGAGCTCATCTCCTGAAATCAAGACCCATCTTCTGAAAGCAGTACTCTTTTATGGATTTAGCAGATGAGACCGAATGTCAATGTTTTCAAAATCAAGTTATAGACCAGCAAGCTGAACTGAATTCAGGACTCATCTATAAATTCAGCAGATGAGTCCTGATTTCAATGTTGGCAAAATAAAGTTGCATTATAGCACACTGATCTGAATTCAAGGCTCATCTACTGAAATCAACTCATCTTCTCCAATCAGGACTCATCTATGAATTTAGCAGATGAAACCGGATTTTAATGTTTATAAAAATGTTGTTGCAAATCAACATGCTGGTCTGTATTCAGGACTCATCTTCTGTCATCAGGATTGGTCTATGAATTTAGCAGATGAAACCTGATTTCAATGTTTGCTAAATAAATATATAAATCAGCAAGCTGAGTTGAATTCAGGACGCATCTATAACTTCAGCAGATGAGTCCTGATTTCAATGTTTGCAAAATAAAGTTGCACTTTTGCACAATGATCTGAATTCACGGCTAATTTCCTGAAATCAAGACTCCTCTTCTGCAATCAGGACTCATCTATGAATTTAGAAGATGAGACCTGATTTTAATGCTTATAAAATGTTGTTGCAAATCAACATGCTTGTCTGTATTCAGGACTCATCTTCTGTCGTCAGGGCTCGTCTATGAATTTAGCAGATGAGACTTGATTTCAATGTTTGCAAAATAAATTTCTAGATCAGCAAGCTGAACTGAATTCAGGACTCATCTATAAATTCAGCAGATGCGTCCTGATTTCAATGTTGGCAAAATAAAGTTGCATTTTAGCACACTGATTTGAATTCAGGGCTCATCTCCTAAATCAAATTCATCTTCTGCAATGAGGACTCATCTATGAATTTAGCAGATGAGAACTGAGTTTAATGTTTTTAAAATAAAGTTATTAATCAGCAAACTGAACTGAATTCAGGACTCACCTATAAATTTAGCAGATGAGTCCTGATTTAAATGTTATGGCAGAATACAATTGCATTTTAGCACACTTCTCTGAATTCAGGGCTCATCTCCTGAAAGCAAGACTCATCTTCTGCAATCAGGACTCACCTATGAATTTAGCAGATGAGAACTGATGTCAATGTTTTCAAAATCAAGTTATAGATCAGCAAGCTGAACTGAATTCAGGACTCATCTATAAATTCAGCAGATGAGTCCTGATTTCAATGTTGGCAAAATAAAGTTGCATTATAGCACACTGAAAGTTGTACTTTTACACACTGATCTGAATTCAGGGCTCATCTCTTGACATGAAGACTCATCTTCTGAAATCAGGACTCATCTATGAATTTAGCAGATGAGACTTGATTTCAATGTTTGCACTATAAACTTATTAATCAGAATACTGAACTGAATTCAGGACTCACCTATACATTCAGCAGATGAGTCTTGATTTTAATGTTGGCAAAATAAAGTTGCATTTTAGCACAATGATCTGAATTCAGGGCTAATCTCCTGAAATCAAGACACATCTACGGCAATCAGAACTCATCTATCAATTTAGCAGATGAGACCTGATTTCAAAGTTTGCAAAATAAATATCCAAATCAGCAAGCGGAGTTGAATTCAGGACTCGTCTATAACTTCAGCTGATGAGTCCTGATTTCAATGTTTGCAAAATAAAGGTGCACTTTTGCACAATGATCTGAATTAAGGGCTCATTTCCTGAAATCAAGACTCATCTTCGGCAATCAGGACTCATCTATGAATTTAGCAGATAAGACCTGATTTTAATGTTTATAAAATGTTGTTGCAAATCAACATGCTGGTCTATATTCAAGACTTATCTTCAGTCATCAGGGCTGGTCTATAAATTTAGCTGATGAGACTTGATTTCAATGTTTGAAAAAAAACATATTAATCAGCAAGCTGAACTGAATTCCGGACTCATCCATAACTTCAGCAGATGAGTCCTAATTTCAATGTTGGCAAAATAAAGTTGCCTTTTAGCACACAGATCTGAATTCAGGGCTCATCTCTTGAAATAAAGGCTCCTCTTCTGCAATCAGGACTCATGTATGAATTTAGCAGATGAGAATTGATTTCAATATTTGAAAAACTAAAGTTATACTTCAATAAATTGAACTGAATTTGAGACTCTTCTCCTGTAATGAGGATTCATGTATGAATTTAGCAGATAAGTACTGATTTCAATGTTGACCAAATCAAGTTGTACTTTTACACACTGATCTGAATTCAGGGCTCATCTTCTGAAATCAGGACTCATCTATGAATGTAGCAGAGGAGACCTGATGTAAATTTTTCGAAAATCACGTTATAGATCAGCAAGCTGAACTGAATTCAGGACTCATCTATGCATTCAGCAGATGAATCCTGATTTCAATGTTGGCAAAATAAAGTTGCATTATAGCACACTGATCTGAACTCAGGGCTCATTTCATGAAATTAACTCATCTTCTGCAATCAGAATTCATCTATGAATTTAGTAGACGAAACCTGATTTCAATGTTTGCAAAATAAATATATAAATCAGCAAGCTGAGTTGAATTCAGGACTCATCTATAACTTCATCAGATGAGTCCTGGTTTCATTGTTTGCAAAATAAAGTTGCACTTTTGAACAATGATCTGAATTCAGGGCTCATTTCCTGAAATCAAGTCTCATCTTCGGCAATCAGGACTCTTCTATAAATTTAGCAGATGAGACCTGATTTTAATGTTTATAAAAAAAGTTGTTGCAAATCAACATGCTGGTCTGTATTCAGGACTCGACTCATCTTCTGTCATCAGGACTGGCATATGAATTTAGCAGATGAGACATGATTTCAGTGTTTGCAAAATAAACTTATTAATCAGCAAGCTGAACTGAATACAGGACTCATCTATAACTTCAGCAGATGAGTCCTGATTTCAATGATGGCAAAAAAAGTTGCACTTTTGCACAATGATCTGAATTCAAGGCTAATTTCCTGAAATCAAGACTCATCTTCTGCAATCAGGACTCATCTATGAATTTAGAAGATGAGACCTGATTTTAATGCTTATAAAATGTTGTTGCAAATCAACATGCTGGTCTGTATTCAGGACTCATCTTCTGTCGTCAGGGCTCGTCTTTGAATTTAGCAGATAAGAATTGATTTCAATGTTTGCAAATTAAATTTCTAGATCAGCAAGCTGAACTGAATTCAGGACTCATCCATAAATTCAGCAGATGCGTCCTGATTTCAATGTTGGCAAAAGTAAAGTTGCATTTTAGCACACTGATCTGAATTCAGGGCTCATCTCCTAAATCAAAATTCATCTTCTGCAATCAGGACTCATCTATGAATTTAGCAGATGAGAACTGAGTTTAATGTTTTCAAAATAAAGTTATTAATCAGCAAGCTGAAATGAATTTAGAACTCACCTATACATTTAGCAAATGAGTCCTGATTTAAATGTTATGGCAAAATACAATTGCATTTTAGCACACTTCTCTGAATTCAGGGCTCATCTCCTGAAATCAAGACTCATCTTCTGCAATCAGGACTCACCTATGAATTTAGCAGATGAGAACTGATGTCAATGTTTTCAAAATCAAGTTATAGATCAGCAAGCTGAACTGAATTCAGGACTCATCTATAAGTTCAGCAGAGGATTCCTGATTTCAATGTTGGCAAAATAAAGTTGCATTATAGCACACTGATCTGAATTCAAGGCTCATCTACTGAAATCAACTCATCTTCTCCAATCAGGACTCATCTATCAATTTAGCAGATGAAACCTGATTTCAATGTTTGCAAAATAAATATATAAATCAGCAAGCTGCGTTGAATTCAGGACTCATCTATAACTTCAGCAGATGAGTCCTGTTTTCAATGTTTGCAAAATAGATTTGCACTTTTGCACAATGATCTGAATTCAGGGCTCATTTCCTGAAATCAAGACTCATCTTCTGCAATCAGGACTCATCTATGAATTTAGCAGATGGGACCTGACTTCAATATTTGAAAAACTAAAGTTATACTTCAATGAATTGAACGGAATTTGAGACTCTTCTCCTGCAATGAGGACTCATGTATGAATTTAGCAGATGAGACTTGATTTCAATGTTTGCAATATAAACTTATTAATCAGAATACTGAACTGAATTCAGGACTCACCTATACATTCAGCAGATGAGTCTTGATTTTAATGTTGGCAAAATAAAGTTGCATTTTAGCACACTGATCTGAATTCAGAGTTAATCTCCTGAAATCAAGACACATCTACGGCAATCAGGACTCATCTATCAATTTAGCAGATGAGACCAGATTTCAAAGTTTGCAAAATAAATATACAAATCAGCAAGCGGAGTTGAATTCAGGACTCATCTATAACTTCAGCAGATGAGTCCAGATTTCAATGTTTGCAAAATAAAGTTGCACTTTTGCACAATGATCTGAATTAAGGGCTCATTTCCTGAAATCAAGACTCATCTTCGGCAATCAGGACTCATCTATGAATTTAGCAGATGAAACCTGATTTTAATGTTTATAAAATGTTGTTGCAAATCAACATGCTGGTCTGTATTCAGGACTTATCTTCTGTCATCAGGGCTGGTCTATAAATTTAGCAGATGAGACTTGATTTCAATGTTTGAAAAAAAAACGTATTAATCAGCAAGCTGAACTGAATTCAGGACTCATCTATAACTTCAGCAGATGAGTCCTAATTTCAATGTTGGCAAAATAAAGTTGCCTTTTAGCACACAGATCTGAATTCTGGGCTCATCTCTTGAAATAAAGACTCATCTTCTGCAATCAGGACTCATGTATGAATTTAGCAGATGAGACCTGATTTCAATATTTGAAAAACTAAAGTTATACTTCAATAAATTGAACTGAATTTGAGACTCTTCTCCTGCAATGAGGACTCAAGTATGAATTTAGCAGATAAGTACTGATTTCAATGTTGACAAAATCAAGTTGGACTTTTACACACTGATCTGAATTCAGGGCTCATCTTCTGAAATCAGGACTCATCTATGAATTTAGCAGAGGAGACCTGATGTCAATGTTTTGAAAATCAAGTTATAGATCAGCAAGCTGAACTGAATTTAGGAGTCATCTATGCATTCAGCAGATTAGTCCTGATTTCAATGTTGGCAAAATAAAGTTGCATTACAGCACACTGATCTGAATTCAGGGCTCATCTCATGAAATTAACTCATCTTCTGCAATCAGAATTCAGCTATGAATTTAGTAGATGTAACCTGATTTCAATATTTGCAAAATAAATATATAAATCAGCAAGCTGAGTTGAATTCAGGACTCTCTATAACTTCATCAGATGAGGCCTGGTTTCAATGTTTGCAAAATAAAGTTGCACTTTTGCACAATGATCTGAATTAAGGGCTCATTTCCTGAAATCAAGACTCATCTTCGGCAATCAGGACTCATCTATGAATTTAGCAGATGAAACCTGATTTTAATGTTTATAAAATGTTGTTGCAAATCAACATGCTGGTCTGTATTCAGGACTTATCTTCTGTCATCAGGGCTGGTCTATAAATTTAGCAGATGAGACTTGATTTCAATGTTTGAAAAAAAACGTATTAATCAGCAAGCTGAACTGAATTCAGGACTCATCTATAACTTCAGCAGATGAGTCCTAATTTCAATGTTGGCAAAATAAAGTTGCCTTTTAGCACACAGATCTGAATTCTGGGCTCATCTCTTGAAATAAAGACTCATCTTCTGCAATCAGGACTCATGTATGAATTTAGCAGATGAGACCTGATTTCAATATTTGAAAAACTAAAGTTATACTTCAATAAATTGAACTGAATTTGAGACTCTTCTCCTGCAATGAGGACTCATGTATGAATTTAGCAGATAAGTACTGATTTCAATGTTGACAAAATCAAGTTGGACTTTTACACACTGATCTGAATTCAGGGCTCATCTTCTGAAATCAGGACTCATCTATGAATTTAGCAGAGGAGACCTGATGTCAATGTTTTGAAAATCAAGTTATAGATCAGCAAGCTGAACTGAATTTAGGAGTCATCTATGCATTCAGCAGATGAGTCCTGATTTCAATGTTGGCAAAATAAAGTTGCATTACAGCACACTGATCTGAATTCAGGGCTCATCTCATGAAATTAACTCATTTCTGCAATCAGAATTCAGCTATGAATTTAGTAGATGAAACCTGATTTCAATATTTGCAAAATAAATATATAAATACGCAAGCTGAGTTGAATTCAGGACTCTCTATAACTTCATCAGATGAGGCCTGGTTTCATTGTTTGCAAAATAAATTTGCACTTTTGGACAATGATCTGAATTCAGGGCTCATTTCCTGAAATCAAGTCTCATCTTCGGCAATCAGGACTCTTCTATAAATTTAGCAGATGAGACCTGATTTTAATGTTTATAAAAAAAGTTGTTGCAAATCAACATGCTGGTCTGTATTCAGGACTCAACTTCTGTCATCAGGACATGTATTTGAATTTAGCAGATGAGACTTGATTTCAATGTTTGCAAAATAAACTTATTAATCAGCAAGATGAACTGAATTGAGGACTCGTCTATAACGTCAGCAGATCAGTCCTAATGTCAATGTTGGCAAAGTAAAGTTGCCTTTTAGCACACAGATCTGAATTCAGAGCTCATCTCCTGAAATCAAGACTCATCTTCTGCAATCAGGACTCTTCTATGAATTTAGCAGATGAGACCTGATTTCAATATTTGAAAAACTAAAGTTATACTTCAATAAATTGAACTGAATTTGAGACTCTTCTCCTGCAATGAGGACTCATGTATGAATTTAGCAGATGAGTACTGATTTCAATGTAGACAAAATAAAGTTAGACTTTTACACTGATCTGAATTCGGGGCTCTTCTCTTGACATGAAGACTCGTCTTCTGCAATCAGGACTCATCTATGAATTTAGCAGATGAAACTTGATTTCAATGTTTGCAATATAAACTTATTAATCAGCAAGCTGAACTGAATTCAGAACTCACCTATAAATTCAGCAGATGAGTCTTCATTTCAATGTTGGCAAAATAAAGTTGCATTTTAGCACACTGATCTGAATTCTGGGCTCATCTCCTGAAATCAAGACGCATCTATGGCAATCAGGACTCATCTATCAATTTAGCAGATGAGTCCTGCTTTTAATGTTTTCTAAATAAAGGTATAAATCAGCAAGATAAATTGAATTCAGGACTCATCATCCAGTTTCAAGGCTCACCTCAAGCAATCAAGACTCATCTAAAAATTCAGCAGATGAGTCCTGATTTCAATGTTGGCAAAATAAAGTTGCATTTTAGCAAACTGATCTGAAATTAAGGGCTCATCACCTGACATCAAGACTCATCTTCTGCAATCATGACTCATCTTCTGAAATCAGGACTCATCTATGAATTTAGGAGATGACATCTGATGTCAAAGTTTGCTAAATAAATTCATAAATCAGCAAGCAGAATTGCATTCAGGAATCATCTATAACTTCAGCAGATGAGTCACGATTTCAATGTTAACAAAATAAAGTTGGACTTTAGCACACTGATCTGAATTCAGGGCTCATCTCCTGAAATGAAGACTCATCTTTTGCAATCAGGACTCATCCATGAATTTAACAGATGAGACCTGATTTTAATGTGAACAAAATATTGTTGCAAATCAACATGCTGGTCTGTATTCAGGACTCATCTTCTGCAATCAGGACAGGGGATTGATCTCCCAGTTTGAAGGCTTACCTCAGGCAATGTAGGACTCATCTATAAATTCAGCAAATGAATGCTGATTTTAATGTTGGCAAAATAAAGTTGAGCTTTAGCATACTGATCTGAATTCAGAGCTTATCTCCTGCAAACAAGACTCATCTTCTGCAATCAGGATTTCATCTATGAATTTATGATGTCAATATTTGCTAAATAAATGTATAAATCAGCATTCTGAAATGAATTCAGGAATCATCCATACCTTCAGCAGATGAGTCCTGATTTCAATGTTGACAAAATAAACCTATTACTCAGCAAGCTGAACTGAAATGAGGACTCATCTATAAATTCAGCAGATGAGTCCTGATTTCAATGTTGGCAAAATAAAGTTGCATTTTAGCACACTGATCTGAATTCAGGGCTCATCTCCTGAAATCAAGACTCATGTTCTGCAATCAGGACTCATCTATGAATTTAGCAGATGAGATCGGATGTCAATGTTTGCTAAATACATTTATAAATGAGCATGCTGAATTAATTTCAGGACTTATCTATAACTTCAGCAGATGAGTCCCGTTTTCAATGATTACAAAATAAAGTTGCATTTTAGCACACTGATCTGAATTCAGGTTTCATCATTTCCAGAAATCTAGACTCATCTTCTGCAGTCAGGACTCATCTAAGAATTTTGCAGATGAGACATGATGTTAATGTTTGCAATATAATTTTATAAATCAGCCAGCTGAATTGAATTTAGCACTCATCTATAACTTCAGCAGATGTGTCCTAATTTTAATGTTGGCAAAATAAAGTTGCATTTCAGCACACTGATCTGAATTCAGGGCTCATCTCCTGAAATCAAGACCCATCTTCTACGACCGGGACTCATCCATGAATTTAGCAGATGAGACCCGATGTCAATGTTTGCAAAATAAACTTATAGATCAGCAAGCTGAACTGAATTCGACACTCATCTATAAATTCAGCAGATGAGTCCTGATTTCAATGCTGGCAAAATAAAGTTGCAGTTTTGCACAATGATCTGAATTCAGGGCTCATTCACCTGACATCAAGACTCATCTTCTGCAATCAGGACTCATCTATGAATTTAACAGACAGACCTGATTTTCATGTTTTCAAAATAAAGTTATAAATCAGCAAGCCAAATTGATTTCAGGAGTTATCTTCCAGCTTGAAGGCTCATCTCTGGCAAACAGGACTCATCTATAAATTCAACAGATGAGGCCAGATTTCAATGTTTACAAAATATTGCAAATCAACATGCTGATCTGAATTCTGGACTCAACGTCTGCAGTCAGGATTCCTCACGGAATTAAGGATTCATCTTCCAGTTTGAAGCCTCACATCAGGCAATCAGGACTCATATATATATTCAGCAGATGAGAACTGATTTCAATATCTGAAAAATAAAGTTATACTTCAATAAGTTGAACTGAATTTGAGACTCTTCTTCTGCAATGAGGACTCATCTATGAATTTAGAAGATGAGACCTGATTTCAATGCTTGCAAAATAAACTTATACATCAGCAAGCTGTCTTTAATACAGAACTCATCTATAAATTCAGCAGATGAGTCCTGATTTTAATGTTGGCAAAATAAAGTTTCACTTTAGCACACTGATCTGAATTCAGGGCTCGTCTCCTGAAATCAAGACTCATCTTCTGTAAACAGGGTTCGTCTATGAATTTAGCAGATGAGACTTGATTTCAATGTTTGCAAAATAAATGTATAAATCAGCAAGCTGAATTGAATTCAGAACTCATCTATGAATTTAGCAGATGTGTCCTATTTTGAATGTTCACAAAATACAGTTGCGCTTTAGCACACTGATCTGAATTCAGGGCTCATCTCCTGAAATCAGGACTCATCCTTTGCAACCAGAAATCATCTATGAAGTTAGCAGATGAGTGCTCATTTCAATGTTGGCAAAATAAAGTTGCACTTTAGCACACTGATCTAAATTTAGGGCTCATCTCCTGAAATCAAGACTCATCTTCTGTATTCAGGGCTCATCTATGAATTTAGCAGATGAGACTTGATTTCAATGTTTGCAAAATAAACTTATAAATCAGCAAGTTGAAATGAATTCAGGACTCATCTACAAATTCAACAGATGAGTCCTGATTTCAATGTTGGAAAAATAAAGATGCACTTTAGCACACTGCTCTGAATTCAGGGCTCATCTCCTGAAATCAAGATTCATCTTCTGCAATCAGGACTCATCTATGAATTTAGCAGATGAGACCTGATTTTAATGTTTTTTTTTAAAAAAAGTTATACATCAGCAAGGTAAATGGAATTCAGGACTCCTCTTTCAGTTTGAAGGCTCATCTCTTGCAATCAGGACTCATCTATGAATTTAGAAGATGAGACTTGATTTCAATGTTTGCAAAATAAACTTATACATCAGCAAGCTGTCTTTGATTCAGAACTCATCTATAAATTCAGCAGATGAGTCCTGATTTTAATGTTGGCAAAATAAAGTTGAACTTTAGCACACTGATCTGAATTCAGGGCTCGTCTCCTGAAATCAAGGCTCATCTTCTGTAAACAGGGCTCGTCTATGAATTTAGAAGATGAGACCTGATTTCAATGAGTCTTCATTGCAGAAGATGAGTCTCAAATTCAGTTCAACATATTGAAATATAACCTTATTTTTCAAATATTGAAATCAGGTCTCATCTGCTGAATTTTAGATGAGTCCTAAATTGCCTGAGGTAAGCCTTCAAACTGGCTGTCCTCCATGTTGGCATCTGGATCATTCCAGATAACAACAGCCAGAGTGGCAGGAATCTCCCAGCCATCTTTCGTGGCTTTCCTACCATAGTACCTACCATTACCTAACACACAACAACTGAAGCTGGAGATCAAGCAAGGCTATGCCATTGCTGTATTCCCACATGTGCTGGGTGCCATGGACTGCGCACATGTGCAACTGGTTCCCCATGCAGCTACATTCCATCTTTACAGGAACCAGAAGCACACATACTCAAGGTGGACCATCTGGGCATTTTCACCAACGTGTTGGCCAAATACCCAGAGAGCATGCCTGGTGCCAACATCTTCAGGCACTTCTATTGGGTAAGAATCCCAAGCAGAAAAATGTCATTCCCAATAGCATAAATCAAAGTAGAAAGATGATTTCAATAAAAGTGAAAATTCAAGTATGAGTCCGTGGTTTATTTATTTTCAGTATTGTATTCAAATGTCCAGATTTCTTATTCCAAAACAACTGGCCCGTTAGCCACACACCATATTCACTCTGTTCACTATTGTAATCTTCTGTATTTCATATTTCCCGGCACATGTAGTCCGTTAGTCAAGTGGCCACTTGTTTTGGAATAAGAAATCTGGACATTTGAATACAAAAGATAAGCTACTTTTACACAACCATTTGATATTAGGAGTTAAGATTTTGTAGCTCTGATGAAGTCTTTTGAAGACGAAACACGAGTGCTGGCTGTATTTTTGACGATTGTAATTTTGGCTGTACTGTTATGAATTTACTTTGGAATTTATGAATTGGAGGAATTTGCTGAACAGGTCCCTGTGGAGAAAGTGAAGGATTTACTGAAAATATAGAAACCACAAACTTATACTTGAATTTTCACTTTTATTGAAATCATCTTTCTACTTTAATTTATGCTATTGTGAATGACATTTTTCTGCTCGGGGATTCTTACCCAATAGAAGTAGATTACGCAATTGTAATACATTGTGATTTAGCAGCATAAGGGTGGTGGCTGCTTAGATTACCCTTGAAGCATAGTACAAATTCGAAAATCTAAGATATTTAAGCCATCAGATATTGCGCAATTAGGACCTCACTACCCAACTGTTAAGTAACATCTTCAGGTACTCCATCATCAATGTGCGCTTCCAGAATGGCAAATATGGGAATGGCTTACTGGTTGGTAAGTACATCTGAAGTACATGTCAGACCTAACAACGGTAAATAATCAATGACCTAATGTACAGATTTGTGTGTGCTACCTGAGACAGTGCATCTGTAGGAGGGGTGGATCTCATATTTGCACAATTCATCAGGCACATGTTGAATGCAAACCTGCAAGTTACTCATGTCAAGACGTGCTAAGCCACTGCGTTTGTCTATCAATAGTGGGAAGAACCTGAGCAATGCAACACTTGGACGAATGCCGTATTGCAACATTGTGCTCAAGGAAGGACTGCCATGTCTGTTGTCTGTGTGTTTAACTGTAACATGCATCACATGTACTCACCACATTACACTTCCTAAAGGAAGTTAACAATTAATGCTCTGTCATTGACATGTAGTGCAGCAACTACATCAGTGATTCCACAGGGACACATGTATGTGTGGGTGTGAAACAGGTTCCTACTGGTAAAGCCTACTCATGGATAACAACACACCCCAATTTATGATCAAAATACTCTCACTTACTGTGGCAATGGACTTACAAAACACCTATTACACTAAGCCACAGCCCAAATGTGTTTGAGCCATTGTGTCACTACCAAAAGTAGCAGACCATGCACATGTATCAATCTGACATAGAGAACAGGAATAGACATGTGGATTTAATTGTGTGAATCTTCACGTAACCAATTGCATACCATAGTGCTCGATATGTATAAGAGTCATTCGGTACAAATAACAGACATGTACTTGAATGTGGCTTGAGCAATCACCATGAGCATTTAGTGAATTTTCTTCCTGTCTTTTTAGCTGACCAAGGATATGGTCTGCAGTCATGGGTCATGACCCTGTTTGCACATCCCCCAAACAGAGGCAAGGTGCATCTACAACAATGCATTGGGCAAGACCAGGGGTATCGAGGAGAGGACTTTCAGGGTACTGAAGTCTCACTTCTGCTTTTGGACATGTCCAGGGTCCGATTGCTATACTTACCCCGATGGTTTGCAAAATGATACTTGTTTGTTGTATATTGCACAACATATTTTCGCATACAGATGGATCATATTGTATTGTAATTGCATTTGTATAGCGCTTACTAACCCTGACGAGGCGTCGAAGCGCTTTTGCGGCGAGTAGCACGTTACTCTGGGACCCATAGAGGATTAGTGTTGAATTAGTATAGTGAAACATGCAAGTACATTTTAAGTGGTGGAAATGTTAGTCAGTTATTTGGATTTGGAAGGATAGCAGAAGGATATAGAGGAAAGAAGGTTTGTATTTATATAGCGCTTGTAACCCCTGATGGGGTGTTGAAGCGCTTTTTTTGGCGTGGTACAATATCGAAAAAACTGAAATTCACTGAAAAAAACTACAGGTAAAGTGAAGTTATGGTAATACCACCTTAACATAGGTTTACAAAAAAAAACAAAAAATCACTTAAAAAATACAGTTCAAGTGAACTATGGTCACAAAAATAAAAACCTAAAAGCCACTTACATAAGTCAGTTATGGTTAACACACCAACCGTGCACACCATAATTTGCCGGGCAGATGCACAGATTTTGATCTCACAATAGTTACACCAATAAGTAACCTAAAAGGAGACAGTCATTAACCCTCTCGATGCTTATGACGAGCTCAGCTCGTCATGATGCACAGTTGAGCTGTGCTGATGACGAGCTGAGCTCGTCATGAATAAAGTAATAAAGCATTTTCCAGCACACAGCGGGAAAACGCCTAGCAGCCAAGGTGTTAAATGGCAACACAAACCCAGGGAGTACAGCTACTGCCCCACCTCCTGTGGAAGAGAGCCCATCCTGGAAGAGCCAATTCATAGTATTTCTGTCTTTTTATGGAGTTCTGGGTATTTACGTGTTGCTTTATTTCACACTTATGTCATTTCTAAGCAGTGTGAACAACTACTAGCCAATTTAATTTTGCACAATTTACCAACCTCAGAAGAATGAAAAGCGGAGTTGGCCCTACTGAGACTTCCATGGTGTGGAGGATGCATTTGACTCAGATGTCTTGCTGAAACACTTGAAGGTATTTCCAAAAATGTTTGACTATTGAGGTATGAAGGGGATGGAAGGTTTTGCATGCAGGGAGTGGGGCTTTGGTGATGTGTGGCTTCAGGGGTGGAAATACTAGAAGTTCATTCTGGGACTGATTCATGGAAGAGGAAAAGTACAGGAGCAGATCTGCATCTAAATAGTGGGGTTTATTTTGAGGATGACACAAGATGAACATGCAGATGAAGAAGCAGTGGAACTTGGAGGTCACCGGCATGGCAGCAATGGGTAACAAAGGTTACAATGAAGAATGGACCAGGTGGATCGCCATTGCAATGAGTGTGTACTGGTAACGGGGTGACCGATGACCAGAATAAATCCACTGAGCAATTATTGATGGGTTCATTAAAAGGCAGATCATTAGGATCAGTGGCGTTGCATGGTAGTGAAGACACATATAAAACAATTTCTAAATTAGAACAATGTACACTGCATTCTAAACATCATCAAGGAATAGTAAACTCACAGGTCTAAGCATTCCATAACATTTTCCTCGTCCTCTTCTTCACTAGGGGATACAGAGATGGTTTCAACCACAGACCCATAGCTGCAGAAGATGGGGGGCAAGCTCTACCTATCCGGGCACAACCAGTCAAGTTGAGTGTACCCATGACATTGAGTGATGGACCTGTTCGCCACTAGTCTGCGGAGAGCCACATACCAAGGTACCACTTAAAGGGGTCATCTTGTGAGTGACGTCACAACAGACCTCAAAACGCCCGCTACCATCATCAGACAAACACATATTCTAGAATGTCTGTTGTCAGTGATTGTTACAGATGCAGTACTAGGCAGGGAGAACATTTTTTCTCTACAAGGAATGGCCCTTTTTAAAGTATTTGCTGAGGTAGCGCATGTGCTATTTGTCGTGAGACATGGTGTTAGCTTACAGTGGGCTTGGATCCCACCCACTGCTTACAATTGGTTGATTTCATTGTCAAGCTCATTTGCTTGCTTCTTATAATTCAGCTTATGTAGGCTTTCCTTCCTCTTCTTGTGTATGTCCTTTCCCTAGAGCATGGACACATTACTTTTATTCTTCCACTGCTCATTTTTCAGGTCCTACTTTTTTGTTTTAGTTCAAGTATTCTATGAGTGTGTGTGTGTTTTCCAGCTGTCTTTCTCATTCATTTCTCCACCCTCCGTTTTCCTCTGTCTTGCTCTCCCTCAGTTGATGTTCTTGCTTCCTGCCTTCCCGTTCTTGATTCTCTACCACACCCATGTCTGTTTGTTGCCCCAGCTCCGAACATGCAACTTCCATTGTCCATTTGCTTCCCATCTGCTCCCATAGACCCTTCATAGTTTCCGTTTGCCCAGCTCTTCCTGCCCACTCTCCAGTATCCGAGTGCATCCATATCCCCTCCCTCCTGTCCTCCATTGTCTGTGTGCTGCCCCAGTGCTGCCCCAGTGCCACCTGCCTACTTTCTCTGGTCAGTTTGCTACTGTGTATGCCTGCCCACCATTGTCACCTTGCTGCCTCATCCCTTCCTGCCCACTCTACATTGTTTGTTTGCCTCCCCGGCATGTCCTGCCAACCCTCTGTTGTGCATATATTTCCCCGTTGTTTTTTGCATGTTCTCTCCCCACACCGTGTCCTTCTTTTCCGCTAAGCATGAGCGAATTTTGCGGATCTCGCGTTCGCGAATTTTGCGGATTTGCGGATTCGCAATCCGCAAAATCCGCGAATTCCCGCGAATTTGCGGATTTTTTTTTTTTGTGTTCGCCCGTGTTTCTGCCAGTTCGCGAGGGTTTTGTACACTTTCGCAAATTGCGAACTTACCTGTCGGGTCGCAAGTTTCGCGAACTTGTTGTTTCTACGTGTCCAGCCTGTTTGGGACACTCTTCTTCATCACTGCCACTCTCTGTCACCACTGCCACTCTCTGACTACTCATGCCACCCTCTGGCCCACCCATGCCACCCTCTGTTTCATCACCACACCCTCTGGTTGTCCAGTGTACATTATTTTCGGCAAAGCAAATCACACCTTCCCTGCCTCAAGTGACCTGAATTAATTTGGGGCTGATTAATGTGTCACAGAATATTTTTTTAGCTGGCACCTGCTTCCTTAGTGCGCCCTGATTAGTGATCTTTTGCACTTGCTAAGTACTTTCATTGTTGCAAAATTAGTTACAACACCTGCCCTGCCCCAACTGACAATAATGAATTAGGGGCTGATTAATGGATTTTAACTTCCAGCCTGGCTCCTGCTTGTCTCCCTTAGCTGTAATTCAGGACCTTTGTGGCATATGTGTAACTATTCTGAGGTTCAGAGCAGGGTCACATAATAGTTTCAACTGGCAACTGAACTCTGGAGGGGCCCCTCAGGAAGCACTACAGGAAATGGCTACTAATGATGAGCCTGAACTTTTGAACCTGGTAAGTAGTTACTTTCAGTTTTGCTAAGATCGTATTTCTGCAATTTTGCACTTATTCGCGGGGCGCGAACTCACGCGAACTCACGCGAACAGTGCGAGCAGTGCGAGCAAAATCCGCTGCTTGCGGATTTGCGGATTTTGCGGGAGATTCGCAAATCTCGCGGATTGCGGATTTCCCGAAAATCCGCAAAATCCGCGAGCGGAACGGATTTTCCGCCCATGCCTATTTTCCGCTCTCCTTCCATACGTGTTGCCCCATCCCCCAACTCACTCCGATGAGTTAGATAAAAAAAAAAGAAAACATTTGAAGCACTTTCTTTGTGTGAACACTTTCATTTAACAGTCACTGTTAACATCAATACATTCACATCTCACCTGATTGTATTTGGCCAATCAGAGATTTCTGTAGCTAGGAGTCATTCTCCCCCAGGACACCATCATGTGGTACAAAACATGTTTGCATATCAACAACTTGTGCCAAGCACATGTGCGTGTGGAATACTTGCACCAAACAAAGGTAGCAATGTGGAATAGTGTGCACATTTCGTAAGTATGTAAGTATGTGTGGTTCAACTGTGCAATGACTGTCAAACATCCTACCACAAGCCAAAGGGAGTGTAAATGTAAACAGTGTGCAATGACGGAGTGTGGTTGTTATAAGGCATTACTTTTTCCACTGCTTTACACTCGTGGAGGTCAGTACATTGACCGAATGGTCCTATGACTGTGAACAGTGGCCCATATGATGTGCATGGGCACACAGTGCAACCCAGTTAGTCTACATGTGGTACACAAACGTTTGCAAGCACATACCAAATTCAGTGTGGCATCTCATGTAACACATATAAATGTGGACTCCTAACTTGTGCTGGATTGGCTACCTAGCCACAATGCAGCCACACTTTACCCACTAGGCAAGGATGCAACTGTTACATGCAGGAATGGATATGACAGTGTAGCTCTGTCTTACTATGAAACAATCAATGCTGTGACTCCTACAGCTCCATCTATGTGTGCTAATTTGTTCATCTAATTGCCAAATACATGTCAAGGTATAACTATATGTGATGACACTCCTGGCAAGGTAACATGCACTGACGCATCCAATGTCAGAGTGGTGTAACCTGTCAATAAATGCACATATAACGATCTGGTGTGAATGCCTACCCACATTCTTAGTTCATGTAAGCCCTCTCTGTTGTCAAATAATGTAATGCATGAAAATGTAAACATATGTCTACTTGGAAGTTATAACACTTGTTATGTCCACTCAAGCATGACTTGTGAAGAACAAGATATTGGCTAACAATTTTGGCTAATGCTTTTCTGCAGGCATAATGTGCATGTGTCACACATATAGTGCCAGACACCAATCTTAGACAGCAGATGTGCGTGTACCCCTGTATCATATGGTGATTGGTGGGTTTCATAGTCTGCTATATGATGTCATCGACATATCAACAGGTGGGCTATTGACCCAGCAACATACCTTTTACACCTATACAGTCAATCTGTGAGCTGGATATCACATACATTGTAAGCAGGCTGAAGTAGCCACTTTATGTCATTTCCAGTGTAACGTCCACCTTGCTCCTCAGGATCAGGGCGATGCTCAACAGGGGTCCACCTCCTGACTTCCCCACACTCTGACTAATAACAGTACACAGAGTATAGAGGCGAACAAGCGAGGGATAGGGATAGGGTAGGTGCAGCAGTCGAAAGGGATAACCTGCAACAAAAATGCATAACATTAATACTGTACATATATCCTAACTACACTCATCATTTTCTCACTAGAGCCAAAGCAATACCTTATTAAGTTCCTCCCTGAAATGTCTTCCTGAACGACCTTGTAAGATACCTCTCTTACTGCCAGAGAATTATGCCACCTAGAAACCAAAGTCCTTGCATTAATACCAAACAATATTGCCATACAACAGATATATGTATTCTGCTACACATCCATACTCACTTCCACACCCCCTTGTATCCCAGAATAAAAAATGAACCAGGGAAAAAATGCAATGCCAAAAAATAACGAAAGTATTCAGTAGTTCCTAGAATACACCCATCAAAATGTTAGGTAAAACTCCAATCCAGGTTTTTCCACCAGATTCAAGGCGACCAGAAAGACCCAGAAGAACTCCACGATCTCCTCCAGGAAAGGAACAAAGTTAGGAACTTCAAAGCAGACCCATTGTGTGTCAACCCAGAGAATAAAGAAAGAAAAACTGCTTTACCAGGATCTGAAATGTGTAAGATGAACTTAGCTCTCTTCCTTGAGCCTTCTCCGGTGATTACGCTTCCACTGACCAGGGTATTCAAGATAAGTTCGTGGTTATAAGGATAACCACAGCCACAAGAAAGAACAGTGGGGAATCCGCAGCCACTAGCGGGTAGTGAAACGGATCAGCGTGTTCTCGCTCAGCTGAGAGGAGCGAAGATGCAAGCCCGCCGCAGCCGCGGTCGGGCAATTCCGATAGCAGGTCACATCCTCACTCGCAAACGTGAGATGCCGGGAAATGAAGAACGGCTCAACCATGAGCCAAGGAAACCAGCAACGAGTCTCTTCCTCAGAGACTGGGGCGCCAGAAAACAAAGTATGCACGAAGGGTACACAGCAGCCGCTCTGAAAGAGGAACTAATCCAGAATCACGTACGACTCTCCCATGCGTTGTATGTGATTTAAGGAAATCGGTATTCCCCAGAAGGATTTCTAGGTAATGTAGTTCGGAGCTTCGTGCCCCGTAATGCAGGCGCTTTACATCGTCAAATCCTGACATCCATAGTGTGTATTAAGCCTGTAACACACACATCCTTTGTCAGTAATGCAGACAGATAGTATAATCTTCAAGTATGGGCATCATCTCGTATGACAATGTGGATATTATTTGCATAGGAAAGCAATATCTGTGAACAAAAAATGCCTACTACGCAGATATCTGCATCAATAAAACAAAATGTAATACAAATTGATTATGTCAAGATATGCACATTAGACAATACGTCTGTGTATTTCACAGCAATATATTGGCTGTCCTAGTGTGCACACCATGAACGCAAGGACTCACAAATATGCACTGTATTAACATAAAAATGTGACACATCCCACATCTACAAGCATGTCAGCAGAGTTAAATTTGAGCAACAAAAGTGATCCCTGGGAGTATTTACCAACACTGCAACAATCAATACACTGTACCACACACAAGGGGCTAGTTGCATCATTGAAAACAAACTCATTGCTGTAGGAAGCCCGTTCTGTATATACTATACCAGAAGGAGGTGTAGTGTGCACAGAGTCCAGTGGAATCCCAAAGGTAGGCAGAAGTAGGTAGGTAGGTAGTATATAGCACCTTACTCTCTATTTGTGGTAGTGTGGGTGAGCAGTAAGGCTTTATCAGAGGGTAGTGTTAAGCATTTTTTGTACACACACAGGCAGCAAATTATGTCACAAACTCAAAGACTGAACTCAGACCAATTTGTTATTGTAAAAATATTATTCAGTTATGTTTCTTTTCTAGAACCAAGCAAGCCTGGTACAGTTGCTTATAAAAGCAACAGGTTGGTATTGGCCTTCATCATTGATCTGGGATAGGAGTGCCCCTACCCCTAGCTCAGAAGCATCAGTCTGCACAATGAATTGCTTGGTATAGTCTGGAGCCTTGAGAATTGGTACTGAGCACATTGCTTCTTTCAGGGTGTCAAAAGCCTTTTGACAGCTAACTGTCCAGTTTACCTTTTTCGGCATCTTAATGGAGGTGAGTTCTGTGAGGGGAGTCACAATGGACTCATATCCATTCACAAACATCCGGTAGTATCCAGTCAAGCCAAGGAATGCCCTGACGTGTGTCTGGGTTGCAGGAGCTGCCCAGTTCAGGAGAGCCTGGATCTTGGGCTGTAAGGGTTGTACCTGGCCTCCACCAACAAGGTGGCCCAGGTACACCACAGTTCCCTGCCCCATCTGGAATTTGGATGCCTTGATAGTTAGGCCTGTAGTTTTCAGGGCATTTAAAACCTTCCCAAGGTGGATCAGGTGAACCTGCCAGCTGGAACTGAAGACAGCAATATCATCTGTATAAGCTGGACTAAAGTATTCCAATCCAGAAAGCACTTGATTCACCAACCTCTGGAAGGTGGAAGGGGCATTCTTTAAACCAAAGGGCATAACAGTAAACTGATAATGCCCATCCGGTGTGGAGAATGCTGTCTTTTCCTTTGCTCCTGGTGCCATGCCAATCTGCCAGTACCCTGCAGTTAAGTCAAATGTACTTAGAAATGTGTCCGTCTATCAGTTCATCACCTCTTGAAATGGGGTGCGCATCTGTATTGGTGACAGAGTTGAGCTCTCTATAGTCCACACAAAGCTCATTTCTCTCTTTCCACCTTGTGGATGAGGTTTGGGGACTAGAACCATTGGGCTGGCCCAGGGGCCCTCAGAGCGTTCAATAACCCCTTGCCCCAGCATTTTGCTGACTTCAGCTCTGATGCTCTCCTTAACTTGGTCAGTCTGGCGATAGATTTTATTTTTAACAGGTACACTGTCCCCAGTGTCCACATCATGGGTACACCAGTTTGTCTGACCAGAGGTTAAGGAAAAGAGCTTAGCATACTGCTGCAAGACTTGCTTGCAGTCTGCCTGCTGTTGGGCAGAGAGGGTTTCTGAGTAGACAACTGCATTCACTGACCTATCTTTGGGGCTGCAAGAGAGGAGGTTAGGGAGAGGTTCAATCTCTGTCTCCTGATTCTCATCAGTCACCGTCAGCATGGTTGTGCCAGCCCAGTCATGGAAAAGTTTAAGGCTGTTCACATGGATCATCCTTTTGGGGGTCCTGCTTGTGCCCAGGTCAACCAAGTAGGTGACCTCACTTTTCTTTTCTAAGATGGGGTAAGGGCCACTCCATCTGTCCTGGAGTGTCCTTGGTGCCACAGACTCCAAGACCCACACCTTTTGCCCTGGTTATGATTTTAGGATCATAAGATTAGTCTCTAACCCTATTTAGTAAATTGCTGCCACTCTTGATGGGAACTAAGCCCATCTCTGTTCTCTCTTTCTCCAGAGCCAGGAGCCTGGTCTCTAGATCTAATCTCTTTGTCAACCTTACTAAAAGGGTGGTCTCCTCATTGAGGCTGTCATCAGAAGTACCTGACCCACCTGTGTGGGCTTTAGGTACTGAGAGGTTTATTCTTGGAGTCAGGGCCACTGGGGCCCTTCTCTCCCTATGAAATGGGGGGGGGGGCGGTTGAAGGTATCCTCATCCCCTTCATCTTCTTCCCCTTCTGAGAGGTCTTCACCATTCTCAGAGGGATGGTCCTTAGCATACCCTGCCAACAGCTCCTGGAGGTTTTGTTTGGAGGGATGGGACCCCATGTTGATATGTTTAAGTTTGCATAGAGACCTTAACTCCCTAAATTCTAAGTGCAGCTAACTGGTGAGGTCTCTATGTCATCGTTATCTTCACTAACAGCTGGGTTCTTGTTAAGAGACATAATAAAAGAAAACCTTCTAACCCCTCTTACCCCTAACTAAAGTGAGCTTTTATTTTTCCAAAATTCTAAAGGCACTTAACCAAGGCCCTAACAAGAATTTGAGTAATTTGAAAAAAAATTGTCAATGCAAAAATTCAGAATTCTAAAGACAATTTAAGAGTTTTGTTGTGTGATCAGCTGTTGACCAAGTCAGTCCAACAAATGCAAAGTTGCGCTTTCTGGTGAGGCGCTAGCTGCTCTTCTATGGAGCGCCCTGCTTGCTAATTTGCACAGACTTTTTGTTTTAAATCCCTTCATGCTGCCTAATAGTGCCCAATATCGCACCTTATTGCTATTTTGCACAAGCCGCTGATACTGGTTTAAATCTGAGGAGACTTATACTCTTTTTAATATACTGTTTACCAAGTGTATTGTGTGTGTTTTTTTTACCTACTGCACTTTGGTTAAAACGCTGGTCATCAGCCCCGTTCCACCGCGGCTGCTGCCGCTTGAGTGGAGGGCTTACCGACCTATAGCAGTGCTCTCCTTGGAGTGACCTACTTCCGGGGACGGAGCAGGCGGGCCTTCCCGGGTGACTGCTACTTTAGGGAATGGCGACGCCGTCGCACAGCGGACGCGCTTTCTGGTGAGGCGCTAGCTGCTCTTCTACGGAATGCCCTGTTTGCTAATTTGCACAGACTTTTTGTTTTAAATCCCTTCATGCTGCCTAATAGTGCCTAATACCACACCTTATTGCTATTTTGCACAAGCCGCTGATACTGGTTTAAATCTGAGGAGATTTATACTCTTTTTAATATACTGTTTACCAAGTGTATTGTGTGTGTGTGTTTTTTTTACCTACTGCACTTTGGTTAAAACGCTCGTCATCAGCCCGGTTCCACCACGGCTGCTGCCGCTTGAGTGGAGGGCTTACTGACCTATAGCGGTGCTCTCCTTGGAGTGACCTAATTCCGGGGACGGAGCAGGCGGGCCTTCCCGGGTGACTGCTACTTTAGGGAATGGCGGCGCCGTCGCGCAGCACGCGAGCCCGTCTGCGCCCGTCCCGACAGCTCTGTCCCAGGGGCCAGGACCCCTGGTCCCCCCCCCCCCGGTATACTCTAGGCAGACCCTGGTGTGTTGTGATTCTGAGGCTCACCTACTGCCCGATAAAACACTAGCGAAACTCAAGCGGGAGGGGCTTTTGAGACCCCATGTAAGTCCTAAGCCGGTAATCAGGGCCCTCTCCTCAGCTATCCCGCCAAAGCAGGTGAGCGGACAGGGGTGTAGATTTTCACTACTCAACACTCGCTCCCTACAGAAGCACTGTCTGGAGGTCTTTTCCCTTTTACATGAGGATAATTTGGATTTCCTCTGTGTCACTGAATCCTGTCTTAATGAATCATCAACGCCGGATCTGGTGGCAGCCTTGCCCCCAAATTTTATTGCTATTCATGCTAACAGTCCAGATAACATCAGAGGGGGGGTGTTGCTTTCTTTCTAAGGGCACTCTGAAAACCGAAATACTCTGTTCAGAATGTATTGAAGGCACAGATGCTCTGGGTGTGAAGTTCTGCTCCCCCACGGACTGTGTTGTATTCCCTTTAGTATATCGCCCTCCTAGCACAACAATTAGGTTCATGAAACCTTTTTTGAAAGTGGTTAATGACCTTCGCACCCGCTATGAAGGATTTCCATGGGTTTCCTATTTGTGTCTACTCATGTGATTTCATTGCACACACAGTTGGCTCCATATTTGTGGACAGCCGGCACTGTGTTACAACTCTGAAGGGATGGGCTAACTCAGACTAAGTAGATTGCTAGCCGTGATGCTCAGCCCATTTCATCATTGCCAGAGTTGGACAGGGCTCGAAAAATCCACTCGCCCACTCACATTGTCGAGTAAGATTTAATCAGGATGAGCTATTTTTAGGGATTATTCACCCTTTCTGGGGAGCTGAAATCCTCCTACTTCAGTCACAGAACAAAAAGTAAATGTAGGAAGACAAACTGACTTTTTACCTTTTTCTCTGAAAGCAGAGCAAATGTGACAAGATAACACGTTTTAAAGGCATCTTTATTGCTCACAAAGTGAAAGAGCTATAAAAAATGCCATTACATCTTGTTATCTTGTCACACTTGCTGGCTTTCAGAGGTCAAAAAGTCGGTTTGTCTTCCTACATTTATTTTTCTTTATGTGACTGAAGTTAGAGGATTTTGTACAGTGACCTGTGTTACAATTGAACTGTGCAAAGCATGTGAAATGAAAGGCTGTAAGATGTCAGGTTTAACACAACACTGAAACTCCTGCCACCAACTCCTCTGTGATGACAGCGGCCTCCCACACCTCCAAGGCATCCAGCTCATCCTGGGGTACCAGGCTTCCTCCTCTGGTCTGCATGGCTGCCTTCAGGTTGTTGGCCAGTTTCTCCTTTGTCCTTCACTTATAGTCATGTCAGCAATTTTTTTCTTTCAGTCGATGACTGTCCTCTTAGCTTGTCCCACTCTGTTGATATTGGCCACAATGGAATGCCCACAAGGCCTCTTTCATCGATAATGACAATTTTGAGATGACAAAGAACTGAGGTTGGTGCTCTGTCACTTAAGTGATCAAGATGTCATTCTCCTCTTCACTGAAATTGCACTTACTCTTCCCCTGGGAGTCTGTCTAGACATCCTGGCTGGTGCTGGGATTGTTGTCCTGGCTGCTGCTCTCTTCTCCCCGCTCCATGGCTGCTTTCTGTGAAGTGTGCCACTATTTTCTTACCAAAGGGTTATTTTTTATATGCTTTTTGACGCTTCATGCACTGAAAAGTGATACTTAGGTGGTTAGCATTGCTTTACGTGTCGCTAATCAGCCTCAAGTCAGTTTTGCTCCCGATGCGTCAGTTTCCGCTGCAACCTCTCGCCCACCGAAGCATCCAATTATTTGACGCAGTCTGTACCTTACCATAAATACGGTGCATCTATGGCATTTAAAAATGACGTAGTGAATCACAAGTCATTATGACGCAACGCAGGGATGCGTCCATTTTTGTAAAGGAAGCTCAGGGTTTATCTGCTTAACTCGATTTTTACAAAATAAGTTGCTGATTAAAAATATTGGATTGACCATCTAACTGAATTCAGGACTCAACTCCTGCACTCAGAAATCATCTATAAACTCACAGCACATCAGATTAATTTGATCTTTTCAAAATAAAGTTGAAGATTTAGGAGACGCCCGACACCCAAGCACTGTGCCAAAAACTTAGGTGTAACTATTGACGACACACTATCCATGCAGGCCCACGTACGAACTCTATGTGGGATAGGTTTTGCTACCTTGAAACTCCTACAAAGGCTATTCCAGTGGATCCCCCTGGAAAGCAGGAAGACAGTCACACAAGCCCTGCTAGTCAGCAGGCTGGACTATTGCAATGCCCTCTTCATGGGCGTGCCAGATTACCTATTCAAACGCTTACAGGTGGTGCAGAATGCTGCAGCAAAGTTAGTGTGCAACAAAGGCAAACACAGCTCTGCAAAGGACTGCCTAAAAGAACTTCATTGGCTGCCCATGCGTCAAAGAGCCTGCTTCAAGCTCCTTGGTCATGCGCACAGGACACTCCAAGATACAGGTCCCATGATCCTTAAAAACAAATTACACTTCTATACCCCCGTCAGACCACTAAGATCGCAACACCTTGCTCTTGTCGAGACCAAAAAAAATAAACAAGTCTAGAACAGGAGGCTGTTCTTTCTCATACCTGGCGGCACGGCACTGGAATGAGCTTCCAGTCGAACTTAGGCTGACCAAAGAGTACAACGCATTTAGGAAAAAACTTAAAACACACCTATTCCCAAAAGACTGATTTGGCCCTTCAACCTCATCCACCTACTTATTACCATTATCCTTAGCGCCGTGACATCCTGTGGGATAAATGTTGCGCTCTATAAATAAATAAATAAATAAAATAAATTGAATTTGAGACTCATCTACCAAAATCAACACTCATCCACTTCAATGAAGACTCATTTATGAGGTTGACTTATGAGACCTGATTTCAATGTTTGCAAAATAGCATTACAAACTGACATTGTGATCTGAATTCAGGAATCATCTCTCGAAATCAAGACTCTTTCTGGTGTATAGTCTATCTAACCACAGAAAGGTTACTTACCGGAGGTAAGTCACTTCCTCCTCTGATTGATACTTCTAACCCCAGATTCCTCACCTTGTGCATAGATACCAAAGCAGTACCTATCAAGATGGTGGGGCTGTGGAATGACTCTGATCAAAAAGTCCTGCAGGACTGAATGGGCAAAATGCCCGTCCCAACACGCATGAATGTTGCCAAACTGGCAATTGTGCATTGATGCACAGGCAGCATCCTGGTCGATATCCAGGGCAAAGACTCCATCAGTTGTAGCCTCCTTGGCTCTGGTGAAATGAACCCTTGCACCTTCTGCGGGCTGCTTCTTAGCCAATGTGTGGCAGACCCTAATACCAAGGACTAATCATTATGATTTGACTTGCTTCTGCACTGCCTTGCCTTTGTTTACTCCAGAGAACCCCACAAAGAGCTGATTATTCTCACATTGGTCCTTTGTATGACCGATGTAAGAACTCACAATTCTTTTGGGGTTTAAGCAATGGAGTCTCTCTTCCTCTTTTGAGGGATGAGGTGGAGCAAGAATGTCAGAAGAATTATAGCTTATCTGAAATGAAAAGGCATCACTACCTTCGGCAGGAATGCAGCGCAGGTTCTCAACACCAGTTTGTCTGGAAAAAGGTGGTATAAGGCAAGTGGACTAAGAGGGACTGAAGCTCATTCATTAGACACACTGATATTATCTTGACCAGAAATACTGTTTTCAAGATCAAGAGGTGTATTGGACAACTGTGCATGGGCTCAAAAGGGGTATACTTTAAGAAAGTGAGACAGAAATGTAAGTCCCACTGTGGCATCATAAAGAGTTTTAGGGGTAACATATAATGCACACCTTTAACCCCTTCGCTGCTGATGACGAGCTCAGCTAATCATCAGCCACGGTAGTCGTGTGCGGATGATAAGCTGAGCTCGTCATGTAACGCAGCTTTTCGTAAATTGCCGCACACAGCGGGAAAAGCCGCCGCAGCGATGCGGTTAAGAAATCTCATCACAACAGGTGATTTGAACAAGGACAGATGGTCTGTGTAGGAAAGTGCTCATTTTTGACAAGGTCATCCCTAAATGTGCCATGTCTGCAGACACTGTATGCAGTATTGGTAAGTCATCCTTAGATGTTAGAAGTGAGCAGGGAAGTCATTTTGAGTACATGTGCTAAACACTGGTGAATGCGATTCCCCATCTACATGATGGCTTCACTGAAACCAGATATTTTTGGTATCAAATATCACGTATTAATACTCTCATACTGATTCCTGTGATGGATTTATTAATATATGCACCCAACCTACGGATTACTAGTGTGCTGGCTGACTGGTGTAGACCAGCCTGCCACCACAGACCGGTTTCTGACCTCCTGCAGGTGAGAGCCCATGTTCTCTGAGGGCCGATCCAATGCCTGCTCAAGCCGGAGGGATTGTCACCTCCTCAAATCAGGATGGCTAAGTGATCAAGTTATCAAGGCAGGAAACTTCCAAGGCCCCTGCCACCTTTGATATGTGACCCAAGGCTTCCCCAGACAGGGGATATGCCACCACCTTCAAATGGCACATTTGGCACCAGGACAGGTGGGAAAATCAGCTTGTCAGGAGGCGTGTTACCCTCTCAGGCTAGTACCACACCAAAGGTGGGCTACCTGATGTGGTCCTGACTTTTAGAATTCCACCATCTTAGTTTTAGTGGATTTAGGCTTTCTGGGTCAGGGTTATGCCCACTTCCCACAGGAAGTGATCATATAGAAGGTGTAGCTACCCTAAAGGTAAGTAGCCCATTGGCTACTCCCCATAACACCCCTTAATTGAGTATTAAGGAGGCACCCCTGATGCCAGGAACTCAGATTCAATGGATCAAGAAGAGAAGGACACAGAGTGCGGCCAGAAAAAGCAAGAACTGAAGACTGTTGTGAATGTTTGGCACCAAACCCTGCCTGTCGCACTAAGACTTGACAATCATGACCCAGCGACTTGTCCTGCGGCTGAACTCCTGCGAAGAACCCCAGTGGGCTTTTAGCACTTCGCAAATTGCCAGCAATCTACCTTAGAACAAAGAGCTACTCCCCTACACTCCGCAGACTTCAAAACGCAAAGTCCAGTCTACCTAGTTGCCATTCTTCGGCCAACCCGATGCAGAAGCTCCCCAGGAATCGGATCTGTCCTTCCACCAAGTGAGAGGACACCAGGACCAACTGGAGACACACAGGACCAATATTGAGGTACTGGACCTCTTGCAACAGGCAAAAACTGTGAGAGTCCAGTCTGGACTCCAACTCCAAGACAAAGCAGCCATCGAGGAACATCAGCACAGCAGAGAACCACTTCCAAAGTGGCCCAGTTGTCCTGATTTTTGCACCCTCAACCGGCGAGAACAACGACTGCAAGGCTCCAGAATGCACAGAGCCCAGCCGACCGTTTTGCTCTGCACCAGACCCCAACATTCCAGGTACCGATGAATCGACCATGCTCCCTTGTCCCCCAGATCCTTGTGACCCGAGCCCCCCATTGGGAGCTCTCTGACTTGTCCCCAAGTCCCCCAATGCAGCCTGTTTCTAGGGGACCCCCTCTTCTCGTTACCGGTGTAGCGTGCACAGCTTCCAATACAACCAGCACCTGTGCACCCAGATGCCCCAGGGCAGGTAATGGGAATCTGCTGGTAGTACTCTGGGCCTTGGCCCCCTACCATCCTAAGTCCCAAAGGAGCCCCCCAGAAACCGAACTCAAAAACTATATGCTATACATGCCTTTTTTCCTAAAGGAAAGCACTGTGCTTAAAGACACATTTAAATGAACATTTTACTTACCTGCTAACATCAATATTTTAAAAAGTACTTACTTGCTATCAAAGTTCATGGTATCAAAATTTATTTAAAAATATGACTTATTTTTCTAAGTTGGTGTTGGAATTATTCTTAAGTGTGTAACTCATTTATTGCCTCTGTGTGAGTGTGTCAACAAATGCTTAGCTCTACTCTCTTATACGCCTAACTGCTTGCACCACACTACCACGAAAGAGAGCATTTGGGATGTCATTTGTGCCCCTGTCAACCAATTGGGGTTTTCCTGTACTCTTTAAACAGTGTACCTAATTTTGGTCCACCATATAAAAAGGCAGCTTCCTACAGTCTGGTAAACGTAAAAAGGCAGAGAGGGTCGACAAGTAACCTCTAACACTGCCCGCTGCAAGTCCCTGATTGGCCAAAGATAAAAACAACACCACATTTAGCAGTTGGGCTTGCAACAGGTCCCTCTGGTGGGTTCCTCACCAAGCCCCAAACGTATCCCAGTGCTTAGCGTATACTGATTTCACGGAAGGGGACTTTGCTGTCAAGATCAGATCCAAAGACCTTAGAGGGGAGATCAAAGGTGATCAACTGCTGCTGCTCAATCTCCACACATTGAGGGGCAGGTTGAGCAGAGCTGGGGGCAAGACCATGCTTTGCTGTTGCCAAAGAAGGTCTTTGCATATCAGAAGTCTATTGGAGGACAGATGCTCAAGCCCAGAGGTTCTGTGTACCACACTCTCCTGGCCAAATCTTGAGCAACTAAGATGACTTGTGCCCACTTGTTCCTGATATTATTCAGAACTTGGGGCAGGAAAAGTAGAGATGGCTAGGCATACAGGAGTCCTGTGCTTCACTCTAGGCTGAATGCATCTCTGAGAGAGAGCTTTTTTGGGAAATCAAACACGCAAAAATGTTGACACTGTGCATTCTCTGGGGTGCTTAAGACAATGCTTTAATTCTCCCCATTGATTCAAGACACTCTGCACCACCTCTGGGTGTAGCTGCCATTCATTATCCGCTTTACGCCGCCAGGTGGTATCTGTGAGAACTTGTACCTGACTCCCTTTGATGGTTGACAGGAAGGCCTTCGACGCCAAGCAAATTGCCCGTAACTCAAGCACATTGGAGTGGACGTGGGTCTCCACCAGAGCCCTTTAATCTCTACCTCCCCTATATGACCTCCCCAACCCAGGAGTGATGCATCCGTCACCATCATCAGCTCTGGGTGGGATAGGGAGAGGGGTCTTCCACTGGTCCAATTGCAGTTGAGCAGCCACCACTGCAGGGGCTTTGCAGTCTACTCTGAAATCTGGATGGAATATGACAAGTTCCCCTAGTGCTGGGCCCACTTTAGATCCCACTGCAGAGCTTGCATGTAACATCTGGCATTGTCAGGAAGCAGGATGCAGGAGGCCAGTCCACCAAGAAGTCTTAGAGCCATACTTGAGAACAGCGTGGGGATTGGATGGGGAATCCGATGCTGTCCCAGGGACTGCTGAGACCAGGAACAGATCGGGGAAGAATCTTGAAGAGGAAGAGAGTGTCAGAGAGGGGTGAGATGTGATCGTCGGTGTTAGAGAGGTCATCTATCCTGTCCTGAATCCTGTCCTGAAGTCTTTGACTCCTGATCTTTCCCGAGGGACCCCTACCAGTCCTTTGGCCAGGGGGTTGGTCTTCACACCATCCTAGGTAAATATACATTTTGTGAATATGCAGGTGCTCTTTTCTCTCTGTCCTCTCCTTTTTGAGCATGTCATTGCAAGTTTGAAGTATGTGTTGAGGATATGATTAATTGAACCCTTTCTCCTATGAGTATTGGTGAATGTGCTGTACTTTGAAGGGGATCACATGCAAATAATTTAGATAAAGACTTAAAACTTTCCAGAGTCTGTGGTTATTTACTTCAAGGTACAAAAGTTAGAATTTAGTTAGTTTTCACTATCAACTAGTTCGCCCAGAGGAAAGAACTTTTTGATCAGTGAAAGGATGGTTAGGAATAAGGAATAATCAATCCTGAGGAATGAAAATAATAAACTTTTACTCCAGCGGTTTACACAAATTGTGAGTGTTATGGGCCTAGGTGAGTATATGGTATTGGAATATCTGTTGCTGGTACGCCGCTGGATCAGCACTATGCAGTGTTTTGCCTGGTTTGTGAAGTCAGTGTTCTTCTGTGCAAACAAATCTATGAGCAAAGAAATAAGAGATCAGAAGAAGTGAGTCATTCTTCTCTTTGAAAACAAAGAACAGACGTGGAGGAGGCTCCCTGCAGAGGACATCAACAACAGATCATGTTCCAGGATTCACTACACACTATAACACACCACACCCATGAGGTCTCTTCAGTGCCCTTATACACACATTCAAAAAGCCTCCTCTGTGCGCTGATAAACACATTAAAAAGGCTTCCAGAGTTCTCCTATAAACATGTACACAAGTGCTCCTATGAATGCATATAAAAGGCATCCTGAGTGCTCCTACACGCACACACATATAAGAGGACTCCTCAGTGCTCCGATGAATCCATATAAAATGCCTCCTAAATGCTCCTGTAAACGCATAAAAGAGACTGGTCATTGGTGTTATCCAAACAAGAAAGGGGTCTGCTCAGTGCTCCTCTAAGAAGTTGAATGAATATTACTACAACAGTAAAGAAAAGGTTTCCCTAGTGCTCCTATACACATATACAAGAAGTCTCCTCAGCAGTCCTGTAAATGTACACAAATGGTCTCCTCAGCGTTCCTATACACACATGCAAGCGGTCCCCTCAGCGCTAGTATAAAAGTATGTAAAAGGTCTTCTCAGCACTTCTAAACCCATATACATGAGATGTCTTCAGTCCTCCTATAAATACATACAAAAGTTCTCCTCAGCACTTCTATACACATACACATGAGGTCTCCCCAGTCCTATTATAAATACATACAAAAGGTCTCCTCCACCCTCCATACACCCATACATGACGGCTCCTCAGTCCACCTATAAACAAATACAAAATGTCTTGTCAGCGCTTCTATGGACACATACATGAGGTCTTCTGAGTCCTCCTATAACACATACAAAAGGTCTTTTCAGCATTTCTATAGACATATATATGAGGTCTCCTCAGTCCTACTGTAAACACATACATAACGTCTCCTCAGTTCTCCTATAAACACATACAAAGAGGTCTCCTAAGCACTTCTATACAGACATACAGGATGTCTCTTCAGTCCTCCTATAACACATACAAAAGGTCTTTTCAGCGCTTCTACATACACATACATGATGCTTTCTTAGTCCTCGTATAAACACATACTAAAGGTGTACCCAGTGCTTCAATAGACACACATACCTGACGTCTCCTCAGTCCTCCTATAAACACATACAAAATGTCTCCTCTGCACTTCTATATACACATACATGACATCTCCTTGGTCCTCCTATAAACAGTTTCATAAGGTCTCCTCAGCAGTCCTATATACATACACGTGAAGTCTCCTCAGTCTGCCTATAAACACATACAAAATGTCTCCTCTGCATTTCTATATACACATACATGACGTCTCCTTAGTCCTCCTATAAACAGTTTCATAAGGTCTCCTCATCGCTTCTATACACACATACATGACGTCTCCTCAGTGCTCCTATAAACACATCCAAAATGTCTCCTCAGCACTCCTATACACACATACATGACATCTCCTCAGAACTCCTATAAACACATGCACAATGTCTCCTCAGCAGTCCTATACACACATACATGACTTCTCCTCAGTCCTCCTATAAACACATACAAAATATCTCTTCTGGACTACTATATACACATACATGACGTCTCCTTAGTCCTCCTATAAACAGTTTCATAAGGTCTCCTCAGAGTCTTATAAATGCGGTGCAGCACGTGACTGTGGGGGTGTACTATAATGTCCAGAATGCATGGTGCGGGAGAAATCAGTAATCGGCAACAGTTCCATTACGGCGCACATGCAAGAAATATACTCAGTTTTGTAATTCAACAGTCACGTTAGTGCAAAGGTTACCGCTGCTCTTTTGTAAAAGCATTTGAATCTGAAGGAGCCAACGAAGCCACAAGATCATGACCGGAAATCATCCTGTCTGAACCCCTTCCACGTGCCAACCTCTTTCCTCAATGGGTCCTCAGTGGGTTTGGGAGGCGCGAGTGGACCAGTCTCCTCAATAAACATTTCCAAGAAGCATAGGCAGATGCATTCCCCAGTTACCGGAGCCCATATATATATACACACACACACATAAGGTCTCCTGAGTGCTCCTACAAACATATGTATGAGGTCTTCTTAGTGATCTTATATTCAAAAGAAAACTATTTAGTGGCCCTATACAACCATGAAAGAGGTTTCCTCAGTGCTAATATACCCATATACTGTATGAAAGGTCTCAATGCACTATCACAACTCCTCAGTGCCCCTAAGGTCTTCCCAGTGCTCCTATACATATATATACGAGGATTCCTCTGTTCCCCTAAACACATGTTTATTTATTTAGGAATAAATCACTGTGTGTCTCTCATACAAGAAGTTCCGAAAGTGTCCCTATACGCCCAATCGCCTCGCTACTGCGAAATATGTGTGAGCTCTCCCCAGTGCTCCTAAATACACAACAAAAGTCCCTTTGGTGCCTCCTAGGAAGATAAATTAGAAGTGTCCTCAGTGTTATTGGAGTAGGCCTTCAGAATGGGCACAGAGTAAGGAAGCAATAAACCAGTAAGAGTTCTTAGCCTTGACTGAGTGGGCATGCTCTACTCTCTGAAGCATCTCCTCATTGACTGCTTGTTGGTGGTTGCGGGGTATTTGATGAGGGTTTGAAGTGAAAGTTAACCTAGTCTTGAATGACTGAAAGATGGGAGAAAGTAGCTGCTGAACTACTTGGATGGCACTCAGTGGTTCAGTTCCAACCATACCGGTCTTTCACTCCAAGAGTTGTTTTGTTGAGGAATCAAACATGTTATGACCATTGAAAGTGAGGCCCTTGATTATTTCTTGGTTTCTTGAGACTCAAAATCTGAAATGTAAGCCACAGTTACTGGTGCACTGATATACCATAGCTCATGGTCCTGGAAGTGCCAATGAGTTCCTGGGGCATCAGGAGTTACTTTTCTACAGATGTATTCTCACGTTGAACATTACCTTGTTCTCCTCCGGTGCAGTCTGGGACAAGGAGATGCAGGTGTCACTGCAGGGATCTGTGTTTGACTCCAGGGTTACAGCTTCAAATCCCAGTGAATCCATTCAGACTTTCAGGATCCTGAAGTCTGTAAAATCAGTACCACTGAGATGGGTAAAAACAACATCCATCACCAAGAAATCCTCTGCGGTGAACATGTGCTTCACAAATACAAATTATATGAAAAGACAACCACTTGCCTTTTGGGGAACCATCCCGCAAGACAATAAATTGAGCTTTGAATTTCCCATCACAAAGATTGGGATATCCTTAAATACCCAGTAATTGTTGTTGAAGATCTCTGAGATTGCAGTATTAGAAATAAGCTTCATAGGTTAGTCCAAATCACTTACACATGTAGGAGAACTTGGTGCTCGATGCATGGGGCATGCTTCAGGAGAGGAGCAGTTTCTGTCATCGGAGCATAAAGCCCCCCATTCTAAAGTGGACCGCAATGTACATCGCTTCCAAAACCTTGACCCTATATGGACGGTAGCACGTTGTGGACTACACAGCTTTTTGGCCGACAGTTTGATGTCCTAGTACTCCCCAGTGCAAACTCTTGTGGGGAGGAGACCTGTGAGATGCATCCGCAGGAGCATCACCATCACTAAATACACTGCTAGAGTGAGGGAAGTGCATTCAAGACAAGAGGCTGGATTAGGACTGGGTGCCTTCTCTGGACAGTGTCAATGCATCCAGCCAAAAATAGGATGCCAGAGAAAACAGTCTTGCAACGCGATCATTTCATCTTTGCCAGTTTTATTGCCTAGAGCCAGTGAGGGTCATCTCCACATGGTAGGATTCCTGAAAAGGGGAGCCCTCTATCTCACAGGTAGAAATTAGATTGCACCAGGTGACAGGACAATTATAAATATGAGTTACTATAAAAATTACTTTATCTTTCCCAGTACCCATAAGTAAATCAATTCTCTTTTACAAATATTGATCCAAGGTTTCCTCAGTGCTTCTGCATACCCCTACGCACACCCACACACAAACGTGCAGTTAAAGGAGATCCCGCAAAATGCGCCTCTTACCTCCTCGCCACTTGTGAGAACCAACAAAATTAGCCTCTTAATTCCTCACCACTGGGTCCCTTGAAGATGAAGATATCTCTGTCAGTGATTTTAAATTTAAACTTCGAGACCGAACCTTCCCTTTCTGTGGCTTCCTTTGCCTCCTCTTCCAAGTCAAAGCCTCCTTGCTTTCAACAGAGAAGGAGTCATCTTTGTCTTTCTTGTTTTGGAATTACAAGGCTGGCGATGGACAAGCCATGCTCACTTTCATGTGCCACCTACACAAGGGGAAAAAACACCAAAGAAAAATAAATGTACAAGCTGACATCAAGAAAAAGACACAAATAACATTGAGAGCCTTGCAATCCACATCGTGCAGAACTGGATACAACAAGAAGTACCAAAGATGCCCAAACTTGGATCTAAAGGCTAAGTGAGCCGCAATCAAGAGCGGCTAGTCCCAGATCATCTGAAACCATAAAAAAAGGGAATTGAGAAGGCAGCCAGTGGTGAGAAGGCTTTCAACGCTCACTGTGTGGAAGAAGGTCCTGGACGTTAGCCCATTCTGGTCTCTTAACGAGGAACAAATGTGATGACAATGGATATAATTAATTATGGTTTATCACCTCAACTGATTTACAAGAACCTCCTGATGATGGGCTATTACACTGAAATGCCTGGATCAATGTGGAAAGACAATCATAGATTAATATTAGGTTGCCCAGTTGAAGGCTACACACATTGATTTTCAATAAAAGGTTGGACCACAAACTCAAGCATGGTAGTCTTGCCTTGATGTCTTCAGCGAATAATACATTATTGATCCGGTGAACATCTGATTATCATATTTTGCAACACTATGAGGTCAATTGTTGTGCGGCGGGAGGCGAAGACTGATTCACGACCTGTGTTACACAATGAGTGTAATTACAAGAAGTCAGATTCAGAAGGATCCGCTGCGGAAACAGGAATGAAACCAAAGTAGAAGTTGAGAGTCCCAGATATGAATGAAAAGCACGATATTGAAACTTGTCTACATGAATACCACACTTGCCAACATAGATGACAAGAAATGTAAGAAAATGTAATATTTACAAGGTCTGCGGAAAGGTTACAGAATTATTGGTAATGCGCTGATTCAAGCAGATTTGTCTTAATTAAGAATATAAAACTTGATCCCCAAAAAACTGTTCTAATAATGGAAGCTTCCCTTGACAGGGGCATCAGTTATTTTACATCCTGATTGTAAAGCCATTATGAAATAAAGAAACTAGGGCCTCATGTACGAAGGTGTTTGTATCCACAACGTCTGTGATTCGCAAAAACACTTGGTTTATGAAACCAAACACCTTTTCACAATCTATCCAAGCCCTTCCATGATTTGGAAGAGTCTTGATGACTCGCCAAAGGTCTTTTGTGATCCATTACGAATCAAAATAGGACGAGGGTGAGTGGGGCATCTCCTATATGGGAGCCACATTGGAGTGTACCAATGCTTTGAGACTGCAAGTGCGGTCCCAACCCTTTGATTAGACACCTACACTTCAAAGGTCTCGGGGGGAGAAGAGAGTGCCTAGTCGCCCTTTGTTAACAGATTGGATTTTTGTTTTTACAAAGAAGGACCTTTGCCTTTCATGGACATTGCCTGCTGGAAAATATGCGTATCCCGTTCCAGCAAGCAAAAGCAAGGGTTGTGGTCTCCTGTTCCTTGCAGTGCACCATCTCAGCATTTCAGCCATTCAATCAATTTAGTTTATTTTGCAGACAGAGCTGTCTAATAACATACAATTTACAAAAAACGACAACAACTATAGAGATACATCATACAATTGTTATAAACAATTAAAATCGCTAGAATTATCTATTCCTTTAAAATCCCTTATATCATTACAATTCTGTATTACTAATGAAACATACGCACAACCTTTAAATTCTCAACATATAAGGATATAAACGAGACCCCTATATTTGACAATCGATGTCTACCTCAATAGGTCCTGCGTATACTACGGTATAATCTAAAAAGGAATTGATAACCTTATAGCTGGCCTATCCGTTTTCTAATAAGCAACACACGTTACAAGTATTTGCTTAATGCAAACACAATTGAATAGGAGGTATTGGATTGTAGAATCCTTAAAGTGGTTAGTGGGCAAATACTGGCGAGAACTGGTTAGAGACGAAAAGGACAGACCCACCTCCTCCTGGCTGCTAAATAAGCCAGGCAGAAGAAAAGTAGATGTTCTATATTCTCAATTGCCAGACAAAAACAAAGTGAAAATGCATGCTGGAGGGTTGTGAAGAGGACCAACTTGATGTAAACCATTTCACACCAAAATCTCACATTCAAGTTCTTTGCTAAAGATGGGCAGATCTTGTGTACAAATGAAAGGGTAATGGTTTATGTTCCCAATACTTGGCTGTGAGACCCTGCCCCCGACACCAAAGAGCTATTTACTTGTATCTGACCAAAAACATGACCCCAGGATGATGTTTGACAGCAACCTCAGCAGGGGAAGTAAAGAGGTTGGTTCATTTCACCAGTTTTCTAGTCCTAACGTTAGCAGCCAGTATTTTTCCTGGCGAACCCAAGGTATAGTGTTAGTGTTAGAAATGGGATCTCTGGTTGGCTAAGGCTTGCGCCAAAGCCAGGCAGAGACCACCACTCTACTCAGAGCGAGGGAGTTACACGCCAAAGATAACCCCTGCTTACCCCCTTGGTAGCTTGGCACGAGCAGTCAGGTCTATCCCAGAAGCAATGTGTAAAGCGTTTGCGCAACACACACACAGCAACAACATACTAGGCACACCACAAAAAGAAACTCCACACAAGGTTATATATAATAATAGCCTTTGTATTATCATAAACACCTTAGAATAGTAATCACACAATATACACTGTGCCAAATGGCACTAGGCAATATTTACATGGGATTATATACACCTGACAGGTTCAATTGGGCCACTGTCAGAACCATCACAAAGTGAAAAGGGTAAATGTAGAACATATAATAAATGTAGAACACAACCAGTAATTACTGGCAAAATACACTACTCAGCATCATCCTGTAACACAAACCATATTATGCACAGTATCACATTAGACGTGAAATATATTCTGCGCCAACCTCATAAGCCTAAACATATTAGACCATAACCTCCTAAGCATAACTCACATTAGGGGCATAATTCACAGTAGAAACTAATCTCACTAGCATAAACCACAGTATGCAAAACCTCATAACATAAACCACAGTAGAGGCATAAATCATGGTGCATAAAACACAGAACATGAATCACATTTCCTGCGCACTACATAAATCACATTAGTGTCTGACACCCTACAAACCTAACAGTCCCCCTGGCCAACTGGCTTTCTCAGAGGGCTCAAATGCCCTATGTCTAAGATGTCAGGGAGGCTGCCAATGCAGCAGAATCCACGTGCGCAATTGCGCTGGGGCATAGGAGTGCATCTCACTCCTATCTCACTCAAAAATGCCCCCATAGAACTGTGGACCTAAACGTTGCAGCTGACGCTATTTGCCGTGCAGCTGTGATGCAAATGGGGCCCGGGCAGTCACTGTGTCCTTGGAACAAATAGGTAAAAACATTGCAGCTGCATGAGCTGGTGCAGCGCAGCCAAGAGCAAGGTAAAGGGCCTGGCACCATTGTGCCTTTTTATCCCCCACTGGGACTCTATAAAAAATGCCCCCATTATTGCAGCTCCCTGCTACGGTGGTGCAGCTGTGCAGAAACAAAGAGAACAGGCCCCTCTGGGCCCTTGTAACACAAAGATGCCCCCTCGTTGGAGTGGCCCACAATGGTCCGCTCATGGAAAATAGGTACTGGCACTAACCACACCGATTGCCGAGAAATGCCCCCATGGGGACTTTGTAAACTAACTGGCCCCCACTCGTAGGAGAGGCCCACTTCCTCTCACAGGTCCGCTCAGACTAGGAATTGGCACGGGCAATGGTGGCAGCCCAACTCACCGGGGCCTGGCAGGTTCTCTTCTTCGCCGGTGCTCATGCTGCAAATCTCCTCTTGTCTAGGCTGCATGCTGAAGAGAGCCCCCACTCCTAGGAGACGCTCTCCTTTTCTCTCTGCTTCTCCGGCGGGCGGGACTTCCTCTCCCGGCTCGCCGTACATCTTTGAAGCCCAGCCCACAGTCAGGCAAAGCAGCCTGGCTTCCTGGTCACGCCGGGCCGCGGCGGTGATTTCCCAAAAGTAGAACGCGGAGTGGGCTCCCGCTAAGGCAACAAACGCGGGGTGGGCACCTACAAATAAAATAAAGCATTTTCGAGGTGGACTTCCGAAATTAAGATAAAAGCTTCAGCGGGGTGGGCACCCGGAATTAATATCAAGATAAGCGGGGTGGGCACCCGCCACTTCCAGCATCACGGGGGAATCCCTCATGCCGGGATTTCCTTTAAAAGGGCAGCAGCTCAGCACTGCGCAGCCCACGCTCCTCCTTCCTGGCAGGGTAAAATATAGCGTTCCCAAGGAGCTAGGAGTCCTGAAGGTCCTGGGGAAGCCAACAGAAAAGCACATCACAGGGCGCAAAGGCAACAAGAAGCCATTAGAGATCAAGGGGGCAAAGCTGGGCACAGGGAAGCCAGCACACGGGGCCCTCCAGCAGGGAGGTAAGCCCCTGTGGCGGTTCCTCCTGGACCCCAGCACAGCAAGTCCCCAGCACAGAACAGGACAGGAACAAGAACCATTTCATGGGGTCACAGCCCCTATACTTATACTACGCCATCTCTTTTGTCTGTAGTACAGGGCATGGGAGAACTAGATGCAACTGGTTCAGGGGGATTTGGGGCACTTTGTTTTCCAAGCTCCTCTTCCTCTTTGTCAGTTGGGGCTAGGTGATCAGACTCACCACAGGGGGCGGAGCCAGCATTGTCCAGGCTGGGCACAGTCCTATTCAGGGTTAGGGGATTACTCCTCCCACTACTCCCAGCACAGATGTCCCATTCAGCCTAGTGCTGACTCACCCTGCCCCTCCTGGAGCCACACACACCTCCCAGCCACTGTCACTCACAAGCCACATCAGGCAAGCAGACACATAGCACACAGAAATACCAACTTCTAAAAGTTGCATTTCTCAAATCGTCACAATAAATCCGGACACACCATTGCGCAGCATTTATTATTACAATTTCATACTAAACTCGCCCATGCTGCTTCTCTCATACCACACACTGATCAGGGAATCTCCAATGCATTCCTATGGGAGGGCAGGCCAATCTCACCAATGTACCACAGAGAGTGCACGCACTTTACACTGGACCACAGTGCTAAAGTGCCCAGAGGCCTAAAACCACCAACACGGGTCACAGAAAAAGGTTAGGAGAATGAAAAAGTTTTAGGGATGAACCGGCCAAAAGGGCCAAGTCCAACAGTTAGGCATACAAGATATCAAAATTTCAGAGAAGCGCGCCTTTTATGGAACAAGCTTATCAGGTGTCCATATTTGAACCTAATATATTGTGGGGTCTCAGAACAGACAAATGCTCTACTCTTTGTAAGCCTTAATCAAAGCACAATGGAATCAAGGAGGTGCCTTGTGGCTAGTTTTTCTTTTTGCATTTGTTGTCCTAAGTGTGCCGGTATGCCTAGGCGTAGGCGCCGTGCTCACTAAGCCCCCAGGTTCCAGCTAGCCTGGCTGATGAGGGGTGATACCCTGAAACCAGTCCCAGGATGCTTGTTTCCAGTCCAGGGAGGAAACGGACTGGCAGTTTGGGCTGGACTTTTCCCATGGGGAGCAGGTTCAAAGACTGATTTGCATTTGGCTGGTTCTAAACTGAAATGGCATGGTGTGCAAAAAAACGATGGATTTAACCTAGATCTGTGACTGCAAGTGGATGTATTATTTGTTTAGCATTCCGTCCATCATCTGTTCTTTTTGCAATGGTATTGCTGGTACCTTTTGTACCCAAGTAAAGTGCCATTCACAGAGGCTGAAAACTGCAACCTGTCTAATTCAAATTCATTATAGAGTTCATTTAGCGACCATCAACAAAAAGACATATTGCGCCCTAACCTCTCAATACATAAGTCGCATTGTAAAATGACTTGCAGGAAGTTGTTTAGCAGCAATTTGCACTAATGATTTACACTACCTATGGGTATATTACTAATCTCTAGTTGATTGGATCGTGCACCGCTATCTTTTGTAGTGGTTTTCCTGTTATACCGTGCTCCTAGGAATCACTCCCCGCTCGGGAGTGTGCGAATTTAACACTATGGTTGCAACCCCACCTCCATGGGGTGTCTCCCTGGCCACAGGTTGGAATGCTGTGTCTACAGCGAAAATAAAATAAATACTCTTCTCAAGTTTTTTCTTGCGTTTTACTTTGTATTTCAATGTGTTGGTTTCACACTTCAATTGCATCCAAAATGGAACTTCATATCCCATAATGCATCATTTCTGCTTCATACGATACAACAACATTTTCTTCTCCCTGTGCATTTCGGCAATCTGCCTTCATCAGTTGAATGTCTAAAACAAGTAAAAATAATGTCGCTTTAGTCAGGGGGTTCTTTATTAACTTACTAATCTGTCACAATAACAACTACATGCTACTCTACAATGAAATGCTGCACAGGTTGTGCATTATTCTGTGCTGTGGTGCATTTGTCCATACATTTTGGACAAACTAGCAATAGATTGTTTAGCAAGTTTAGGTAGCCAAACTCTAGCATGCCAGCAGCCATACTGACACATTCAGACTCTTTAATCTGGTTATGTGACCCTCCCAAGTTGCATTGTTAACAGCTGTGGAACTGGAAGCAATCGCTGATCGGCTCTATGGAATGTCCACCCTGCTGTTACTAGAATAAGTGTTGCATGAGTTCACATGCCCTTGATTGTCTCATGAGCAATGAGCCGGGCTGAAGGGAAAGCGCACACAAAGGTCACTGGCCAACAAATTGACGCTTTTATAGATTGGGATCTGGGAAGGAAAACTCTCCCAGATCTGGTGGGTAGAGAGACCCTTTCACTATTGGAACCGACCAGGGGGATACTCTCTCCCTTTGTAATTATACGTACAACCTATAAGTATCCCACTTTAAATGTCGGGTGTGATTTGTATCGGAGGGGGAAACTAGTCTTCAAAGTAGCACTGCACTTCGAAATGTGGGGAAGGCAAGACTTCATTTTCTTTAAATAACCCAAACACATTCTAGTAGTGTCATGCTTCATGTTATGTTATGTTATGTTATGTTATTTATTATTTGTTAAGCGCACATACGCCCGGGGGCTTCTTGGCGCTGGTGAGAGAGTCAACATAACAGTACATAAAAGAAATACAATCACTGTTTACCATAAGCCTGAGAGAAAAGAAAAGTTTTAAATGCCTTCCTGAAAACAAGAAGATCCTTACTATGTCGCAGAGTCAGAGGGAGGGAGTTCCACAATGAGGCGGCTAAAAATTGAAAACTGCTACCTCCCTGACGTTTCTTTTTGAAACGAGGGACCTCAAGAAGGTCTTTGTGGGTGGATCTCAAACTGCGCAAGGGTTTGTATTTGCGCAGTAACAATCTAAGGAACATAGGGCCCTTACCTTCCAGAGCCTTGAACACAATACAGCCCACCTTAAATGTGGCTCTCTGTTCCACAGGCAGCCAGTGCAAAATCTCTAGTCCGTGTCTAATTGATTCCCACTTAGGGACTTTGCAAATAAGTCTTGCAGCTTGATTTTGCAAGTATTGCAGTCTTTTAAGTTGGCCAATAGGCGCCCCCAGGTAGAGGCCATTTGAGAAATCAATATGAGACAGGACTAGGGCACTAACTGTTTGAATTAAGGCCAGACCTGTGAGGAGATGTGCGATTTTTTTAATCTTCCTCAGCTGAAAGAACCCCGAGGAAACCACAGTTCCGATTTGACTTGCCAAGGTGAGATCCTCGCTAAGAGTCACTCCCAAACTTTTTACCGTGCGGGATTTTTTTGGGGGAGAGCCCATATCCGACGGCCAAAAGCTAGGACTCCAACTGATCTCACTCTTCCCAGGTAAGATAAGCTCTGTTTTTCCCGGGTTTAACTTGAGGTGGTTTAGGGACATCCACCTCTGGATAAGAGACATAGTTGCTCGGAATTCCTCAGCAGCATTGTGAGAGTTTAGTACAAAAACCAACTGCAGGTCGTCTGCATAATTATATACATCAACCTTAAACTCTCGTAAAGAGAACAGCAAAGGCCGCATATACAAATTAAATAATAAGGGAGACAAGGAGGATCCTTGAGGAACCCCACAAAAAGAAATTTTTTTTGGGGCTGTAAAAGAACCCAGTCGAACCGATTGGGTACGTCCTGAAATAAAGGACTTGAGCCAGGCCAAGGCCAAGTCCCGAAGGCCGGCCTGTTCGACACGGTTGACCAAGATGTTATAGTCAACCGTGTCGAACGCAGCAGACAGATCCAATAACACCAGTGCCTGGTGCAGGTCCCTGTCTGCGTTAGACCTTAAGGTGTTCTGAACAGCCAGTATCACTGCATCAGTCGAGTGACCAGGCCGGAACCCTGCCTGGTTAGGTTGTAAATAGCCAGAGGCTTCCACAAAACTTGATAGGCAGTTGGTTACGTGCGCCTCCAATATTTTAGATAGATAGGGCAGTAACGATATTGGCCTGTAATTAGAGAGGTCTGAGGAATCAATACCAGGTTTCTTTTTTAAAAGGATCAGTAAGGCCTGTTTAAAGCTATTAGGAACATTCCCTGACTTAAGGGAGTTATTAAGCAATGGAATCAGGCTACTTGGGAGTGCCCGACCTATTTCTCTCATTACTTGGGGAGGGCAGGCATCCTGAGGAGATCCTGATTTAACTCTCGTGAGCAAATCTTGAAAGGTTTGATCAGTGATTAAAGGAAAAGAATGCAAAGTAAGAGGGTTAAAAAAGGTGTCATCTATCGGGACACAGACTGGCAGCTTGGATAGAGTATCCTTGATCAACACTATTTTATCATTAAAATAGTCGTTCAATGAGTTGCAGAGCAGTTGTGAGGGGACAACCGGGGGGGAAGTTCTCTCATCATTGCACAACTCATTCACAATCCTGAAAATTTCTTTCGACTTGTTAGTCATTGGGTTCATGCTGACTCCTAAAGGTTAGGGTGGGCTCAACCATCTTTCAGGGTGCTCTTACAAAAAAAAAGACCAAGGGACTTAACTAGAGATTAAAATTCCCTCAACGTCTGCAAGGTATCCCTTTATTGGTGGAGTAGTCCGGGATGTTAAAATTACAATGTATGTGGGTTTTTTAGGATTTAATGGTCCTATGACCCAATGTCATACAAACACACAAACATGTTTCAGCCCTATTCCAAGGCCTAAATAGGTCCTTAGGTTTCATCAGAGTAATATGGTTTTCCTCCCAATTCGTTCAGTGTTTTTCGTACTTTTTTCTAAGTATACGTCATGCATGCCAACCTTGTGAATGCGAGGGCAGTGAGTATACTTGCCCTTTTATTCCGTTGAGGTCCAGCCCGTACGTTTTGAATCTTTTATATCAATCGAGCCGGATGGAGAGGGTCACCCTGAAGACACACTTTCGTCAAGGGTCTTACCCTGGGTCTTCACCTAATCAGTTCTGCGTCTTCCACGTACAAGAGACCCATGTCATGACCCTCAAGAATACTGCTTTACTGACTATAGGATGTTGCTGACTGACTGACAGCAACACTCTTTTAGGGTTTTTGAGGACAGCCCAGAGTGGTGCTTCTTTCAGTGTGGGCGCCTACCATCACCACGCCCAAGATATGACGCAATGAAAAGCTGGTGGCGGTTTATTCTCGAGTGAGATACAGGCATTTGGCATTTTTTCATGAACATCTTATTCTTGATTGCCTAACGATGCTTCCTGGTAAATCTGAGCAATAGATCAGAAGTGGTCTCTTGCTTATACCACTTTCCCGCCTCAGGTATGTGGTGCATTTAAATGAGAATATGCGAGTACATGTGAGGTGGGATCCTCAGACTTAAGGTTCTACATGGTCTGGTGGTTTGGTTGAGCATAGGTGCGCAGGGGTGAGAAAATTGTATTTGGTTGTCACTTGAAGCAGGTGCAAGGCGTTTGGCGGCTAGTTTTTACATGGTTAAAGGTTACGTTTACGGTTGTGAACAAACTTCACCGGAAGGAAGCAATAAATGAGAAGTTAAAATAGGAGATACTTAGATAGTTAGATGTTTATAGAAGTAGGTAAGAGGTTAAATGGGTTAAAGTTCAACAGTTAATGATCGAGTATGGGTTTTAAACAGTTACAAGGAAAGGATATAAGGTTGGGAAGCTTAGTGGTGGGGGGAGTAGGCAGTAGGTGAACAAAAGTCAATGTCAATGAAGTGATCTCGTCTTCATATAATATGTTAAGAATCCTGAAGAAAATACTGATATTCCTCCCTATTGCAGTCAGGAAATCAGTTATCTCCACACTCATATTATCGAGAATAAACAAACTGCAAGAACTACAAAACTCTCCAGCAAGATTATTACTTGGACTTCCCAGACATCAATCAGTCTCCCATGCATTGAAAGATCTTCACTGGTTGAAGGTCAAACACAGAATTACGTTTAAGGCACTTGGCTTTACTTGCAGAGCCCTTCATAACTCTGGACCCTTGTTTTTGAGAAAAGCCTTAACCTGGTATAGGCCTACTAGAAATCTAAGATTGTACGGTGATTTTAAAGTCAATTTGATCAGATTTGAAAAAGCTAAATGGGGAGGAAGCAGTTTTGTGGTGGGAACATCCAGAGCATGGAACCTCCTCCAGCTCCCTCTTAGGGCAGTTCCCTCCCTTTTCCAATTTAGAAAGCATTTAAAAATATGGCTTTTTAATCAGTAGGTTTTTCTTTTCACTTCGGCCCACTGTTGTTCGCAGGACTAGAACCAAGACACCTCTGGGTAAACGCTGCTCTCTATAAATTGTCTAACATAACATAACATATAGTGAGGTGTAGTTTTGTAAGGCAAAGGCCAAGGTTAACATTGTGAGGTGCTCTTATCTTCAATAAAGAGGACTTTTCACACATAAAGATAAGGTTTGTCATCTGTGCTGTGCCTCCTTTAGCCCAAAATATCTGCCCGGAATATATAAGTGGCATCGTGGCTGTTTTGTTCTCAAAAGGTTACCATGGAGATGTAGTTACTTGAAAGAGAAATGCACTGTGCAAGAATTCCATGCTACTGAGCCTTGTTGAAAAGGATTAAAACGGCCTTATTAAGGCAGCTTGCTCATAAGGATGTCAGAGCTGCGTCCTCATTTTCTGACATTTTTGTCTACCATATGAAAAGAGAATCATAAACTGTCAATCACTGTTAGTACAGTAGAAAAACTGCTGAGTCAAGCAGCAGTCTGGGGCAGGCAGTGACATCTGTGAGATGGGTGGGGCAGTCACATGAAGGCACCTGAACTGTCCATCAGGCAGATTGTTACGGTCCAGTGAAGTCCCAGCCCTGGCCTCAGGGGCCTGCCACGCCTCAGTGTCCCTATATCTGTGACATCACTCATATGGGTAGCCCCAAGCGTCTTAGGCCTTAGCTCTGCAGTGCCTATGCTTATATGTCGTCACTCCACCCTTTTCCAACTTGTCAAACAGTAAAGCAAGAGGCTGCAAGCTGGAGCTGTGCTGTGCATTAGCAAGGACCCTGTGACGTTGGCGATGCACTGCGTAGCTTCAGCTCTCAGCTTCCTGTATGAGTTCCAGGGGCGTAGTTTAGTCAGTAATATTAGGGTGGTGTGAGTCTGAGATTTCCCAACAAGCAATGAAGAGTACCCAACAACAAGGCAAAAGTGGCATTTTGGACAGCCGGGGTCAGATAATGGGCAGGGTTTGGGTGCACAGAATTAGGGGCATTAGTTTGGACTTATTTGGAAAAGAAAATACATTTTTGGCTACATCAGGGTATGTACACATGGTGTCAGAGGCCACAGCTAAGTTAACTTTCACTGTATGCGCTGTGCCAAGCAGCGAGCTGCAGAGGGATTTCCTTCCAGAATGGCGTGACTGCAAACGACTACATTCATGTACAGGAAGTCATTCCTTTTGTTTGAGTTGTGCCCTGGCTGTTTTGTTCTCTCCGTCTTAAGACGATTTACGGTGAATGATACCAGAGAATAGATAGAGCATTCAAATATTTTTACCCATCCTTAGCTCACATGTTGATCCTTCAAGCAATTTGCATTTTTTTCTTTGCACTTCACTTGCCTCCAGGCTCTGGGCAGGTTTCTGTTCAGCCACACGACTGAGTAGATCATCAAAGGAGACAAAAATACACGCATTGTGTTCACTTCACAAGTTGCCAAGGGATTTAAAATGGTTTTGAGTTTGTCAAGCTATGTAAAATGTAGGCAAATGTGCCCTCTGTATAGACGGCACAAATGCTGGTTATTACACGAATAATAATCCTTTATATAACACATAACACAAGCTGACTTTTCGGCACCTAACAGTAAAGTTTTTTCATTTTCCAATTCACCCTAAGCATTAATCAATCACAATTAGAAGCGTATTCTTTGCATGTTAAGTGCAACTGTTTGCAGCAGCAGCGTAACACACTGAGCTACTTTAACAGAGATGTACATTTTGATCTGCAGGTTGAAATGGTCTTTGCAACAAAAGCATTTACCAACTGAGCTACCTTAAAAAAATACACATATGTGAGCTTATCTCACATGAAGCTCTCTGGTGTTGGTACATTAATCTTCTTTGTTATGTTATGATGCCTGAACCTGTAACCAGGTATTACACATGGATCTCTCCAGTTACTGTATTAATCACATGTTATTAGTGTTATTCCTAGTGTGATAGGTATACATGAGCCATGGGGCACCTGGCTTAATATGCATGTTACAGGAGTAGGAGACATTGCACATGTTGCATGTGCATTTCACGTAGGGTGGCCAGGTGGCCCGAATTTGCTGGGACAGTCCCAGTTTTACACCAACTGTCCTGGAAGATTTGGGCAATTCTGTATGTGTTACAAAGCAGTACTAGTTAGAAAACGACTTAGATAACATGTGAGATACTGAGTTTAAAAAATGACTTTTTATTTATTTCCTTAGTGTCTGGCCTGTGTTTCTACATTGATGAGCGCTGTCATTCTGTCCCCGCTCGGTTGATGATGAATAGAGTCCTTCTTCTATTTTTGCAAAAATGTCCTAGTTTATGGCTTTCAAAATCTGGACACCTTACCTTTACTTCAAAAGTTTACCTTGCAATTTTTTTGCGAATTTGCTTGGATGAGATATGACCGTGCAGTGCTGCTCCGGCTCATTAGTACCCCATAAATTATCTCTGCACATTTTCACATTCTCTCATTCTTCATCCCCAGATGTGCACAAATTTGGTTCAAGTTACTAGTCGAGGAGAAAGATTTTCATCTCGAAGATATTTTCCATGAGTGATTCAGCTGATCCATGCAAAAACCACAGTTGATGGACAGAATGCAGAACCATGAGCTTCCGCAGACATTTTTCCAGGGGGGGGCAAATTGTTAACGTCATCACCATCCTCCGACATGATGTGTGCCAGGTGGGGCACAAGAAACACTGGGGCGCAGAACTGGGATGGACTCAATTAAATGTCAGGAATCCAGGACATGTGGCTGACCCTGCCACGGGCCAACAAACACCACCTGTAGGGAAAACGCAAAACTTTCTGACAAGGTGCTTTATCTCTGTCTGCTAGGTGTGCAGACTTCTGGGTCCTCGATCCAACACCAATTAAGGCTGTCTTCAGCACGATTCGATTTTTATCAGAATACTTTAAAACAGCCTATGATTAAAGCACCATATTAAATATACTGTATGCACAGTGTATGTTAGGGATTATTTGTAGCACACATATTTACCAATATTGGCTTCTTGGTGATAGAATTCATGATAACTTTTATCCAAAGTTAAAGCACAACGTCAAAGTTAGTAATAAATAATGTAGCAATCACATACGCTAGTGATTTGACAGTGGGTGCTCTCTTTACTAGAATTCTCCGGGTATTGCTAAATTTTACACACATTCAATTATTTTATACAAAATAACATGTATAGGTCCAAATGTTAGCTATATTTTTGAAAATAAACGTAGAGTCCCTCTACGTGTAGACAATGTCAAACTGACATTGTGCGCACGTTTAGGGATACAATAATGGCCAGCTCCCTTATGCGAAAGCCCAGCACCGTAAATGTGTGACACATGCGGCGTCCGCAGCTGCGCCACATCACAGGTCCAGGGATGCTGAGTCTTACAAAGTGGTCGAAGTGGGGGGAAAAAGTAGGGGAACTGTGGGCGGAGAATCAGAGGGTAGGAATAACCCAAGGATTCGATCTATGGGTGGAGCCAGAGGTGTGGCTAGTATGCGCAGACATCCCAATTTTTAGTATTTGTTTGGCATTTCACTGCCCAGTTTTATCAACCAATGGATACACATGATTATTTAAGATTATAATGAGCTATTGACATTAAAATATATTCACAAAGTGGGATATGGTTCTAATCACAGAATATACCAAATGTGATAAAATGTGGAAACACAAGCCATTTGTCTCCGAGCCATGGAGTTTCTGTCATCAGCACTTCACCCTTTTTCAACAACAGCAGTTCAAACATGAATGGCAAAATATCCTAGTTTGCAAATGTTTTCTCTAAAATTATGGCTCTGCCATATTTGCCTCATAATGCAAGATCTGCTGCATGATCGTACCATTTAAACTAATAAATTGTTTGCAGCTCAAACATATCAAAAGTTAATATAAAATGTGACTTGTGTTGCTGCAGAGTGGATGGCCTATTGTAAAGGATGACTGGTCACCTTTCTCACTGCTGCATTTGTATGTTACACTGGTACTAATAAGGCAAAATCTTTCCAGAGACTGTTAGCATGTGTACACACGTCAAAATAATAAAATATCTGAAAATATACTGCATTACGCTGCAGCCTTTTTTTAATGCATAATTTAGTCAACACTACAGCATAACGTTGTCATCCTTTGCTGCATACTTAATTCCAGTGGCACCACAGCAGGCAGCACATGTTAAAAGTGCTTGTGAATGAAGCAGGGAGACTGTGAAGTTTGCAAACTTAGTTCGGTGTGTGCAAATCCTGCATTGACAATCCCTGGTGAATTGCAGCTACTGCTGCTGAAACAAGGCCAATGGAGGTACCTTTGGCCTGCCTCAAGGGCAGGGCCAGCCATAGCACTGGTGGTGTCCTGTTCATTAATGTTTGTTAGTGCCCCCAATGACCATCTCTGCCATGGATTCCCTCACTACCACCCTTTAACTGTGCCCCCCAAGTCTCCATACCCACTCTCTCTCAGATGCATTTAATTTGATTTACAGCGCCACTCATACCATTGTAGGGTGTCAGAGCACTTTACATCACACACATTACACAGAGACAATCAATATGTGTGTAAATTACTGTATAGAAAATGTTACATAAGACTAAGGACTACAAGGTGTAGGAGTCACATGACAACCATACTTGTAGCACGAATAGTTTTATAGTGATTGCTCTGGAGAAACACAATACCCGGAATTTAAAACATAATACCATGGTTGGGGGTTCTCCTTAATAATCAGAGTGGATTTCTGTCCAAAAGAACACTGTTTGGGACATTAGGATAATCAAAGACTGGGGGACGGGGGGCGGGGGGACATAACGCTCGAAGTTATACCTTGCAGTTTGTATGCAGCTCTTAGATGACAGTTAATAGCTCACTGTTCTAAGTTAGGATTTTAACTTATAAACTGCAAGTAACAAAAGGATCTCTGACAAAAGCAGTAGATCACTGACCTATTTACATTATGTGCACTTTGTGATCTACATGGCGCATGTTCTTTGCAGCCGGTACATTAACCCTCTGAGCTAACTTTCCATGAGTCAAAACTTCCTATCAGACAAAATTCTGATCTCTGTCTAGGAAGAACATTAATCACCAGAGTCATCATGACATTTTTATTGTTGCCGAAAATTGCTGGAAGCCAGGAAGGAGGCAGCAAGTGTTTTTAAAACCATAATATACTTGCAAACATGATGCCTCCACCTAAAGTCAGCACCCGGTGCGGTCACACTGGTTGCACCGGCCTAGAGCTGGCCCTTCTCAAGAGTCCTGTGAATTCAGTGACTGTTGTTCTAGGGTGTGCTGCTTCATAGGCCTGCCCGCAAGACTGGAGGTGAACTTCAGTATGGATAGTGGTGGACAAGCCTTGAAGGTTAACCTACACTTGTCATGCTAGGGTCCACCTGCTGGAGCGAAGACACCAGGACTTCTAAGGTGTTGCGAAGCCTTCTAAGGTCTAGCATGTGATTGTGCTCTCGCAGGAGAGTGGTCTGGTGGGCTGGTTATTAAGGCTGAACCAGGTTCCCAGTTCCAAATTCAGCAGCTCTGACCATAGTGCCACATCCTCTCCCCCACTGAACACCATACTGCCCCACTGAGAAAAACTCCCACTGTTTTCAACAACAACCCAATTGTTGCCCGCTATAACCGCCTGGATGCGCAATTTAAATTACGCACTAGACAAGAGCAATATGCGGCCTACAAAATAAAAAGGAACAACATCCTGGAAGAAGCAAACACTTATAGGGAATGCAAAATTTAGCAAACCATGGGAAATGTAAGCAGGAACAACATGGTTGGTTACCTTAATGCTTTTACACTCACTATTCAGAAATCAGTGAGTGCTTTTGCCTGAAAAGTTAAGGACACGACTACAGGGCCCTGAATGGACCCATTTCAATGGCCATTGCTTATATCCTTACAAAACGTAAGCAGTATGGTAAAAAGACCACATCCCTGGACGCAGACCCGCAGCACATATTTTGTTTTCCAATCCACACATTTTGGTACCTCCAGGATTGGTGCACTAGTTTCAAGTCCAGGGAAAACAAAGACAAGAAAAAACAAAAATAGCGCTTCACTGGCAAACTCTGTAAAAGTGGCGCTAATGTGTTTCAGTGTGAATAAAATCAGTTTGGCCAGTTTGCTACCACTCTGTCTTACTTTATTTAGTTATTTATCTATTTTTCATATTTTTAGCCTTTTATTCCCGATGCTGCACTTTGGAATTAAAATGTTAGAAAAATACTAAATTTCCAGCAAAAGTGTTTTTCCTTTTTTGGATCCATTTCACAGGGAAGCAAATAAAAGAAAGGAGAGGAAAGAGAGTGACAACCCCATGTTGAAGTCACGGTTTTCATGGGCGTCTGCAGGGGGGCAAGAAGGTCGCTCCCTGCGGACCCCCATGTGCAGAACAATGTCATACATTCACCCCAGTACAGAGATCTGGGCCTAAATCCATCGTTTTTTTGCACTCCACACCACCCCAGTTCGACATGGCCATATGCTAATCAGTCTGACCCTGTGCCCCATGGGAACAGTCCAGCCCGAATTGCCAAGCCATGCCTTCCCTGGACCGGAAACAAGCTTCCGAGGACCAGCTTCTGATATTCCAGCCGTCTTCAGCCCGGCTTGCTTGAATCCAGTGGTATGGAGTGCATGGGACTCACGTCTGAGCATACCCATCCCACTCGGGGTGACAAATGCAAAAACCACAGTTGATGGACAGAATGCAGAACAATGTCATACATTCACCCCAGTACAGAGATCTGGGCCTAAATCCATCGTTTGTTTTGCACCACACCACCCCAGTTCAGACATGGCCATATGCAAATCAGTCTGACCCTGTGCCTCATGGGAACAGTCCAGTCTGAACTGCCAAGCCATGCCTTCCCTGGACCGGAAACAAGCTTCTGAGGACCGGTTTCTGGCATTCCAGCTGTCTTCAGCCCGGCTTGCTTGAATCCAGTGGTGTGGAGTGCATGGGACTCACGTCTGAGCATACCCATCCCACTCGGGGTGACAAATGCAAAAACCAGCTGATCTAGTCTGGTTTAGAAAATATTTTACGCAGCCCTGGGGACTTCAATCCACTATCAAAGCTCCTCAGACTGTGAGTATGTCCCATTCTCTGAAGTTATGAGGGGTAAAGAGAGAGGCTAGACACAAGTTATATGATAGTTAACCACAAAACTATGTCAGGCTTAAATCATAATTGGGACTAATAGATAGAAAAATAGAGTGCATATATCTTAAAAATTTACACATGACTTACAAACAATATTTTTTATTCTTGTATCATATTTTTGTCTTCTACTTTTTTCCTTTCTTTTATGTTTTGATATTTTCAATAATATTTTTTTCACATATATAGTGTAATTAATACAAAATCACTAACATATACATTAACATAAAGACCAGCACATATGTACAAAATAACAATATATAAATATTAAATTATAGCAAAAGCGACAATTGACAATACTATACAAAATTTGCAGTCGATGAAAACATGACGCGCTTCTTGGCGAAGAGGCGAGCCTTGATCCCGTTTGACGCTTTGAGGGATCAATATGACCTGCCAGGAGGAGATTTCCTTCAATATACTGCCCTCACGGCAGCCATCAGGAAGCATTGGAACATGGGCCTCACAGAGCGGCCAACTTCTATGTGGTGAAGGCGGCGGGCACCATAAAGTCGGTGACATGTCTTTATAGACGCATGACACTAGAATCCTTATCCCCAATGACGGCCCTGAAGCTTCAATGGGAAGAGGACTTGAGGAGTGACATCCCAGATAGAGCATAGAACCAAATAGTAGAGAGGGCCTGCAAAAGTACGAGAAATGCAAGGTTTCAGTTGGGACACTTTCACATCCTCCACAGGGCGTACCTCACACCAGCCCGGGTACATAGGTATTTTCCGACCCACCGAAGACGCGCAGCAGATGAGGCGGATTTTAAACACATGCTAGGGATTGCCCATCCCTTGACAACTTTTGGGAGGAGGTGACAACTGTATTGATGGGCCTTACTGATAGCAACTTAAACCTCTTCATGGCGCAGTGTATCCTACATTGGTTCCCCCACACCTCAAAGAACAAAATCACTAGCAAATTTATCGATTTGGGTTTCCTCTTGGCCAAAAGAACCATCACCACCCATTGGAAAGCGAAAAAGGGCCTCAGCATAACTAGGTGGAAGCAGAATTTCAAAAGTGGGCTGAGTGTGAGGGTACTACTCAACTACAAATTGCACATCAAATGAGCAGCGAGAGGGCGCTGGAGAGGGCGAGGGTGTGGGAGAGGTTGGTTATGGCACTTAAGACCCCTGAGGAGGATGGTGATGATGCCCCGGTAGATGACCCCGTGGTGGCCGTTGATTAACAAACAATAGGGTTTGACTGCAACTCATCATGTCAGCCCGCAGCTATTACTGACCCTTGGGAGAGATGTATGGCCCCGTGCCGACTACAACCGTCCTGATGTACTATGAGCCCCCCTGGGAGGGTGGTGAGGGAGGGGGGAAGGGGAGGCTGGGGGTTAGTTGAAGTTGGGGGCAGGGTTAGTTGAGAATAATCAGTTGAATAATGCCCACATATGAACTACGTCATGTCCAAGTTGGGAAGGGGGCAGGTCAGAGGGCAGGACTTACCTACACAGGGGATCCTGTATAGTGGCTAATGGCCACAGGGAATGTGTTACATGAATTTGATTGTTTTGGCCGATTACTGGGCGCTGTACATGAATCTGATGCAAAACAATAAAAAATGTTTTAAAAAATAAACAAAAACAAACATTGACCAAAAACACTACTTCCAATAATTAGGGTGTTGTGAGCCCTCTCAACTGCTACACTAATGATAGCCCTGAGAAGGAGGCTGCCTCCTCTGCCTCTTTCACCCCTTCCCTACCATGTCTGGCCCTCACTCCAATTTTAAAACAAATTCTCTGTCCCCTTCATAAAAAATGAGCTCTCATGTGTTGCCTGCCTGTTTCCAGCAAGGGTACCCTCGGCCCTAAAGCTTGCATGGATGGAAAATGAGCCTTCATGCATCAGTTGTAAGGTAAGATAGTCATAATTGTGATGCAGTGGGCCCCTTGCAATACTGGGTGCCAGTGCCACTGCACCTGCTTCACTAATGAGCATTACTACCTTGCGATGAAGGTAATCCTCTCTTCCCCTTGTTGAAAATAAGGGCCACCATTTTGCCCCATCCCCAGCTCTGCCATATCTCTGAGGCCTAAGCTAAGGTGCCTCCCTTGCTTCAGTATTTCCCTCTCTTTGGCCCACTGGCGTAACGAAAACTGAGGGGGCCTCCCTGCACGGTAGGTAGAGGGGCCCCCTCCGGGCTCAATCAGGAGCTCCCCGGCCAGAGTGCAGAGCCGAGGGGGCCCCCTGGAGCTTTGGGCTCCCCGCACTGCGGGGCCTGCAGGGGCCTGTGTTACGCCCCTGCTTTGGCCATTGGTCTGAGATCAAAAACAACACTGGCATGGCAGTGGTGCACTGGGCCCTAATGCAGGTAAAGAAGAACAGTAAAACAGCACTAACTAGGGTTTAGTTGGCCCCTCACATAACTGAGCCCCGGTGCAGCGCAAATCATGCCTACTGCTCTACACACTTCACTGGGCGATCACTATTAGATCTGATGCCCAAAGCAGGAAAAAAAGGAATAAAATCCCCACAACTCATCCCCCTGGTTCTTGAGACCAGAAAAGTGTTCTCATGGTAACAGGCATGCATCTCTGCCCTGAGTGCACAACTGTACTGATGTCTGGATCCCTAATGCTAATTATTTTTGTCCTAGGCAAACACGGATCATGAGTGTTCACCATGACATAGGCTTGTTTCACCGACTGAGGTCTTTTTGTACTGGGAGGGGTGCCCAAAGATCTTCCCTCATAGTAGTGGAAGGCTACAGCCTTCACCAGGAGTTAAACAGCACAAGAACAGGGGTAGCAGCATACTGTGTAGTGATCAGTATAAGTGAACGGGTCCTTTTTTTACCTGTGTCACTGGAGTGAGCCCTACAGGCTCCACTCATTTTCAAAGTTCTGCTGCTGAGTGCTTAACTCACCCTAGGCCTACATTGGTTTTGTGTGAAGAGATGCTCAGCATAGAAGTGGTTTATCTGAGCTGAGTATATTTATCCCTGGCAAGGTTGTAATACAGGGATAAAGCAGTACTGAGCAGGGATTGCATAGCGAATGCATGTGCTGGATGTATATGTGCTAATGATTGGCACAGTACCTAAAGGATGTAGTGCTGTGCAGTGCGTTCAGGGTAAATGCATGACCTGACTGTATCTGAACCTGTGAGAGGTACAATACATGAAGAGTGCAGTGCATGCATGCTAAATGCATATGCTGGATGTATGTGTGCATATGGGTGGTACAGTGCATAAATACTACCATGCTGGGCAATGACTGCATGTTAAATGCATATGCTGGATATATGGGTGCCTATGTGTGGTACAGTAAATGGAGAATACAGTACTGTGCAGTGTGCATATGCTGTATACATGCACATACTGGTTTTTTTTGCGCCTGTGGATGGTATAATACACAGCAGACTATAAGTTCCATTTTGGCAGGGCCAGGGCTACATGGTGAAACAGAGAGGAGGTGGAGAAATCCCCCCAGACAGATCTGTGCATTGCTGTATTTCTGTAAGCTAGGTGGGACACACACTGGGGTCGGGAGAGCCAGACTTGATTCAGTAAAAGATCACAAGGAAGGGGCCGGGGCACATCTTAGGAAGGAGATGGCACTGATAAGAGAATCATGCAGAGTAGGGCTGGGGGTCCGGGGCTCACCTTTTGATGCACATATCACTACGGCTGACATCCAGGTGTGAACTCGTCACTTTCATGGCCTATCATATGGGATTATCCGCTTTGGGGACACTCCTGCTGTAACAGACTGCTTTTCAAGATGATGAGGGAGCAGAGGAGTGGACACTTCAAAAGAAGAAGAAGCATACCATAAAACATCAATTCAGAACCTATATCCCATTTGGTGTCTTGAAATGGACTTTAAAAAGGGGCATTTGAGAACCCAAAAACTGTCATCTGCCAAGCAGCCAGATGAGCTGTGTGAGATGGAGAAGCTTTGAAAGACTTCTGCCTGTGACTAGGACTGCGGGCCAAGGCCTGCTAGTCTCCCTGCTGGGTGAGAAGATTTCATCCAGGGAATCCAAGACCACCTGCCCTGGACCATGGAGCACCAGGGCCAGCCTGCTAGCCAAGACCAGTGTGCAATGTGAGTAGGAGGATGACATTGGGAGAGAGATCCAGTGGGAAGCCCTGCCGAGTGGACTTCCTATGCAAGGTGTGAGGAAATGACTGCTTCACCAATTGGGTCTTTGCCAATCTGCAGGACAAGGATGGTGACCCTCGTATGCCAGGAGAGGGCTGCTGTGAATTAAGACTTGTGGCCTGCTGTACTGAACAGGCTGGAGCCTGGGCTTAGTGCCAAGTCGGGCCCCAATATGCCAGGAGGGGCCACTGAGAAAAGACTGCCATACGGTAATGGCCGCAGCCTTGTGTGGTAGCAGACGGCAACCCTGTATGCCAGGTGGGGTTGCCGTGAATGATTTCACAGTACTGATCTGTAAGGAACCCGTGTGCTGTGCGATGTGGTGATCCAGATATATGCCCGATGGGCTCACAGGTAGCATCAAGTAATGCGACCTGATCTGCTATTGCCCGCCGGAGAAGTCAATCAATCAATCAGTATTTGTAGAGCGCAATAATCATCCCGAAGGTTATCCAGGCATATCCAGTGAAGATGATGTGGAAGCACCTGCAAACCATCACCCAGGTGAGGGATCCAAGACACCCCTCCGGGAGAGAACCTGGGCACGTACCTCCCAGGAGGAACACTAAACTTTGGTCACTTTGGGAGTGCGACCACGAGTGAGAGACTCTTCACCTGCTGAGTGTAGCAGCCTGTGCTGTGTGTGGCCCACTCACCTAAACTCAGGTGTAGCTGCTGCGAGCGCCCTCAGAAACACTTCACACCTGTTGGTGCAGGTAAAACTGGCTTTGGGCCTGACGGCATCAGTGAACCTGCTGCTAGTAGTGCTGCAGCGCTGGAATACTGTTGACTTTAACTCAGAGTTAAATAGGACTTTTGAGACTCAGACTGCTAGTGGGGCATACCCTAGATGTTACCAATAGTGAATGGGGAATAATGACTATTTCTAACACAAGAATAGAGAGGGCCAGAGAATCACCAAAGAAACATTAGATTTTCGACCTGAGGAGGAATTGTGTGATTATTTGTGAATGTCATATTTTTCCTTTGTGTGCAAGGCAGTAGGAAAAAATACTTCTCATTTTTCATAAAAGTGAGCACTTGGCTGGACAATGATTTATTGCTGCTGCTGTGCACACTTTGAGTTGTAAGCCTGTGTTTACTATCCTGTATCCACACCTCATCCGCCGTCCCTTCCTCCTGATGGAGTCTTGGACTGCTCGGACCACACAACCCTGATAGTGAAGTGCAGAATGGGTACTTGGCGCAATTACTCAGAATCCATAGTAAGTCGGGCCGGTACATCAGGAGTAAAAGGCTCAGCCCCAGCGATTGGGCCCAGTAACCCCTGCTTGCCCCATGGCCCTCTCAAGGTGGTTCTGACAGCACCCCACCCACCTTTTTGCTAGTAACACAAACAAAATTGCGATGCAGTTGCCCTTCTTGATGCTGCCACTACACCTGTTACACTAATGGTAGTGATGGGCATTTAAAATAAAAATGACCCTCCTCCTCTCTCCACCTTTCTCAGGGCATCTCTCTTAGGATGCTGTCTCTGTCAATTTGTAAAAGAAAATATTTGACTCACATGGCGCCCCTCCTCTGCGCCATCTCTTTGACACTATCCATATCATGCTCTTTTCCGCTTTCTCTTGGGCCATTACTTGCAGGTCTCAGGGGTCTGGATGATCAGGGCTCTGCATCTGAATAAACCCTGCCGTTCTCCTCTCTGCCATCTCACCGACTCACCGGAAAAGACATCTGCATGTAAACAGAGGTTGTAGTGGGTGGGTGCAGGGGGGACAGAGGTGCAGGCACTTTTATATTTTCCAGAAACAGTTCCTGTGTTACCATACTTTTTGTTACAACCACTATCCCAAAAAGATTAATGGGGAACTTGGGGTGCCTCCGGGTGACAGTGAAAGGGGCAGTGGGGATAAAGTGAAGCAGATGGAGGAATAGAGAGCTATAGAAAAAATAGACCTTCTCACCAAGAAGGGAGTAAAGGCTTTAATTTATGGAGTCAGTTGACGCTTCATGGGGATTAAGATGTATTTTTTTGAGAGGTAATGTAAGGGTGTTGAGTTTTGAAACACGCCATTTTAATGAACTTATAAAAATGATTTTTACTAGGTAAAGCGTGATTACATATTACTACAATGTAGTGGACCCAACTTTTTCTACAAGTTTTAAGGGGGTAATCTTTCGAGAAAATATTTTTTAAATGGGGTTAAATTGTGCATTTTAACCCACTAAAGTAATTTGCTTAAAAGCTGTGGTCTCTGAAAGGGCATTCCTCAAATATTCATGTAATTTTCAGATGTGTCAATGATGCCTGATTAAGCTTTTGAAAAAGCAAATTTGAGGTAAACAATTTAGATCACTAAGCCTTTATGCGTTTTTTTAAGTCTCTTTTATTGAGTTTATTCACCGACAAAAGTAGCAACATTGACAAACATCAGGCCATGAGTAATGAAGGCAGAGCTTGGCAAGCAAAATACAAAGTACAGTGTATTAGTCCACTTCAATACGGCTATGGGAGCAGGTGTATATATCAAAGCCTTGGGTTGCAACGGACAGGAGCAGGTGAATTTGACCTAGCTCCTCGTTAAGTTCTGTCCAAATTAGCCCTCACTCTGCCTTAGGCAGTTTACTGGGAGCCTGCAGCTAGTAGGAGTGTCAAGTACTGCCAACACATAAAGATCAGGGGTGTTTCCCCTTTAGGTGGTTGGCCTATAGAGAAGTAACAATAGGGATCGGACAGTCCCAACATTTAAAGACTTAAAGAGAGAGAAGTAAGAAAAGGAGGGAATAGGAAAGAGAAGAAGGTAGAGGAGGGTTATTCCTTGGCTCCATGGTGCAGGGGTGGCCTCGGTGGAACCAATTCATGTTCCCCAGGGTGGGATCTTATTCAGAGTCTGCAGGGGGAAGTGTGGGTTCCCCCTCCCCTATCGCGCCTCATCATTGCATGTTTTTCCCCTTGGAAATATGGCGTCGGCAGATAGTTGAAGGGCCCGCACGCAGGGTAGAACTGATCGGGCGTGTTCCAGTTTAGAAAGATGTGACACCAAGGGCTGCCATGTACGCCCAAATTTAGCATCAGTATGGGCTAGCCTATGAGAAAAAAGTTCTATTGCCATAACATGCCACAGACGAGTAAGCCATACCGTGTAGGGTGTGGTGAAGGCCTTCTTCCAATGGAGCGCAATAATCTGTTTTGCCGCAGTGAGCATGTGGAAGATCAGGCACCAGTCAGAATGTGTCATCGTTTTAAGGGACCTCAGACGGAGCCCTAGGATCGTAATCCCCGGGTTATCTGGAATAGGAAAGCCCACCACCTCCCTTATGTGGCTCAGGATCTCTTCCAAGTAAGTAGTTATAAGGGGACAAGACCACCATATGTGCAAAAAAGAGCCCTGGGATTCCTGACAGTGCCAGCAAAGGGAAGCGAAACCCGGGAACATCCTTTGGAGCCGACGGGGAGTACAGTACCGGTGAGTCATAATTTTATATGCCGATTCCTGCAGTGTAATGCTCTTAAAGATGCATGGACTATCTTGCCAGAGCTGTTCCCATTGGTCAGGGGGATGTCTTTCTTGAGGTCTGTCTGCCAACTACGTTGATAGGTGTGAGTAGGCCCTGGGTGTGTGTGTTGGAGAACTTTATATGTTTTAGAAATCAACCCTCGGGAACCCTCAAACGATCGGACTAACATTTCAAACGAAGTGAGTGGCCGCGTCGCCCCTTCCGCGTAGGCTGGAGTGTGGAGCCAGTGACGAATTTGAAAATATTCTAAATGCGTTGTTCTAGGAAGAAAAAAATCATCCGTCCTACATTGATCAAAGAATTTGAATTGTCCTGCTTTGAAAAGTTGCTGTATGACCCAGCATTCACCAGCAGCCCACACGGGGAAGGAGGTGGGGGACAAGGTCGGTGGAAACTCCTGATTACGGGCCAGGGTCGTGTTAGGGGAGGGGAAGGTGGTTAAGCCCCAAGACACTACTATCCTGTCCCAGATCTCCAGGACCATTTTTGTCAGGGTAGCAATATAAGCACTGCGATGCCTGGCCCCCCAGGCAACCAGACTAGGTCCCAGAGCGGTCGACAGCCACAGCCCTATCCATGTGGAACCAGTGTTTTTCACTCTCCCGAACCGCCCATTTCAAGATATGGTGCAGGTGTGACGACCAATAATAAGTTAAGAGGTTGGGGCATGCTAGTCCTCCCCGGTCTCAAGGCAACATTAAGACCTTAGTAAAGAAGCGCGGTCTTCCCCCTCCCCAAATGAAATTAGTGACATCCCGCTGCAGGCTCTGGATGTCCCTTTGCGGTATTGGTGTCAGGAGGACCTGAAAAGGTAGAGTACCTTTGGGAGAAGCAACATTTTAACTGCGTTGAGGCGGCCCAGCCAAGAAATGGGTAATGACAGCCAATGACAGATCTTTTCGTAATGATTATCGGCAAGCTGGCCAGTTTGCCTGGGTCCATGTGTCTATAGTAGCCATGACGTTAATGCCTAGGTATGGAATAGATCGCGGGCCCAATGGAAGGGAACACTATCCCCCAAGGCTTCTAGCTGCTGCGGAGAGAGGGTAAGATTTTGTGAGATTGATTTTGAGCCCTGAAATCGATTCAAATTGGGAAAGTACAGCAAGGAGCACGGGGAGCGAGCTTGCAGGGTCGGTAAGTGTCAAAAGGAGGCCATCAGCGAAGAGGGCTATCTTATGGTCAACCCCACCAAGGCAAAGGCCTCGTATTGCTGCCAACTGAGGAATGGCTATCGCCAGGGGCTCTACCACAAGGGCAAAAAGGAGGGGTGACAACGGGCACCCCTGGCGGATGTCCCGACAAATAGAAAAGGGAGGGCTGAGAAGTCCATTAACTCTAATCCGTGCCGATGGAGCCATATAGGGGGCCATGATCCGTGCAATCATGACCGGGCCAAGTCCTATTTTTACAGCACTGCCCTGAGAAAGGACCAGTCGACCCGATTGAAGGCCTTCTCAGTGTCCAGGGAGAGAAGAAAAGCCGGATGTTTCGAAGTTGGACCTTCTTCACTAGGTGGGCCACTCTTCGAAGATTAGCCGCCCCCCCTGGCGCTCCTGGATAATACCCACCTGCTCTGGCTCGATTAAGCCAGGGGGATGCGGGGCAAGACGTTGGGCCAAGATTTTTGTATACAATTTTACGTCCACGTTTAACAGGGAAATTGGGCGGTATGACGCACACAAATTAGGGTCTTTCCTGGGCTTGGGGACGAGGACCACATCGGCTTCGGTCATCGGTGGCGTGACAGAGTTCAGGTCTGGAAAAGAATTGAAGAGTCTCAGCAACGAATCTTGCAGCTCTGGGAAGAAAAGGCGGTAGAACGCTAGGGTAAAGCCAACAGGGCCTGGAGATTTTCCAATGGGAAAGCTTTTTAACGCTTTTTGGATCTTTTCTGCCGTGATAGGCTCCTCCTATTGTTACCTAGTCAAAAGTCTGAGCGTCGGTCAGGGACAGGAAGTTAAGAATGGTTCTATCTGGTCCGGACAAGTATCCCCCGGTCATAAAAGGTACAGAAAAAAATCACCAAATTCCTGCTGCTTAGCTTGCTCTGAGGTACTTGTGCGGGAAGTTTTCCCTTCCCACACAAAATTAATCATCCTCGCAACGCAGGCACCCTTGCGCCATGGTGCAAAGGTGCCTGTGTTGGCACATGGCAGCCCATTGTGCGCCGGCGCAGGGAAAAAGGACAAGAATCTGCCATATCCGATAGACACTGTGCATTCCTGCCCTTCTCTTTTGCCGTAGAGCAGTGCAGCAGGAACGCCTGCATCGCGGCCCTATGGCAAAGCCTCATGAATGAGGCCCTGGATGTTTTTATGTTAATGCAAATAACTCTGCAGGGTATGCGGGAAGCGGTAAATTGTAGCCAAGAACCCCAAGCTTCTATTATAGAGGGGATATAATCAGAGCTCCACTTAATTTGTGAGAAAATCACCTCACCATGGATGTATGACGGTAGCACGCGTACTTTTACAACGCGTACCGTTACCACGCTACTTTTACCACGCAAGTTGTTACAACGACTTGCGTGGAGGGGCGCTGGATAGTAAATTATTTAATTTACTATTCCAACTCCAGTCCCCGTGGACTCTAGGGAAAGTAGTTGGATAGTAGATTAAAGTATTTACTATCCTGGAGCGCCCCCCAGCGCATTTCGTTGTAACGACCTGCGTGGTAAAAGTAGCGTGGTAACGGTACCGCGTTGTAAAATATGCGTGGTAACCGTTGTATACCCCTCACCATGGCCCAACTTAATTCAAGCTACTAAGAGTGTGTGCGGAGGGTCTGACCTCTTTGCAGGATGTGGCCTTGTAGCAAGTTTACATCTCACCAAGACATATGCTAACTGTGAGACGAGGTTATACTTTTTGCCGTGGTCTGTCCTGTATCATTTTCACATCACAAGGAGATTTTCTGAACCTAAACTTAACTTATTAAAAAATGCTCCACTAATGTAAAGCACAACTGTTTCCCCAGAATAGAGGGTATAAGTGAGGGCTTAATTGACTCAGTCAGTCAAAAACACTTAATTCGATTAATTAAAATCATAAAAGTACACAAAAACACACAATGCAAAACACTACGTTACATAAAAAGAATCTAAATTTTTTTTTAAACGATAGTTTGTAAGTGGGTGAGAGAATTTCATGTAGTGATAAAAACAGCGAGAATACAGGCAACAATTAACCATGAGGATATGTAAAATCAGGCAAAATTAATCAGCAACGAAAATCTCCTGCCTTTAAGGCGTACAGCAGCGACTAAAAAACTAGCAATATAGAAAATATCCCTAGCGGAGTTAAGCATTTGCAAATACAAAAGGGCTAGTTTAACTTGTAAAAAACCCTTGTCCCTCAACAATGGAATAAAAAATGTCTTTCGAATATCAGAGTAGAAATCACAAAACATAATAAAATGCATAGTGTCTTGTGATGAAAAGTGACCTTGATTCACAGGATTGCCCCACCCTGGGGAGGTTCCCAATGTATGATGGATTAAATTAAAACGAAATCTAGTTAAAAGCCAGCGATGGAAGGGCTTAGTCACCAATCGCATGTAGGGCTCCATAGAGGGTGAGGTTATTGTTAAAAAATAAGCCCTAACTAATGGTTTCTTCAACTCTATTTCTTCTCGTTCCATCATTAAAAAATTAAAAAAATGGGATTTTACACATTTTACATCTTTCCGCTTAATACATTCTGGGGAGTTGAAGAGGTCAATGCGCCCAATTTTTCCAAACATAGATTTGACATAAGCCAGCCACGGCACGCAGCTAGCTGTATCAAGAGAAGCACAGTCCCGTAAGATCTTAATTGACTCAAAGACTTCAAAAACGTTGGCATGGGTTTGTAACACAACTGGAAAGGTCCACTTAGTAGACAAATTCAAAAATTAGGTTAGTCCACAAAACAAAACAACTGACTGTAATTATGTTGTGTCCGATTCAGGAAGGAAAAGTATCAACCCCCCCCCCCCCCCCCCCCCAACAGGTCGGCCTTCTGGTTTTATAGAAGCCAAATGGAAAAATAAGATGATCAGCCCTTTAGATAGAAGCTAGTTGATCCAGGTATTTTTTTTTAATTCCAGACCTTTCTGCAATTGAATCCAAAACATGTGAAATGCTGTGATTAACAGCTTGAACAAGAAACAAACAGAGGTAACAATATATTCAGGCTGGTATGAGACATTAAGTCGGCAGAGACAGACCTAGAAGAAATACTACAAGAGGGTGAGCACTATTTTGAAGCATCAAATTGATTGAGTTGCTGTACTGTACACCTGTTTCCACTGGCACATAAAGCCCTGCACGCCTCCGGAGCGAAATACCTCCAAAAAAGGCTGACCTTTTACCATCCAGCCAGGTCGCTGAGGTCAGAAGCCTTGTTTCTCGCCATAGTGCCCCGTGTTAAGAGGGCATGCATTGGAGGCCGCTCCTTTAGACTGTTGGCGCCCCAGTTGTGGAATAAGCTACCAGTGACCCTGCGCAGCACTTCTAACTTGTTGGCTTTTAGGAAGGGGCTCAAAACCTGGCTTTTTACTTCTTAGTTTCCCGGGCTCTGGTGGTTCCTTTTCTGTCTTTTTCTGTTTTTTCTTGTTATGTTATAAGATTGGTGTGCAAATCAAAGCGTCGGGACACTCTCTGAGTAGCCGTACGCTATACAAAATATAGTATAACATAACATAACATATAGTATAACATAACAGAGGCTTAACCATTTCTACCAAGTGTGTTTTGATTACATTTGGAGGTAGACCTAGTATTGGGGGGTTTGGAAATAGCTCATCTTCATCCCGGTCTGGTTGCTAAACAGATCACAACTGGCACAAAGGGGTTTTAGGATGGAAAATGAGTCTTGGACTCCTAGATCCTCCGGCGGTCGCCCAATGACTCCCTGGGAGCTGTTTTCTCAAACCCAGTAGACAATTCTCACTATTTATATGACAATAATAATTTTTACCATGACATCCTTTGATCCCAGCTCTTTAACCAAAAATTAGAGTCTGTGGGTTTTTGTGCTTATTCTAGAACGATGGCTTCAAGCATCCTTGATTTACTTTGACTTGGATCATCTAGTGATATAAAACTCTGCTGAAGAAAAATGATTTTGATGTCCACAGGCACTGTTTTGCAATTATGATCTTCCTGGAGTCCTGGCTGCAGAACCTGAGGTAGACAGTTTTGCACTACTGGCTAAACATCCATCACATTTAAATAGTGGCAGCCCCCTTCCAACCAAATGTTTATTGCCATTCTTAAGTTTACAAATGGATTACAATTGGACCCTAACTAATTAGGCTGAGTTTTAACTAGGGGGTGACATTGTGGGCTAATTTATTTGTCATAAACTTATATTATCAGAACCCTCTCAAAATGTAGATGCAACTTGTTCTATTAGAGAACGATATGGATCATATTTGAGTTTGTTACCCCGCTTCTGTTATTATTATATTATTATTATATATTAAACTTGAAAATTCACTCTGCACAAGTGATGTGGTTTATGGGATCAGTTATCATTTTTTGCTGTTCCAGTAGCCAATTTTAATCAGTTTCAGTTAATGCAGATCGGCTTTCTTTTAGCTCAATAGGGCCTGATTTGTTTAAATTACAGGGTGTCTACTGCTAATCCGGTAGATAAGGCTCTCGGTCCTAACCGGTTCAGAGTCGATTTCTTTCTTCATTTTTCGAAATAACTGCTCCCTAAACTATTCATTTTACTTAATTATTTTCTCTCACAGAACAGTTTCTCTGGTTCTTTTCCTGAAGCAATGATTAGTCTCACTCCAAAAAAAAGACCACAACCTTTCCCTTTTATTATATTTATTCACACCAGAGAAGACATCTTAATAATACAAAACATAAACCAGAAGCACCATACTTCAAAGCGAGAATCCTAGAATCTGCAAATTATAATAATACAATGCACATTACCCCACTTCCTACCTAGGAGATGAGGAGAAAAACAAAATATATATAACATGCTCGCCTATATCCGTACTCTATAAAGGACATATGGCCTAACACAGTTTTCCATCTTCATGTTACATACGATAAACTATGTTGACCCCGCCCCGCCACATCCCCACTCCACTTCCCAATACATGCCCAAATTTCCCCCCCGCTTTCTGGCGTTTCTACCTCTGCATGTATAAAGAGCTGCCTCCTGTTTCCAAACTCCTAGCAGCCGTGCTAGCCACATCTGAAATGTCGGTGGTTCCTTATCCTTCCATCGTGCTGCCAGCATGATTCGAAATATTGCTGTGCCTATAAACAAGCAATATTCTTGTCCCTTATTGCAGCTGAGTGAGCTATCATGACCCATAATTACCAATATGGGCGTAAGATCAAAGTCCTTACCAAATATGTTTCTCCAGAAGCCCAATATCCCTGATTTTAAAGGGGTCAGTTGAACACAATCGAAAAACATATGCTTTAATGTAGCTGATCCTTCCTCACACCTCGGGCACTGATCGTTATCCCGCTTTCCACATGCAAACAGTTTTGCCGGTGCAAAATATAGATGAAATACCGCCTTATACAGCTATGCTTTTAAATTAGAGGATAAGAAGGTTTCTGCCGACAGCTGCAAGGTTCTATAGATGTCTAGATCTGGGTTACTCAGTTTTCCTGCCCAAGACGTTTCTGTTTTCTCCAGGTCATCTGGCTTTTTTGCCAACAAAAGCTTATATGCCGATCCTATTCTACAAAGACTGTTACTAATTAACTCCATTAGAGGGATTTTCTCAATCATTATCCTTGGCCTGTATGCCATTAATATACTCCTAACCTGTAGGAATTTAAAAACCTGATTATGGTGTATCCCAAACCTATGTTGTAAATACAGAAATTGCGGCTGTTGGTTCCCCCCCAAAAAATCTCCAATATTAATTATACCCTTAGCCTCCCACTCCCGCCCCACTGAATCAAAGGCGGATTTTAAAAAATTGGAGTCATGCCACAAGGGTGTATACTGTGTCACTTGAGGAATTCCCATAAATTTAGAAATGTACTTCCATATACGCCCTGCAGTCCTTATGATCTTAAACCTCACTTTATTGTAATACCCGTACTCAACTTGTTTTAGCAGTAATCCTGCTGCATCCTTTCCTACTGCTAGCTCGAATATTATTGGGATTCTTTACCCTGTATTAGGACACTCCATTTCACCTGCCTTCAGTAAGTATGATATTTGATATAAAAAGGCAGCCCAGAAATATAATACAATATTCGGTATAGCCAATCCCCCTCGCTCTTGCGTCAATGTCATTAATTTCAATGACCTCTGTATCTTACCATACTGCCAAATAAAATTTGAAAACATCGAGCTCATATTTTTAAGCATGCTATCATCAATTGCTACCGGGATTGACCTAAACACATAGAGAAATTTAGGTAGTATGCTCATTTTCGAAAAGCTTCCTCTTCCTATAATTGACAAATGTAGGCCATCTATCCTTTTCAACTCCAATGCTACAGATTTATTGAGTGGGTCAAAATTAGCATTTGATAATGTCATCCACATCTGCCATAACCCGTACCCCTAGATATACTGCAGAGTCCGCTCTCCTCTCTCATCCTCATAATCCGAGTTCTGCGTACAGACCACAATAGTTTTCTCATCGTTCAAACTATATACTGATATTTTCCCGAACATCCCTGTTATCTGTGTGATCTCTTCGATGGCTTCCCCAGCGTCCGTAGTTATGATCGCTACGTCATCCGCATAGGCTAAGACTTTTGTTTGATAACCCCTTGTGAAAACTGGTTTCATTTGATCAGTTTGGAGCAATTTTTCCAGAAGTGGGTTTATATATAGAGAAAATAAAATGGGTGAGCAGGGGCATCCCTGTCGGGTACCCCTACCTATCATTACTTTCCATGTCTCCCTGCCCATTACCTGAACCCGGGCTGTAGGTCCACTATATATGGCTCTAATTGATCTTATAAAGCCCTGGACGAATCCTTTTAGTTCTAGAATCCCCGACAGATATGCCCATATAACCCAATCGAATGCCTTTTCGGCATCTAGAAGGACCATGGCCATCTGTCCCCCAGTCACATGATATCAAACAAGGAGATTGTTCTCCGAACATGGTCAGTTGTTTGTCTTCCTGGTATAAAACCATGCTGCCACGGGGAGACGAGATGGCCAATGACTCCTCCTAGCCTGGTTGCCAAGATTTTTTAGTATATTTTTATATCCAAATGAATTAAAGAGATTGGTGAATATGACCCTGGATTCTCTGGTGGTTTCCCCTTCTTTGGGAAGATGATAATTCTAGTCTCTCGCCATGAGTCTGGGATAGTTTCATTATATTGAATCCCCTTAAACAGGTCTAATAAGAGACGTATTATTATGTTACCCAATGCTTTATACAACTCAAAGGGTATTTGGTCAGGGCCTGTAGCTTTTCCTGCAGCGAGGGATAACAGTGCCTTTTCAATCTCGATCTGTGTAGTATCTACTTCTAGTTCATTTTTCTAATCCTCATTTAATACCTCCCGCCATTCCTCTTTTGATATGACCTGTCTTATATCTTCCGGCGTAACATTTCCTCTCTCGCCTTCCTCAGCATATAGTAGTTGATAGTATTCTTGAAAGGCTTTGGCTATGTCCTATAAGTTGGTAAATTCCGCACCCCCCACTTTAATAGTTGCAATATGATTCTGCACTTGTTTTTGTCTCATGCGGAGGGCTAACATCCTTCCTAATGATTCACCACTCTCATATAGCCTATTACGACTAGTTTGATATTCCTCTGCTGCTCTTTCTGCAAGCCACCCGTTGATGTCTGCCTTAAGAACCAAGATCTGTTCCTGCTCCTGCCCCTGGCGCTCCCTTACCACCTCCCCTGCCTTATCGTACACACATGCTCGTCTTCTGCTGCCTTCAATCTTCTCATTAACTCCTTGTTTTTCTCATTACACTTTGCTCTTTTCCTGGCCACATATGCAATGGTTTCTCCCCTTATGCCAGCCTTAAAAGCATCCCAAACTATTATTCTTGAGGCACTTTATTTGTTAATATCAAAGTAGTCTACCGTCCATTTGCATATATGCTCGATGTAAACCTTATCGACAAGTAGCTTCTTATCAAAAGTCCACCGTCCCCTGTCCTGACTTCCACCTGTTGTTTCCACCCCCAAGACTAATGGATTGTGGTCTGATATGATCCTAGGTAGGATTTTTATATCAGCTTTACTAACAAGTCCTTATGTACAAAAAAAAGAATCTATCCTTACATATTTCTTATGGGGACATGAATAGAATGTACTGCCAGAGCCGGGAGAGATTTTTTTTGCCTGCCACATATCCACTAGCCCGTGACTTCTTATCAGGGATGTAAGTGCTCTATAGACCTTTGGTTTTCGCCCTTGATACCTCACTTGATTATTAGTGGCAGATACAATATCCAAAGCAATGTTCATATCTCCACAAAACACTAGTGGTGTAGGCCATGTTGCCAATTCCACCTCAAGATCTTCGAAGATTTGAGGGTCATTATAATTCGACCCATATACTGAACATATGGTAACATCTATTTCCAGCAGTGCTATGGCCCACCTTCCATACTTATCAGCCACTTTGCGCTTCACTGGTCCCAGTGAAGTTTTAGCTAAAATGGCTACCCCCCGAACATTAGACCTTTGCGTTGTAACTGATAATACATTATACCCCTGCACATTCAGTACATGTCTTTTCCCCCAGGGAAGATGGGTCTCTTGAAAACAGATGACATCAAATGCGTTCACTCTCACCAACTCCGATAGCTTTCCCCTTTTCGCTCCATCATATACCCTGCCACATTAATCGAACACATTCTTATTCTCCCCATCCTAGTTTGTCTTTACCTTTCCCAACCCTTTCTAACATGTGCATTAATCTTACTTTCAAACTTCTTTACCACAATCTTTCCCAATGCAGAAATGATCGCCCTATATCTCTAATCAACAATGACCGTAAGACCTTTGCCGAAGCTTTAGCCCTTAGACTTAACGATCTTACACCCAATCTAGTGGCTATTTAAAAGTCAGGTTATGTTAAAAATAGAAATATAACTGATAACTCAGGTGTTCTACTCCGCATTCTGAGCAAAGCTTTCAAACTCAAATCACCATAACAATAGCTCTGGATGCTGAAAAAAGCATTAAATAGAGTAAATTGGCACTTCCTTCAACAATACCATTCGTTGGCATGGGCTTGGTCCAAAATTTCTCCAACTCATCCCATTACTTTATTCTTCTCCCCATTCATCTGTCATGGTTAATGGAATACAATATTCCTACTTTCCTCTTAAGAGAGGCGTCATGCAAGGCTGCTCTCTATCTCCCTTGCTATTAATTCTTGTTCTCAAACCTCTTCTTTATAGGCTAAAACACTCTGAGGGCTTTTATGGTCTTCAGTTTAATGACACGTACATTAAATTTACAGCTTATGAGGATGACATGCTTCTTTATATTTCTAAACTGGAAACCTCCCTTCCAAATTGTTTTGAGAGAGCTAAGCGCATACTAAGAGGTGTAGGGGTAAAAACGAAATATTGAAAAATCTGAAGTAATGCCTTTGAATAAGCTTTGTTACAAGTATTCATTCAATGGAAGGGGCCTCCTTTGGAACACTGATAAGATAAAATGTTTGGGAATCTTATATTGAAATAATATTAGTGAGTCATTGAAATATAATATGCATAATCTTCTTTCTAAAATCACTAAACTAATACAGGGTAGGTCACAATTATTTTTATCATGGTGGGGCAACTCAACACACTTAAAATGATGATTCTGCCTATCATCAATTTTTACTATATGATTTTACCCATTACAATTCCTGTGAAATATTTTAAAGTCATTGATAAGCTTCTATCTAGATTTCTCTGGAAAGGTAAACCTTCCTGCATATCCTACCAACACCTGAAGCTACCCAAGTCTCCTGGTGGAGTCAACTTCCCAGACTTTTCCTTATAACATACTGAGTTTTGTATCAAGCAAAGCCAAGGTGGATTCTCCAACTCCCCTGATCCCACTTCAAATGGTGGTTCTTTTTGGAGAAAGCTATGATTTCTCCTTTTTCTCACTTACACATTCTTCATATGCCTCAACTTCCTAAATGTTGGATCCCTTCAGTTACATCCCACTCGTGTCCACTGTTCCCACTAACATGCGCGTGTGGGCGCGAGCGCACGATGGTCACCCGGAGCACGCAGTGTCCTGGATTTAGCGCGCACACAGCTCACAGACATCCCTAGGAGACAGGTTGAGCCGCCGCTTTTAAAACGCGAGCGGCGCGAAATCCAGAAGGGAGGCAGAGTGTTGCAGGCACGCAAAGCCCATTGTGCTCAAAGTGCTTCAGCTTCAGCCCCTCTCCACACCCCACCATCCTGTGTGGACCCCCGGGCTGAGACAGCTTCGCGGGCACACAACAGCCGCCTGAGTACTTCACAGGTCTTTAAAAGACCATTTGCATGTTAATGAGCTTTGTCTTTTTTTCACCCCTTCTAAGCCCCTGCATCTCCACACTTCCTACTGGCACAAAGGGAGAAAGCATGAACATACAAGAGGCAGATTAAATTGCAAGGAGTATCTGGCAGTAAATTAAAGAGGCCAATGTTAAATTGCACTGGCAGAGGACTTCAGAGCCAGAGCTTCTGCCACTGGCATTTTTCTATTTACAAATTAAGCATGGACTTTCCATACTTCCTCAACAGGAAGTGATATCCAAGACAAACAGGTTGCTCAGTTCTTTAACGTATTTCTAGAAGTGCAGCAACCGTAGAGCACATTTCCCTTTGAACAGCATTCATCCTTGGACACATCTATACTCCATATGAACCATTTATTTTCTGCCACAGCAAATATGGAACATATCTACCATCGCTCAGTACCAATGAGGCACACTACTAATGGGCACAGCATATTGAGCATCTTCATGAAAACCCATTGACATGCCCAACATAAATGAGCGCTCGAAGTTTAGCACTTTACTAAACCAGTTATCATTGTCTACAAGTAAGCCTGGTTAATATGCACATTACATTACTACATAGGAAGATTTATTTTAGTATGTGGAGTTCAGTGTTGATTGCCGTACAAACAGTGCATACTTTAAATAGTCAATTATCCCTCTGGGCGGGCTCAATTAAGGCTCAGATTTGAGAATTTCAGAAACAAATGAGATTGATCATCTTCAGCTAATACTCACTGCCAGTGCTCATTGAGGCGCTGTGCCACTCCATTTGACGAGTAGTTGTGTGCTCTTGGTTCAGGTCTTTTTTAGGGGATTCCGGGTGCAGAGTATACAGTGTCTCATACTCTTTGTACAGTGATTCTGGGACATACTTTTCTGGGCACATTACATCTGAGACCTGAGGTTTGCTGGTCAAAATCTCCTGAGAACTGATGACTCATGGCAAACAACTACAGAGTGCAGGTACTCAGACAGCACGAGTGTGGATCATGGTTTCTGACACAGTGACAGTTTTTTTCTCCTGAAGTGCAATATGATGGGGTAAATCTCCCTGACATAATGGTGTATTTTTTTTCACTCTCCGAAGACTGATATAGGTTATACACAATTGTCTCCTACGTGTCATTATGGACCTTTATTAAGGTTTCAGGAGGAAGCGGAGAACTCCTGGCTGCACTCAATTTTACTAGCAAACCATATAGATCTAGTACAGGCAACGGAAAGTTAAGACCATCAATCTGGTTGATGATGAACAATGGAAAAATTAAATTTTGGCATCAATGATTCAATCAAGTTTTAATTACAGTTTCTCAACTACTACAAAATCATAACAACGTTTTTCTTTTTGAGACACTCTCTTCCTCATTTTATCTTTCTCTTAAATGTATCAGCTATTGGTACCACTGCTTACCTCCACAATTGGTTTCTTCAAATCCTTTTCTCCACAAGGTAAGGGTTCACAGACCTCTCAGACTTCCATCATCAAATCATCTAAAGCAGTATCAATCTACAAACCACTGAGAACACCCCCAACCAACCAAGATTCAAAATTGTACTCACATAGGAATCCGACTTATAATTCAGTTGGCCTATACCCTTTTGGGATACAAGATGAGAAAAATTAATTCTACCCCTCACCCAGCCAATCTTACTCAAAAACTATACTGCTTTTAAAATCTACTGTTTTTCACCCCAACATTCCTTTTCAAACTAACATTTCTCAAACAAGTCCCCAGCGGGTGCTTTTAAGGCTAATTCAGGTACACACCTACACATGTTTTTGCGATGCTCCAAATTATCTCAATTCTGGGAGCATATCTGGACAAGATTAGGAGCTATCATTGGTATTTGTACTCCCTTCTCTGTAGCTGCTATGTTTTTTTGGGGTTTTTTTTGGGAGAGTTTTATATAGCGCAATCTAGACCCGAAGGCATCAGAATACTTTACATGAGTACCGGTTGCATTGCAGACGGAAACATTATTTTTTTTTTCTAGGAGGTCTGAATGATTCTTGGTTCCACAATAAAAAGTATGAGAAGTTGGTAGACCTTTTAATTGCTAATGGTTTACAGGTGGTTACTTCTAACTGAAAATCTACAGAAAAAACTACTCTCCAACAGTGGTGAAACTTGGTATGTCATAACCAACGACTTGATCGATATATAATCTAAAATCTACCTCTTTACTTGTCAAGGGAAAAACATTGTGGGAACCACTCACCACATATTTGACCTCACTTGGAAACAACTCAGCCTAAGTTATTATATGCTTTATTGTACTGTTCTTACACTGTTATTTTGCATAATTGTTATGCTGCCTTTATGGAGCCTTTATAACTATAGATTTGATTAAACAATGTTTCAAGAAGTTTTTATTTATTTATAAATATTTAGTGTTCTTTTGTTGTCATCTCTTCTTCCCTCTCTTCACCTCTCCTTCTTCTCTCTTTACTTTTTTGTTCAATACTTCTGGCTATAGCTTACTTAGTTTGCATTTAGTCTAGATTTGCATTGAGACACGCATTGTAATCTTTTTGTCTACTATTGGTTATTGCATATTAGAGAGTTTGCTTTCTTTATAAAACATTATTTCACTGATGGACTGTTTTATGTTTTACTATAATATTTGTATTCTTTTTTCTATTCACATAAAAAAATATTAAACGTGGTTTCTATCAACTGTACATAGACTCCTTCACATTGCCAATTATTTTGTTCGGCTTTCATCTGGTCTAATATTGAAAGCCTTAGGGAAAGATTGTTCCACAGGTATTATATAAGGGGTGATTGCTTTTCTCAGATCATTGTTGTGACTGGCATATTTTAGAGGACCCTAGTTTGAAAAGACTCTTAAATCTGCCCTAGAATGTCATGATTCCGGCTCTAAGATTGGAATTGGGTTTGATCTCTTGTGACTGCTAGTCAACATTACCTGTCTGAGATATATTCATTCACTACAGCCGACACCCTTGAACAAATCACCTTATGTATGCCAGAAGGTGGTGTTAGAAGGGCAATTTGTATTTGTTCTTGAATTTAACAAACAGAAGGCCGAATTGTGCAATATCTTTCACCCGTGAACGTCTACTGATACCTACACGCTTTCATTTTTTAAGAATAACCCCTGTTCTTAGAACGGTCCCATAGTTCATCAATGGATATATTGTATTTACTTGGAAAGCCTTCTATGTCTTTCTTCTCTTTTTGGCTGAAGAGTCAGGTTTCATTTTCCTGTTTAAGAAAGCTGCATGACAAGAAGTTATTAAATGAGGTTCTTTGTATCAGGACAGGTTTAAATCCAATGTGTATACTAAAAGCATCTCGATATTGATTTGCAAAAATAACATCTGGCTTAGCCTTGATTTATTAAACTCTTTGTTTTTGCCTCATTAAAAAAATCATGACTGTTATTTTTAAAAATGTAATATGTTTTAATCGTTCGGATGCAATGTATATTTTAGGGCAGTCGGAGTTGTTGTGGACTTAAGCTAATTTGTATGTGTGATTAAGAAACTGTCACACTGAAACAATGTTGTTTTACCTAATACAATAGACGTCTTTCTTTAAAAAAAAAGGAACAATACTGCTTGAACAATCTATGTATTGTAAGTGATATTTGTGCTACCTGAAACAGAAGAGCTGCCCTCACACCAAACTCAAACAGTGAACCCTGACTGTTTCATCACACTACACCTGAAAGTGAAAGCCTAAAAAGAAGGCCCTTTTAATTTTAGTGAGCTTGCAGTAGCAGTCTGGCTTTTTCGTGTGTAAGAACAGCAGCAACACTGGGTACAAAAACTGCCTAATTGCCTTGACTTGTGCAGACCCAGGAGAACTTCCTCTTACTCTCCCGGGTCTGTATCAACTGGCTCAAGTCAAGCTTCTTCCCTGAGAACAAGGACTTCGATGGATGTGTAAAATATATCGCAATGTTCCCTACATGAACCATGTCCATTTCACTTATCTAGGAATGTGGCTACATCATTGTCAGGCCAGTCTGAACTGAAGTGAAAAAAGCAAATTATTGCACAATTACCTAAAACCATTTTGCAATATGTCTTACATTGGTAGAGAGAAAACATGAATAAAATTCTATCCAAATACCGTAGTAAAATTGTATGAAATACTTATTCATCTTAAAAAGTGTTATTTTAGCAGCATTATTAAAAATTAATATCAAGCTCCGTGTCAGGCCAGTCATCCACTGTCTCCATTACCACTGTGTCACCAGCTCAGAAAAAATAACTGCACATTGGCTGCATCAGAAGACAATAGGTGCTGTTCACTTGCCAAATGGATTCCACAGTTAAAGCCTTTCCCTTGGTCACTGCAGGTGTGTGGTTCACTGGCTAGGGCAACAAAAAGTAACCCTTTCTGGTAAAACACTGAATCAACCAGAGTCACTATTACACTTACTTGTGTAGCCGTTCATTACATACATTAAGCTAATCCAGACTATCAGTTGAGATCTGAAAGTTGCTGCATGAAGTGCCACAAACAGGTTTATTTTAGGTCGAGCCTGGGCAGCGGATGTGCTGCTCTGCAAGGCATGCTGTATTGGAGTATAGAATTGAAGCCCCGACCCCTCTCCACCCATATTTCTCATTGGCTTGTGTCATTGCCCTTTGTAGGTGCTGGTTTATGATTCGTTAATAGGCTTGTTAGTCCCTCCTTAGTACCGCCTTGTCTTCATTTGTAACCTCCAATGAGGACTGGCCCTTTTACTTCTGTTGTTACACGGTGTGTCTTATTTAGTCTAAAAGCCCTATTTTATTTAATGAGTTTCTCCTTCACTCGGTCTCGTTTTAGCTGAGTCCACGGAGGGATCTTGAAGACGCATCCAGTTGTAAATTCTAGTGATCAGTAGCCTTCACTTTCATTCAGTTACAGTTGATTGGTGAATTAATAATATTGTATCTGAGAAGCATTGCCGAGGTAACTAGTACCGGTTTTTCATTGTGATTGGACTGCTAAGGATAAGATATATAAATGTGCAACTACATCATCCTGATGATGGTCCTATGGATCTTGTAGACCAACGGGGGACCGAAACGTCGACATTTCATCACCATTTTGCTAATATGTTGCAATTGGAGTGCACACAAATACACGTATGACTGTGATTTTCTCACATATTGTGGTATTTCAAAAGTCCATAATTTCGGGAAAAGGTGATTTCACACTACTGTAAACAATTGTAATTTTCAGTTATGTGTGTGTTGCCTAGTATGAAGAAAATATATTGAAAAAAAGTAAATACAAGAATAAAACTTGTTTTTTGATACAGTCAGCTATTGGTATTGGTTGATTGTTTCCTGCACAGAGCTAATTGATGATCACGAAGGTGGCATTTTTTTGAATAGGTATATTGAATCAAATGATTCCTTGAGGGGCAACTGTATTCTGTTATTTCTCCTACCTCAGGCTTGACATTCTTTCTTGCAACAATCAGCGCGCCATGCCTGCTTTCACTTTCCAAACAAAACAAGTGATGGACCGAATGTGGATCAATGTCACACATTCATCCCAGTCCAAAGATCTGGGCCCAAATCCATCGTTTTTTTGCACTCCACACCACCCTGGGTTAGACAATGGCGATATGCAAATCAGCTCTGACCCTGTGCCCCATGGAAACAGTCCAGTCTGAACTACAAAAGCCATGTCCTTCCCAGAACGGAATCAAGCATCCGAGGACCGGACCGGTTTCGAGGTAACACCTCTCATCAGCACGGCTAGCTTGACTCCAGTGGTGTGGAGTGCCTGGGACCCACGTCTGGGCATCCCCAGCGCACTTATGGCGGCAATTGCAAACAAAACAAGTGATGGACCGAATGTGGATCAATATCACACATTCATCCCAGTCCAAAGATCTGGGCCCAAATCCATCGTTTTTTTGCACTCCACACCACCCTGGGTTAGACAATGGCGATATGCAAATCAGCTCTGACCCTGTGCCCCATGGGAACAGTCCAGTCCAAACTACAAAAGCCATGTCCTTCCCAGAACGGAATCAAGCATCCGAGGACCGGACCGGTTTCGAGGTAACACCTCTCATCAGCCCGGCTAGCTTGACTCCAGTGGTGTGGAGTGCCTGGGGCCCATGTCTGGGCATCCCCAGCTCACTTATGGCGGCAATTACAAACAAAACAAGTGATGGACCAAATGTGGATCAATGTCACACATTCATCCCAGTCCAAAGATCTGGGCCCAAATCCATCGTTTTTTTGCACTCCACACCACCCTGGGTTAGACAATGGCGATATGCAAATCAGCTCTGACCCTGTACCCCATGGGAACAGTCCAGTCCGAACTACAAAAGCCATGTCCTTCCCAGAACGGAAATAAGCATCCGAGGACCGGACCGGTTTCGAGGTAACACCTCTCATCAGCCCGGCTAGCTTGACTCCAGTGGTGTGGAGTGCCTGGGACCCACGTCTGGGCATCCCCAGCGCACTTATGGCGGCAATTGCAAACAAAACAAGTGATGGACCGAATGTGGATCAATGTCACACATTCATCCCAGTCCAAAGATCTGGGCCCAAATCCATCGTTTTTTTGCACTCCACACCACCCTGGGCTAGACAATGGCGATATGCAAATCAGCTCTGACCCTGTGCCCCTCGACACATGGTCCGGTCCTCGGATGCTTGATTCCGGTCTGGGAAAGATATGGCTGTTGTAGTTCGGACTGGACTTTTCCCATGGGGCACAGGGTCAGAGCTGATTTGCATGAAGCCATTATCTGACCCAGGGTGGTGTGGAGTGCAAAAAACGATGGATTTAGGCCCAGATCCTTGTACTGGGGTGAATGTAAGACATTGATCTACATTCTGTCCATCAAATTGTTTTTTGTAATTTTCTCCCTGAGTGTACTGGGGTAGCTTAGACGTGGGTCCCAGAGCCTCCACACCACTGGAGTCAAGCTAGCCGGGCTGATGAGAGGTGTTACCTCGAAACCGGTCCGGTCCTCGGATGCTTGATTCCGGTCTGGGAAAGATATGGCTGTTGTAGTTCGGACTGGACTGTTCCCATGGGGCACAGGGTCAGAGCTGATTTGCATAAAGCCATTATCTGACCCAGGGTGGTGTGGAGTGCAAAAAACGATGGATTTAGGCCCAGATCCTTGTACTGGGGTGAATGTAAGACATTGATCTACATTCTGTCCATCAAATTGTTTTTTGTATTTTTCTCCCTGAGTGTACTGGGGTAGCTCAGACGTGGGTCCCAGAGCCTCCACACCACTGGAGTCAAGCTAGCCGGGCTGATGAGAGGTGTTACCTCGAAACCAGTCCGGTCTGGGAAAGATATGGCTGTTGTAGTTCGGACTGGACTGTTCCCATGGGGCACAGGGTCAGAGCTGATTTGCATGAAGCCATTATCTGACCCAGGGGTGTGTGGAGTGCAAAAAACGATGGATTTAGGCCCAGATCCTTGTACTGGGGTGAATGTAAGACATTGATCTACATTCTGTCCATCAAATTGTTTTTTGTAATTTTCTCCCTGAGTGTACTGGGGTAGCTCAGACGTGGGTCCCAGAGCCTCCACACCACTGGAGTCAAGCTAGCCGGGCTGATGAGAGGTGTTACCTCGAAACCGGTCCGGTCCTCGGATGCTTGATTCCGGTCTGGGAAAGATATGGCTGTTGTAGTTCGGACTGGACTGTTCCCATGGGGCACAGGGTCAGAGCTGATTTGCATAAAGCCATTATCTGACCCAGGGTGGTGTGGAGTGCAAAAAACGATGGATTTAGGCCCAGATCCTTGTACTGGGGTGAATGTAAGACATTGATCTACATTCTGTCCATCAAATTGTTTTTTGTAATTTTCTCCCTGCTTTCACTTTCCAAGCAGCCCGGGACAATGCCGGCCACTTCTTTGAAATGCAATAAGTCTCGCATTTACAAGTGTGTAAGCTACTGGCATTGCAAATGACAATTGCTTTTATTTATGTGTTAATTAGGGATGCCAATATTAAACTCTAGCAAATGCAAGACTTATTGCATTGCAAATGCTTGTTTTGGGGTTGGGGGGTTTATATAGCGCGAACTAGACCCGAAGATATCAGAGCGCTTTACATGAGAATCAGTTGTGTGGTTAGGCAAGGGGAGATTAAGTGATTTCCCCAGAACCACAGGATGTTGAGCGTCCTGGATACCCAGCTTCGAGGTCGATTGCCCTAGCCATTCTATCTCAGCCTTCTATTTCCAATGCCTTTTCCATGTCAAAGGAGGCCACTGAAGACAATGGAGCACCAGCAGTTACACATGTTATGAAATGGATGATGCGTCTGAGGCTTGAAGAGGTATTACAACCTTGGATAAGGTTGTAATACCTCTTCAAACCTCAGACCCGTCATCCACTCTGACAAGGCCGTACTAAGGACAACAGTACAGTCAACCATAGATCAGATTTAACATGGACACTGAAGTACAAGGATCTATCAAGGGGTTGATGAGTTACCACCACTCAACTTCCGCAAGTATTAGGGGAAATGTTATACAGTTCAAGAAATCTTGGTTGAAACAACACATTGTAGATATCATAGAATTCTATCAGGGGCCCATGTCAACCTGGAGTCTTGCCTCTGACCTATAGCCTATTAGCTGCTCTTATTTTTTAATAAGAATCTCCTCTTGCCCCCTAGACTCAGGATAGGGAACATGTTCCAAAAAGCAAGCAGGTTGTCTGGCAAGCAGGGAGAAAGGTTAGCAGTGGTGTAGCAAGGGGAGGGGGCGGGCCACCCCAGGTGGCATGAGATTTGGAGGCAGCGACTCCCCCCCTGCTCTCACCTGCGGCCATTACCGGTCTCCCCCCCTGCTCTTACATGTGGCCACCAGGCAGCAAACGCAACGTCTAGCTACGCCACTGGGTTAGGAGTAAAGATATGCGTATTAATGACTCCGTTACTTATCGGTAATCTTCATTACTCCGAGTCAGTCTTCCTCGTCACAGTCAGCAAGGAGCAGTATGTGTTTGGGGCACAGCATTCATATAATGGTGGGGCAACATCAGATCACATCCTGTAATACCCACAAGCAGCGACCAGAAGGATCAGGTTCTAATATGTTCGTCACCCAACTCCCAAGGGCGGGAGGGAGGGAACATGGCTGTGACAAGGAAGACTATGAATTGGATTAATGAAGATTACCGGTAATTAACCGAGTCATTACCTTCCTCCTCCATCTTCCTTTTCACAGACACCCAGGAGTATATACCCAAGCGCCAGATGGAACAAAAATAAAACTGACAACCAAAAGGATGCCAAGGAAATATATTTGCCGACAAGCACAATTAGTGGACAGCCGAACTAAAATCCCCAGAAAACACCTCCACATCCTTAACTTATAAAGGGAGATGAACATATCAGGGAAGGACCAAGTCGCCGCCGCATAAAGATTCTTCAAGGAGGTGCCCTTAGAAGAAGCCCAGGAGGAAGACACACCCTTGGTGGAACGCCAATGAATAACAGGATGAAGAGAAACCCCCGAATGAAGACAGGAAAAAGAAATTTGTAGACCAAATCCAACACGAAAGTGTAACCGTTGTAGGGCAATGACCCTGCCGGACAACACCAAAAGTGACAAACAAAAAATACAGCTGGCGAAAGGAGGCAGTCCACTCAAGGTAAATAACAAGAGCCCTTGTTAAATCCAGCGAATGAACCAGCATTTCCTCCGCCGTAGAGGGGTTAGGAAAAAAGGCAGGAAGAACAACATCCAGGGACAAATCGAAAGAACAGGACACCTTGTGAAAAAGGCTGGGTCAGGGTAAAGGACCAACCTATCAGGAAAAAAACGCAAGGGAGGATGGCAAAGCAAGGCGTCAAGCTCCCCCAAAGACCTCCCCGCAGTGAAAGCGACCAGAAAACACACCTTCAGGGTAAGAAACTCCAGAGACACAGAAGGAAGGGCTCAAACGGGGAGTGCTGCAAATCATGAAGGACCCGAGGAAGATCCCATGGGGCACAGGAGAAGCAACAGCTGACTGCTGAAGAAAGAAACTGTGAAGAAGGCGAGAAGTCACAAACTCAAAAGAGAGGAGAGAGACCCCATAATAACCTTAATGGCGGACCACTGGCTGCGGATCGTAGAAACCGATAGCCCCATCAAGAAACCATCCCAGAGGAACTAAAGAATAGAACCCCTCTCACAGGAGTCAGGGACAAACCTCCTCGAAGAACACCAACCAGAGAAATTCCTCCAGTATCTTTCATAAACCTGCATGGTATGGACCTTCCAAAAATTCTGAATGGACAGTGCCACCTCTGAGGAACAACCCAAAATGACTAGCCTTCACCTCTCAATTTCCAAACCCTCAACGCCAACTGGCTGAACACCTGGTAGGAGAGGAAAGCGGAGTGGAGAAGGGGACAGCGGGAACCTCCAAGGGGGAGCAACAGCCAAATGGAGCAGGAGGGGACACCACGGCTGGCAAGGCCAAAATGGAACCACCAATAGCTCCACCACCCCTTCCTTCCTGATCTTTGCCAATACCCTGCTGACCCTTGGGCAAAGGGAAACTCAGGGCATCCACCTTCCATGCCTCCCTGCAAGAAAGAAGGGTGCAAAACCTCAGCAGAAGAGCAGCATCCTGAGGGGAGGCAATGAGATCCAACTGAGGCATCCCGAACCTCCCCGGAATCTCCCGAAAAACCAGAAGAGACAATGACAGAGAAAGTGAGGAAGGGAGTAGGCGACTCAGATGATCCGCACGCCGATTCTCCTTCCCTGGCAGATAGATGGACGTCAGACCCAGCAGGTTGGCTTCCGCCCAAGCCCCAATCTGATCTGCCAGGAGAGCCAAAAGTGTAGAACGAGTCCCCCTAAAGGATTCAAATAGGCACACATCACCTGATTGACCGTCCGGCCTGAACCCACTTGTGCTTTAGTTGAGGGGCAAAGTGCAGAAGAGCTTTGAACACTGCTGCCAGTTCCTTCCAATTCGAAGACATCGCGCTCTTTGCAGGATTCCAAGGACCCTGAGAAGAAAGAGCCCTGAGGGTAGCCCCCAACCCCAAGAGCTTGCATTGGTCAACAGGGCGCAGCAGAATCCAAGGGCACCCCCTTCGCCAGGTTGTCAAGCAGCAACCACCAGTGTAGCTGGAGAAAAATGGTGGGAGTCACCAGAACTGAGGCACTGTTATCCTGGGACTTCGGATTTCAGTGAGACAGAAGGTGTTACACTAGATGGAAGACTTGCCTGCGAGCCCAAGGAACCAGGAAAAGGGAAGCAGCCATGACCCCCTCAACCTGCAACCAATCGCTTGCGGAAACCGACGGGGCAGACAGGAGGGACTCCAGACGAGACCTGAACTGGCAAACGTGTGGGAGAAACACCATCCCCAACCGTGTATTGAAGAGAGTGCCGATGAATTGGAGCTCCTGAGAAGGGCTGAGGTGGGACTTGCTGAGATTCACAAAGAACCTATGGGCCTCCAGGCAATTCCTCACCAATGCCACATCCTCCTAAGGAAAGACGAGGAAGAAATCAGCCAGTCATCCAGGTAGGGAAACAAAAGCACCTGTGTGCATACAACAGACCCACCAGGGGAGCCATGACCTCTGTGAACACCAAAGGGGCGGAGGCTAAACCAAAGGGGAGGGCACAAAATTGGAAATGTTGCCCCAGGGCAAAGAACCGCAAATACCTCTGGAAGAGAGGATGCACAGCGATATAGAAATAAGCATCCAAAAGGTCCAAGCATGTCACAAAAGCTCAGGAGAAATATGGGGCAGAATCTTCTGCAAACTCACCCTCTTAAATTTCTGTTAAGGCACATAGTTATTCACAGTCTTGAAATCCAGGACAGGGCAGAAACTCCCCGACACCTTCTGAACTAGTAACATCAGAGAGTAGCAACCCTAACCCAACTCACAAACCAGAAAAGGAATGATGGTTCCCTTCTGGAGAAGTTCCAAGATCCCCTGCCTAAAACCCTGTCATTTCAAAGGATCCCGAGGACTTGGGACTTGAAAATCTCTGGATGTCGAGAACATAAGTCGATAACCTTCGACCACCAGGCGAGACACCCAGGAATCAGTGACTTTGCTTGTCGCAGCAGAAGAAAATTGTCTTTTTTGGCTGCCCCCACCGAGATAGTCATGATATTGTAGTGGAACTGGCAAGGGTGGCTCCCACAGGCTGGTGCTGGGATTTATCAGAGAAGGGGGAGCCACATCCCCTCCCATAAAAGGGCTTGGAGTGCCCCTTCCCAGCCGAGGGGGAATTCCCAAACACCTGCCGATAACCAAACCCCAAACTCTCACTGCAGGCTGCAGAGGTATCAGGAGCTTACCCAATTCCACCAACTTCTGTAACAGATCCTCGAGTTGAGGGACAAACAATTTAGCCCTATCAAAGGGGAAACATGACATGAGGGTCTTCTGGGAGGCCTCCGCCTTCCATGACCTTATCCAGATGTGCTGCAGAGCTAAAAAAATGGAACCAGAAATGGAAAATGGAACCGCAGCGGACAGACAGCCAAAGGTAATGTCAGACAAGAAGTGTACCTGCAACTCCATAAGAGACAGATGCAAATTGACATCATCCCCTTGCTGAAGGTCCTCCGACAAGGTCTGAAAATCATGCAGGAGTGACTGAACCACATACAAGGTGTATGCACCAGCCCTGATGGAAATGTTAGCGGCGGAGTAAGCCTTCTTAGCCGCACAGTCCACCTTTTTATCAACCAGGTCGCCAGACGAAGCATCCTCCGAGATGATGCAACCACTGGAAGCCAGACCCACCATCAGAGAGTCCACATTCACCTGAGGGGGGAACTCAGGAAATTCTGAAGAGGGTACTACTTTGCGAGGGGAGGGAATGTGGCTCAACAGCTAGGGCTTTCGACCTCAGAGCTGGAGAACCAGGTTTGAGTCTTAAAAGAAAAGGTGATTACAATGGAATTAGACAGGTTTGAATCTTGGCAGGGACGCTCAACATTCTGTGATTCTGGGCAAATCACTTAATCTCCCCGTGCCTAACAAAAATGAATCTGTCCGTCTGTAACTTAACTGGTGCTCATGTAAAGCTCTCTGATTCCTTCGGGTCCAGCTTGCGCTATATAAAACGCCACCATCTGTTTTTTATAAACTAGGGAACCCACCTGCGCAACATCAGACCATTCCCTGGATAAAAGCCCCCAGATGGCCTTATGGATGGGAAGAGTATCAGGCTACTTCCGGCGGTACTGATAGAAAACATCCTCCTCCTCATCCAGAGGAAACACAGTTGGAAAGGTCAAATTGTCCTTCAAGTGAGTCATCACCTCCTTCAACTCAGCGCCCTTAACCACTTCGATGCTCATGACGAGCTCAGCTCGTCATGAGGCACAGTGGAGCTGTGCTGATGACGAGCTGAGCTCGTCATGAATAATGGGCTTTCCAACAATTCAGCACCGGAGGAAAATATCAATAGCAGCGAAGGTGTTAACAAAGCGCCCTTACTGTTCCTCATCTGAACCATCAGAGTCTGGGTCAGGCTGGGAAGAAACTCTGGGAATTTTAGGCACCTGCCCCTCCCGTGCCGTAAAAGCAGAATCCACCACCTATTGACCATGGCCTGAAGGACATCAACATCCATGCCCACAGAGTGATAGGAGAAAGCAGGCTCCGACTCAGATCCAGAAGAATTACGATTCTTAGAGTGTGTGTGTGCCCCGTTGACTTGAAATAAATGCGTACCTGCCTCTGCTCTATGGTGGGTGGAGATGCATTGTGCTGTCCTTGGCTCAGGCCACCTGGTGATGTGGGGAGCATTGCCGGGGGGGCATCTTTGTTCCCTGAGAGGGCCGCGTCTCCTGGTGAAACTCGGATTCAGCGCACAATCCAAGGAAACTTGTAGAGGCGAGGCCGACTTGACTTGGGCCAAGGACTTGCACGGGGAAGTGGCTGACCAGGCAGCCGCTCATGTCCAGCGCCCCTGCTTGTTACGGGCGGAATGCTGGTTATGCACACTTCCCTTTCGCTGGGTAGTTGGTCGTGGGCTTGTCCTATGCCGGGTGGGGGCTTCAACACACTTCAGCGGGCACAGCTCATGCTACCCTGGTATAGCACTCTTGTCAGAAAAGAAGCAATTAGTGGGTGAGCAGCCACTGCATCGGTTCCAGGCCACAGTGCGCCCGAGACCAATCAACCTCCCAACGAAAAGACAATAGTGCCAATATCTGCCCCGCTCCACAGCCCTCCAACAGCAATATACATATCACATAAATAAATAGACCAGACAACTTGTTGATGGGAAAACGTTGCTGCAGGTTTATTAGCATACCAACTATGGCAACATGGTGGGTTATCTTACAGATGATCCAAAGGCAAGCCGCCCCTCGCAGCTTACCACCTGATGGGCCAACTTGCATCACGGCCTTGGCCAGTCGGTGCTTAGAGGTTGTGGTGAGAGGATAGCCCCTCCCACATCCGGTGAACCATTGGTCCACCCTCTTGCTCACAACCCCCCCTACGAGGGGCGAAGCGTTCAAGCGACCCCCGGTTGTACAGGTTTCCAACTGCCCGTAGGATAAACGGGGTGCCGTCGCACCCCAGGGTCCACCGCACAGATCTCCCAGGGATATTAGGCCTCAGCACCCTTTGTGCTTCTGGATAGGGTACTCCTGAGTACCTTTCTGCATCTGGATCGTCCTGTAACTCCGCTTCAGCCCTGGGTGTGGTGACCGGCGCAACCAGGGCCCCCCACCTGAGCTTGCACCCCTACTTACAACTTGCCACTATCAATGCTTCCTCAAGGTCTAAGAGGAACAAGTCCATGCCCACTCTGGAAAGATGCACTCCTTCCTCCTCAAAGCATCCTGTGGATTTCGCGTGCAGCTCCCCATGTCTTATGAATCCAAATCCCATCTGATCAGTGAATGTACGCATTGCGCAGTTGACTCTCCTGTGCGCCACCTCCAAAGCTTGACATCAGCGTGCCCCATGCCACACTAGCCGTGGCGTGATCTCTGACCACCACAGTTCACAGGTCCCTAACATGTTGCTTATTTTGCACAGGGTCGCTTTCATTTCCTGCAGCAATGTCTTTTTGCCCAGTGCCGGTAGGTCGTTCCCCCTAAGGTGTAGAACTAACACGACTGGAGGACGGGAGATCCTACCCAGTTCTCGCTGCAGCGTGCCCAACAACCCATTCCATTGCATGCCCGGGAATCCCAGCCAAATGATTTCAGTGTTGTAAAACCCATGCTCCCACTTCCTGCTTTCAGACCACTTTGCCAATCTGGAGACACCGGAGTGGCCCATCACCCAGAACTTTGTTCCTGGCAAATAAAGAGATGTGATGTATCAAACCGGTTTTATTAAACACAGACCAAACCACACTGCAATTGAATATACATCACAAAACGCACTGCTGCCAGTCCGGAGGACCGTGTACTGACAGCTCCATAACTTTGGTGGCCACAGGCCATCTTGTATTAGAATTACATGCCCCGGCCCTAACACAACTTTGAATTGACCCCCCCAAGCAGTGTCTGTTGTCGGACCTGACATATTTTAATGCGTTCATGGTCTAATGTATCTTTTGAAACAGTGGGATTGCCACCACCCCACCAGCTTGATACCCTCCGGTGGCAAGCCGTCTTTAAATGCTGTGGTGGCTGCGCCTATGCGAAAGAAATGACTGCAGAAATGCTTGCCCGGGTCGTTCTTGCCGGACAACGCCAGACATGCGTGCATTACGGGTTCTACCTGATACTTAGTGAGGGGGGTGCTGTCCGCATGGATGACAAGGTAGCCGTCTGTGCCCGGGCAAATGGCCAGGTATGCGACTACTAAACTGGCTGGGCAATACTTGCTTACTCCAAAGCTGTGCAACCAGAACACCTTTCCTTCCCCACGCTGATCAGTCTTAGATTTTCGTAGCGTAATTTTGAGTGCATCGCCCAAGTGTGACACATCCTGCATCTTCAACGCCACCCCTGAAGTGTCGTTCTTAGCTCTAGCCACCAACTCGCTAATCCTAAACGCCCCAAAGAAAGCCATGCTGAAAGTAGTCGCAAACAGCGCCGCCTCAAAAGCCGAGCTAGTGGCCTCGTGCACCCAGTCTATCATCCCCTGCAGTGTTTGAAAGTCTATGGGCGATCTAGTGTCCGGTGCCTTTGGTTCACTCCTAGCCCACCCTTTTTACGCTGCCCTATTCACGAAGGCCTTGGTTGGGTCTGCTTGTCCCCCTAGCTTGGCGTGGTGTCTGATGGCTGCTAAGTGGCCTGAGATCCAAGAATGGCTCTTCTTGCTGTCCTTAGCCCACAGGATGAATGACTGTACTCTTACTTCTAAGGAGGCCCGCAGTCCTCCCATGCTCCCACTGTAGCACAGAATTTCTAAATGCATGCCCTGTATCTCTTGTTTGTCTTTGGTGCTAATGACAGCTCCCCCAGCCCCTCATTCGCTTTTCCACTTCAACAGGTACCAGAGATGTGCTGGGAAGGGAGCCGCCTCCTCTCTCGCTCTCGGCCATGCTTCCCGGAACCGGCGCCACTGAAAACGAGAGAGAGCGTCAGCCGCAATGTTCTGGGTACCCTGAGTGTGGCGCGTCCTGCATTCAACAATATTGAACAGACACGCCTGCACCAGTTCTCTCAGTAGGCACAAGACCAGGGGGCAACTTGCAGAATGAAAGTTTATGGCCTGCACCACTGCCAGGTTGTCTGACCATAAAAGGACCCTTTTGGCTGACAGCACTGCAGGCCACAAGTGAAATGCCACAACAATGGGGAACAACTCTAGCACTGTGATCTTAGCCGTAACCTTTTTCTTGTGCCAAGCATTGGGCCATTTTTCTGCGCACCATTCGCTGTCCAAAATGTCCCCAAACCCTTGTCTACCTGAAGCATCAGTGTACAGCGCTAGGTCAGGGCTGCCAGCCCAGTGTGCCCTCCAAATCGCTGAACCGTTGAAATTGGCCAAGAATTCCGCCCACATGGCCAGGTCATGCTGCATACCTTTACTCAGTTTCACCATGTGGTACTTCTTAGTGACCTTGGCGGTGACCCTGGCGAGTCTCCTGGCAAACACCCTACCCACTGGGATGACTCTAGCTGCAAAATTGAGTTTTCCCAAGATGCTTTGAATGCATTCCAGGGAGGCCCTGTCTAGCCCATCGTAAGGTCGCGCACTTTGTCTGCCGGTAATCTGGACTCCCCTGCAATGGTATCAATCTCTATTCCCAGGAAAGTTAACACCTGCGCTGGCCCCACTGTCTTACCTGGGGCGAGAGGGACCTCCAAATGCCCAGTTAATTGTACAAGGTCTGCAAGGGCCTGTGAACAATGTTGTGTCCCATCGCTTCCGATGAACAAGAAGTCATCAAGGTAATGAGTCACCCCTTCCACCCCGTAGGTGTCTTGAAGGGCCCATTGTAAGAAACAACTGAATGCTTCGAAATACGCACAGGACACAGCGTAACCCATGGGCATGCATTTGTCATAGTAGTACTTGCCGTCTAGCTTGAAGCCCAGTAGGTGATAGCTGCTCGGGTAGACTGGTAGTAAGCGGAAAGCAGATTCAATGTCTGCTTTGGCTAACCAGGCCCCTCTGCCCGCCCTCCTGACTAGGTCCAATGCCACGTCTAGCGTACAATACGACACAGAGCATGTGCTCTCCTCCAATCCATGGTTAACAGAGGCCCCTTCTGGGTATGAGAGATGATGAATTAATCTGAAAGCTCCTGGTTCTTTCTTGGGTACCACTCCCAGGGGCGAGCCCACAAAGTTTTCCAACGGGGGATGGAAGAATGGTCCCCCCATCCGGCCCAAAGACCTCTCCTTCTCTACTTTTGCCCGGACTACCTCCAGTTGGTCTTTCGCTGATCTGAGGTTGTTGGCTTCTCTGCTGCCCAGGGCACCTACGTAAGGGATCCTAAAGCCTTCATGAAACCCAAACAACAGCAAATGGCTGTCTGTCCTGATGGGATATCGTCTAAGAAGAGGGGTAATGTTGTTCAGGATTACTGGGGAACAACCTAAGGAAGCCTGCCCTGGAGAAGGAGAAAGTACGACAGAGGACAGAAATTCAGATTGAACTGGGACGCCGTCAACGACCAGATGCTGAGCAGAGGCGGGAGATGGGTGCGGGGGGGGGGCCCTAGCTAATGGCTTACTGTCTAGCTCAATTTTGTTGCCCACCTTTGCCAGCTGGCTGTGAGCCCTGCTTGGATTGCCAGGAAGCCGCTGGGTGAGGCCCCCCACATGTGTGACATGCGTGCAGGAATTTGCACGTCTTACCCCAGGAGCATGACCCGTTGTTAAATAGGCGACACATCCCTGGGGGGATCTCCTGAAGCCACCTCTGTGTCCCCCCCCTCTGCGTGCCCCGCGAAAGGCATGTTTGCTCCTTGCCCCTGAATGAAAGGACCCCCCTGAGAAGGCTGCCCCCCGAGGTGATTAACTTGAGGGCCAGTGCTCCCTCCAGAGCTGCACTTCTTTCTGATCCCAACTCATTTCCGGGCACAGGGACATCTTCCTCATAAATTCCCTATCGTGGTTGACCCATCAATTTCCTCCCCATTTCATGGCCTCATTGTGAATGGTCCGAGATTATTGCACCAACCCCGGGCCCTGCTCTGGGAATTTCTGCATGGTGACTGAAGCTAGAATAGAAAAGGCCTCCTTAGCACCTATCTTTCTGGCATCCATGCCCTCCTGCCCCAGCATGAGTAGCGTGAAAATGTCTATGAACTCCCGCCTCCAAATCCCTTCTTTGGATGCCTGCAGCACCTGCCAAGCCAAAGAGTATCACCCGGACAGCAGCGGATGGTTGTAACTATGGGAACCACGGAGGGAGAGGGTGTGGGAGAAGAGATCACTGCCGGAGTGACCCCTGCACTATTGCTTGCTGTGGGCGGGGCCGGGCTTGACGCTGGGGGTGGAAGCGAGACCGGTGTAGGCACCGCACCTGACACAACAGCACTGCTGATTACCGGAATACCCACCGGCGGCGCGGCCCCACCCTGTCCTGCTGGTTGACCTGTGGACCAAACACTTGCCGCTGTTGGTGCGGCACTCTCTTTATCACTCACACTGTTGCCCAACTGTGTCGAGCTTGCAACCACTGACCCGCTTGGAATCGTAACAAGAAAGAGTTCATAGTGTCCATCATTTTAGCCAAGTCATCCCTAGTAGCGTAATTACCTTGGGCAACGTGGCTATCCTTCGCGGTGACTGGCACCGAGGGCAGGGGAACCGCCACCTGTGTCATGACCTCCCTGGGGGTCATCCCAGTTCTGCTTCTAGGTGGCGGTAGAGGATCTTGAGGGAAATCCCTGACTGTGGACTTGTGAACCCGCTTGGATCTGGATGGGGCCGCATCAGCGCTGGGCTGTAGTTCTGAGGGGGGCGAATCGCCGACAATTCCAGAGTCTTCTGGCGCAGGGCCATGCATAATGCTGTTCGCCCACGCTAGGCCCTTAACCTTGGCCATCTTGATAAAGTCCGCCCATTGCGCGTCTTGGGAGGTACCCGGCGTAGAGTCCTCCACTTGGGGCGCCTCCGGGAAAAGTGAGGGGGAGCACTGGCTGTCCATGCTGACTTCTGCTGTCACGCGGCACGACAATCTGGGAATAAAAACATGGATCAGCCACAGGGTACATTGTGCAGAACAAGCGGGCGGCATTTCCGTCCCCAGCTCCATCGAGGATGCATGCCCCCAATTCCCCAAATACTTACTATCGTATGGCGGCGTACGTGACGTAGTGACAGAAATGTGCACGATGTCAAGTCAAGTCAAGTCATAACATTTATATAGCGCACTACATACCCAGAGGGTTTCAAGGCGCTTAGGGAGGGGAGGAGGATTATTTGTCAAATATCCACGTTTTAAGTTGCTTTCTGAACGCTAGGTGATTCTGGGTGAGGCGAAGGTAAGCGGGGAGTGAGTTCCATGTTTTGGCAGCCAGGTATGAGAAGGATCTGCCTCCCATGGTGGTTTTGTTGATGCGAGGGACAGTGGCGAATGCTTGGCTGGAAGAGCGAAGTTGGCGGGAGGGGGTGTAAAAGGACAGTCGAGAGTTGAGGCAATCTGGTCCGATGTCGTAGAGTGATTTGTGTGCGTGGGTAAGCAGTCGGAAAGTAATCCTCTTATTGACGGGTAGCCAGTGGAGGTCTTTAAGGTGGCCAGAGATGTGTTCGTTGCGTGGGATGTCTAATATGAGCCTGGCAGAGGCGTTTTGGATTCGTTGTAGTTTCTTCTGGAGTTTAGCGGTGGTACCTGCGTAGAGGGTGTTTCCGTAGTCCAGTCGACTTGTGACTAGAGCGTGGGTGACTGTTTTCCTTGTTTCGGTGGGGATCCAGCGAAATGTTTTTCTGAGCATGCGAAGGATGTTGAAGCAGGAAGAGGATACGGCGCTGACTTGTCTGTTCATTGAGAGTGAAGAATCTAGGATGACGCCAAGGTTCCGTGCGTGGTCTGTCGGGATGGGTGCTTTTCCGAGGGCTTCCGGCCACCAGGAGTCGTCCCATGCGGAGGGGGATGTACCTAAGATGAGGACTTCTGTTTTGTCTGAGTTCAGTTTCAGACGGCTTTGTTTCATCCATTCGGCGACTTCTTTCATTCCTTCGTGTAGGTTAGTTTTGGCAGTGCTGGGGTCCTTGGTGAGAGAAAGGATCAGTTGAGTGTCATCCGCGTAAGAGATGATGTTGAGGTTGTGTTGGCGGGCGATGGTCGCGAGGGGGCTCATGTATACGTTGAAGAGGGTGGGGCTGAGTGAGGATCCTTGTGGTACGCCGCAGATGATTTCAGAGGCCTCGGACTTGAATGGTGGGAGGCGGACTCTCTGGGTTCTTCCGGAGAGGAACGAGGTGATCCATTCCAGTGCCTTTCCTTGGATTCCGATGTTTCTGAGGCGCTGTAAAAGGGTGCTGTGGCAGACTGTGTCGAAGGCTGCAGAGAGGTCGAGGAGGATGAGGGCGACTGTGTCTCCATTGTCCAGTAGAGTTCGAATGTCGTCTGTTGCTGCGATGAGGGCGGTCTCAGTGCTGTGTTTGGCACGGAAGCCAGATTGTGAGGAGTCGAGGGATTTGTTGGCTTCGAGGAAGGCGGCGAGCTGGTTGTTGACAGCTTTCTCGATGACTTTGGCCGGGAATGGAAGAAGCGAGATGGGGCGGTAGTTTTTGAGTTCGGTGGGGTCTGCTGTTGGTTTTTTCAGAAGGGCGGTGAGTTCGGCGTGTTTCCAGTCTTCTGGGAAGGTGGCGGAGGTGAAGGAGCAGTTGATGACGTCTCGGAGGTGCGGAGCTATGACGGAGTCTGCTTTGTTGAAGATGTGGTGAGGGCATGGGTCTGTGGGGGATCCAGAGTGGATGGAATTCATCAGGCGGATGGTGTCCTCAGTGGAGATTGGGTTCCAGGCGTTAAGGGTGTTAACGGGGGGAAGATAGTCAGCTGATGGTAGGGTGGGTTGGCTTCCGGGTTGGTTGTCAAAGCTGTTGTGGATGTCAGCAATCTTGTTGTGGAAAAAAGAGGCTAGGGAGTCGCAGAGGGTTTGAGAGGGGGTGATGTCGTTGGAGTTGGCCGAGGGGTTGGAAAATTCCTTGACGATGTTGAAAAGTTCCTTGCTGTTGTGGGCGTTGTTGTCGAGTCGATTCTTGAATGCTGTTTTCTTGGCTTTTCGGATCAGTTGGTGGTGAGTACGGATGGCGTTTTTGAAGGCGTCCTTGTTGCTGGTGGATGAGTCTTTTTTCCAGGCCTTTTCAAGGGAGCGGCATAGTTTCTTGGATTTCTTGAGGTCATCGTTGAACCATGAGGCCTTCTTGATGCCAAGTTTGTGTTGGCGTTTTCTCAGTGGAGCTAAGGTGTCGGCGGTGTTGGATAACCAGAGGGTGAGGTTGGAGGCGGCTTCGTTGGCGTTAGAAGAGAGGGCTGGGGAGGTTTGAAGGAGCGATGTGGAGATCTGCTCCGTGGTGATTTTGTTCCAGTTTCTTTGTAGAGCTGGTTGGAGGTGGATGATGGGTTTCGGCTTGTTGTAGGTGAAGTGGACGCAGCTGTGGTCAGTCCAGATGAGCTCCGTAGTGTGGTTGAAAGAGACATGGTTGCTGGAGGTGAAGATGGGGTCGAGTGTGTGACCTGCGATGTGGGTGGGGGAAGTGACCAGTTGTTTAAGTCCGAGGTTGGCGAGGTTGTCCAAGAGGGTGGTGGTGTTGTGGTCGTTGCTCTTTTCGAGGTGGAAGTTGAGGTCTCCCAGAAGGATGTAGTCTTTGGAGGGGAGCGCGTGTGGGGTGATGAAGTCTGTGATGTCTTCACTGAATTTTGCGCGGGGTCCTGGAGGTCTGTAGAGGAGGGTGCCTCTGAGTGTGGTCTTGGGGTCGATGTGGATCTGGAAGTGAAGGTGTTCGGAGTTGGCGAGGTTGGCGTCAGAGCTGGTTGAGATGCGGATTGATTTCTTGTGGACGATAGCGATTCCTCCTCCTGTATGGTCGGTGCGGTCTTTGCGTGTAATCTTATAGTCATCAGGGATAGCGATGGCGATGTCAGGGGCGGAGGAGGCGTTCATCCATGTTTCCGTAAGGAATGCGACGTCAGGAGAGATGGTGTCTAGTAGGTTCCAAAGGTCAATGGCGTGCCTGTGGACCGAGCGGGTGTTGAGAAGGATGCATTCTAGGTGGTTGGGGTCGGGAATCTGTGGTGTGGTCGTAGCGGAGATGTTGTCGGTGCCGCTGAATTTGCAGGAGTAGCAGGAGAACGGTCCATGGGTGCGTCCGGGAGCGGCTTGGACGCAGTTGGGGGCGCGACCGGGGTTAAGGGCTAGGAGGGCGGCGGCATCGTAGGTAAAGCGGGGGGGCTGGGCAGTGCGGGGGGCAGGGGGTCTGGCGCTGGGCGCGGTCCAGGCGCGGACGGGCGTAGACGGGCTTACCTTTGGCGCACCTTCGGCGCGGGTTGGGCGCGGTCGCTGCGCGTGGACGCTGCGCGCGGGATTAACTGTCATATATGGATGGTGGAGGGGGAGGGGCGAGGGCGTCTCAGCTGGGAGGCGGGGCGGGTGACGAAGGAGGACAACAACAACTAAAATGGCTGCGTAGGGGACAGCGGAGCGGAGCGCTTGGGGCGAAATGCGCTGGTGCAATGGAAATGCTTCCAAACACTGATAAATGTGCGCTACAAGATAAGCGTTACAAAGCGGCAATCAGGCGCCTCACAAATGAAGTTTCTACGAAGCGGAAGCGAGCGCCCTACAAGTAAAATGTACACAAAGCGGCAAGCAGGCGCGTTATTAAGTAAATTCAAACAAAGCGGCAAGCAGGCGCGATATCAGTTAAGTCTTAGCAAAAGCGGCAGGCAGGGCACGCTGCAGGTCTTCAGTAACACACAACGATACACACATTGATACCGCAGATCGCCAGGGAGGCAAGGGAGCGACCACTCTGCTGGGGAGCATACTCCTCTGCGAGCGAGGATGAAATGGGAGCTAGGATGAGAAAATGCAAACATTAGAGGGAAACCCTGGCTTGTGATATGCTCCTCCTAGCAGTTCCTTAGCCCAAACGGACCAGCGCACTCCCTTGCTCCCCCCATGCCACCGTCCCCTGCCCTATACCTGCAATCAATTCCTCCATGCTCTTGCTCTTATCCGCAATGTTGACTGTTCCTTTCCCCAGAGGCAATGTTTCTGCCACCTGAAATATAAACAAACATTTTTAAAATTCTTTCCCACCCCCTTTTGCTGTACCCTGTGCCTCCGGGCCTTGCGCCTTCCGTTTCCGTGCCGTTGGCCCCCTGTCTCCGTTCCGGACTTTGCTTTGGACCATCCTCCAGAGCAACAATGGTATAGAACACCTCCTGTAAGTACACAAATGTTAGCCCAGCATATTTTCAAGACAAACAAAGTTAAGGCATAGCACACTTTACCCGCCAGTGACGTATTATTGCACGTTACCGCTAGATATGTTATGGTTCAAAATTACATTAGTTCCCAATAACGTGAAATTCCTGGGTTCCTGCAAAGAAACCGCGTTACCTTCCCCCGACTTTTGCAAGATCCTTGTGACCTCTTGAATTGATAGCCTCCCAAATTAGGAGGCATGGAGCGACCGCTGATGAGGCCTCATACCCCCCCAAACCAGGCCTCGCATCGCATCCCGTCTGTGCCCCAAGGTGGCTGCCGTCGCAATGCCTCTCCTTCGCCTTGCCCTTCTCTTCCGTTCACCTGCACAGCAACACAAGTGCGGACCCCAGAAGCTTCTACACCAGTGGGCCTGTCCCCCCTTACATCTGCTCTGGCAGTGCCCTCCCCCGAGGGATCTCACATTCGAACAGGGGGGGGGGGGGAGGCCTCTAGTATCCTGCCACAGCCCTGCTCTTGCCAAACAGCGGGAAAATTCAAAATCCTGCATCTAAGGAGCGCACCGCCCCGTTGACACTAGTGCATCGCTCACCAAAATAAATGGGTGTATCCGAGCTAGGGGTCTCGTTGAGGAACATGCAGCTACGAGGCCCGCTCGAACCTCTGAATGAAATCTGAAGCTTGCCGCTACCAGTTAGGCCCCCCGGCTGTGCGCGAGCTTCACGCTTGGGTGAACAAACGTCCCAAAATGTCGGGTAGCCTCGACGGTGTGCCTGCCAGTGATAATCTTACTAACAAGAAGGCACCCAACCCCCTGAAATTGGATAATAATCATGGCAACGTACCCTACATCCGGCTATACAGGCCTCCCCAGGTAACAAGACTCTGGTATTTAGTAGCACCAATGTCTCCCCAAGGCCCGGGGGGTAATGGTAGGATGCTACATGTGGGCGCCATTTTCCCCCTGCTCCGTGGCCTGCTCCGAGGCCCCCAAGCACGTCGGCCCCCCAGCTCGCAGCCACCCCTCTAACTACTGGCTACCCGCCCTGCCAAGGCCACGAGTCAGGCGGTACCGCTGAGGGTGTAAGATGGGAGGAAATGCATTGCAATCCCGTCCGTTGCAATCTTGATAAAGCCGGATGCTCTAGCAGTGCATCCTAAACCAGCCCCCTTGTGCCCCCCCCAGGCACTCCATGCAACCCCACACAAGGCACCAAGCGAAGATACCGCTGCTCCCCGCCTAACGACCCCGAGGATAAACGTTGGCCAAAACGCCCGCAAACCCTCAAAAAGACGGATGCCCATGCAGCGCATCCCAAATCAGCCACATTCTGCCCCCCCCAGGCACTCCACGCAATCACCCACCAGGCACCGAGTAAAGATACCGCTGCTTCCCCGCCAACGACATCCATGTCTGGAGGGTTCGTGCCCGGAGGGGCCCCAGGACCGGGGCTGCTAAATAATACCCCCTTTTCCCCTGCAGCAGCAGCCGCAGGCTCCCCCCCAACAGCGGCCCGCTACTATGCAGGCCACCCAGCCCAGCAGTGACCCCCAGAAGGGGGGGAGCAAGCAAGAGGGGGGGATAAACCACGAACTCACCGTGTCTAGGAGCACTCCTGGGCACATTCAAACATCGTCAGGTTGAAAAGCCAAAGAGGCCGCCAGGTAGGAGGGGGAGCCATACAAACTTACGCCCTGCCCCCCACCCTGGCCGGAAGTGACAAGCCTTCTCCGAAGGGACCCTAGACACTGGGCTGCCCCACGTGCCATCTTGTGGCACTAAGGGACTGGAAGAGTGTGGCTCAATGGTTAGAGCGGCAGACCCTGATGCAGAGTTCTGGCCAGGGACCAGGGTTCGATTCCCGCCTCGGCGGGGTCCAAGGCTCAATTTCCTCAGACCTGTTAATTCTCGCCTCAGTGCCTATTCTAATCACGGGCCCCATGCTGCAACTCTGGGCAATAGCTTGCTTAGCCTCCAAACCGGCCCCAACAGCGCTAAGGATGCCTGACCTCACCCTGGGGGTGCCCAGGAGTGGACACTTCACAGGGAAAGCCAGGAGGGGTTCCACAGCGGTATGAGTATCAGCGCCAGGAAGCCGAACAGGTTACACTGCAAGGTGACGTCTGGTGACAGTGTGCTCCATAAGTACCATGACATTTACATTTACATTCACCCTCTTATGAGGGTCCCCTGCGGCGACAAGTCGGTCAGCCCGCAGAGCCTGGGTTCCAGGACGGAGGTTTGCTAGGGAGAAATGTGGCCATTGATTAAAGTAGCCGACTATGGCACTGTCTGGGGAAGCAAAGATCTTGCATGGGCTCACAAGTATTGATGATTTCTTCTCACTGTGAGGTTCTTTAATTTTGACTCCATCTTATATTTATCATCAATTTGTGTTGCCTTTACACAGACTGCTCTATTCATGAAGTATTTCTGCCCTTTGGACTGCAACGTGTAGAAAAACCCCCTCTGTCCTTGCTTTGAAAGCAATCTTAGACACTAGCTGGCCTAACTGCATACAGACATGTTCTGCCATTACTGATTGACTTATAAGTGCTGTAATTGATTGACTTATGGGTTGGGCTGAAACACGACGTAAGGGGGACATTCTGGTTACATGATGTTTTTCCATTGGCTACTATTTTGCAGACCTTGTATGTCAATATTGGGTATTTTGTATGTTTGCAGAAGCTAGGACTGCCCCTTTCTTTGATGCTGAGCTTGTAACTTTAAAACATATAAAAGACCTCTGTGTTCTGTATTCTTTAGACTACCTCATTCAATTGCTAAGGCAGTTGGGTGACGTGGCCTCACCTGTTAAATTTAATAAAGATGTCTTTTGATATTTTCAGCTTCTGTGCCAAGTTCTTTTGTATTAGTGAGACCCCTGAGAATGAAGATTTCAGTTCTTCAACTGTTGGCAACGCACAGCCTTTTCCGGGAAGCACAGGGAGCTCTGAGTTATTTCACGTTCAGGTTTGGCCCTACGGGTCATGAAGTGTGTAGGCCACAAGGTGGCACTGCTTTCCTGTTCCTCAACCTGGCCGAATTTTATTAGGTTTAAATTAACAAATGGGAAACTTTGCGTAGCCCGGGCCGTTAGGGGTCATACGCCAAGATGTTTAGTAACAAGTCCACTCCTGGTTTATAATATTGTCACCTCGCTCCAGGGCATGTCTCAAGCACTATTAATGTCCCAGCCTGGGCCCCGCCACTTGCTGCCTGCATGGGCCTGGAGAATCGTTGACTGGTTTGAAGTTTATGCTTTGCAGGGCGTCTTGGCTTCGGGTGTTTCCAATTGTCCCCCTGGGGTGTTCTTGTCGATAGCCACCCTGCGTCTGCATGGGCGGGTCGGGGGATCTTGGCTCGTGGGTGCAGGTGCCACGTGCTCTTAGAGATAGAGAGTTTTAGGTAATGCACACTCACTAGCAGTTGGGGGCCGGTGACACAGGGGCGGTACTGCATGAAAAATGGCGGGATATGGATCCCTCCTTGGCTTGCAATACATGGGCGACAGGGATTTTGTTGAATCATGGGCCCTAGGCCCACATCCTGCGGTAATCACGACACAGACACAGGCTATGTGGTTGAGTAAGTAGCCACGAGCACGTGCAACCGGGCCCTTTTATTGACAGGCTCACGTCACTCGTGACGCCTGTGAGGGATGCATGTGGGGGTGCAAGTGTGCCCACTCCCATAAGGGAGTGGCTACTAACTCTGTGCCTGTCGAGACACTAGAACATGTCTCGCAGGACACAACATTCCTCCTAAATTTTAATAAAAACAAAAGCTCCCTAGTCCAACCTGTAGGGATAAACAAAAAAGAAATATACACCACAGGGTCCATCATTTTCTCGGGTCTGGCATCGGAAAGACAGCAGACAAGGACTGTCGACTAAGACTGTGGCAGGACAATCTCAGCAGGTACTCATTATTTAACCTGAGCGGTTCAGGGCACGAACGCTTGCTTGGAGATGTCAGCTGCGCACTATTAACCTGCCGGTGTTAGCATGTCCTTTAGTCCCAAGTATCTTCCTTTCTCTGACGTGGATGATGGTATGTGCTGTGTAACAAAAGTTCATCAACTGGGTGCTTCAAGATCATGGTGCAAGTCCATGGTGAAACTTCACTGGATTATTTCTGGATTGCCTGAAGTCTCTCTTGGGCAGTCTTGCTGTGTCCGGTGACCTGTCGGTGGGGCAATGTCTCTTCCAGCTCTCCCGCCTGGGGAGGCCCTTCGTCGGGTTTGCCACGGGACTGCTGGTAGGCTGGGATTGGGGCTGCGTGTGTGTTGGCTGGGGGCAGCTGCAAACCACTGAGGAGTTAGTAGCCAGTCTCTCGCACAAACCTCAAGGGTGTATGGGTCTTGGTCAGGACATGCTCTCGCGGTCGCAGTTCAAGTGCAGACCAGGTTAGCAGGTAGCCTCGGAGTTCCTTGTTGGCTAGTTTGGCAACAGTGTAGGACTCCAATCCATTTGTATTCGAGATGGTGTCGGTAGATGCACTTGATGAGGCCTTGTCAGCTGTTTGGTGAATCTGGACAACGGCAGGTGATGACTTGCCTTGGTGGTTGCAGGTGTTGAGCCCGGAGTCGATCACCTGAGGCAGGGAGTGGCCAGGTACCTCCATTTCCTCTGGGGAGGCACGGAGGAGTGATGAACGCGCTGAGGAATGTGAGGCATGAGGTTTGCGCAGGCTCTGAGGCTTACCCTTGAACTCCTGCTGGCGGTTTCCAGTCCCTTTCCGGCTTATCCCCCTCTTCCCTTGCTGTAGTTGTGTCAGGACTCACTCCTATTGTAGCTTAGGTTTTCTTCATCGTCCGGTCCTGTCATTCACGACTTACCCTTTTGACCTCAGCTGATTGTCCGATTCTCGGTGATGACCCTCCAGTTACACCTCCATGTTCTAGCTGAGTGCAGTGTCATGCACATGGTACTTATGAGGTTAGTGCCACTGGGCCTGGACATCAGGTGACGATGCTGAACTAGGAGAGGATGTTGTGTTTCGATTTGTATTCCTTATAAATTTCCCGATTCATGCCCTTATATAGGTACGATTCACATTGCCCTTATATAGGCACAGAAATCCAGTCCTTATTTAGGCACAGCCCATGCTACCCAAATACAGGAATGGCTACTTACATCCGTTCATCTACGTCACAACGAGTTCTTGGAAAACCAGACTCTTACGTTTAAGGGACTTCCCCTTGCCTTGATATTGATTTCTCCAATAACTCATTTATTATGCATGAACATCTATTTCTTAGAGGTTCATTCATGACGTTCATATGCCCGACTCTTACGTCAATACTGGCATTCCTAAACACCTTCAAGGTGTAAATATACCTTCACTTGCTATGGCAAAGCACGGTGTGGTTCGGTGCAGTTCGACTACCTACTTGCACAACGCAGCTCGCCACAGCAAGTACAGAAGGAAGCCAACTCCCCAGCTGAAGAACTGACCAGAAACTGTCATCCTCCTGCCGAGAATCCAGCTCCAGTGTTTCTGACTCCCCTTGCGGGGAAATCACGTCCTGGGAAAGAGATACGAATCTCTCTCATTCTAAGGTATGGAGCTGATTAGAACCTAGAGAAACCTTTCGCAATTCTAGGCAAAACTAAACCTATGCTAAACCAGCACCTACTTCTTCCCTCATATTAGACCTAGGTTAGAAACACTGGGGTAGGCATATTTTAGAAGCACCAGTTGAGGATTTTAGCCTGTGTTATTTATGTATGCATTTTTATATATGTCATAGCAACAGACCATGCTATTATAGTATTATTTTATACTACTGTTTACGCTGTATGCATTATACTTCGCATTCTGTCTAACGATTGTAGCAGTTCATATCTCTTGCATGAGAAAGAAGACTGTTCAATAACCCCTTTTTATTGAAACGCCCGTCTCTCTATTTCTGTGCAACTCTGTAGAAACAAAGCATGCACGATTGACTGAGTGAAACAGTTATCTATTGTTTCCACGACTCTGAAGATATTATTCCGACTCTAAGGGAAACAAAGTTCTCATGTTTATGCGGTTGTCAGAGACTAATCCCTTCTTGTTCATTCAAGAAAGTTTCTAGTGACCTCTGAGTTAGCTTGCACACACAATTAAGTTTAATGTACTCGATAGAAACATACTGACCTCGTCCTGTGTCAAATCTATAGTGTATATTATTCCAATGCGCAGAGCCTATTAGGGATATAGGAACTACACTACATGGCGCCCAACGGTTTGGTAAGGCACTCATTTAATGCTCGATACTGAAGTAACTCAGTCGTGCTTTTCTCAGAGAGCCCATCTCATAATTTTCCAATAGACGTCTGGAGTGGGTAAGTGATAATATCCACTATAGCTGAGTAGGACGAAAAATCCTATGTATTAGCTTTTTGGTTTGTTCAACGTTGAAGGATACAGTGTACCAAAATATTGTGCACCATATCTTTGTTTCCTTGAAACTTGCTCTGCAACTTTCATTAAAATGGCTGACGAGGATAAACGCCTCGACTTCAGCTACAGGCGACAACACCGAAACAGCTCTTAACTTCACAGGCTTCCAAGAAACCGATGCCAATGCTATAACAATTCCACCAAATTTAAATAGAGCCATCACTATAAAACTTATAAAACATGGCCTATCATCTAGAGGTTGTAGAGCAGATTTTGTGATAGAGGCACATGAATATCATCAGACAGAGGTATTTTATTCATGGATAGTCTTCCCTGAAGCAAATCCAGTAACACGTATGTTTCACTTCTACAAATTAGATGATCCACCGAGAATATATCCCTTTCGAGGATACTGAAATTCCACTCATATACCAGGAGCATGAGCTCTGGTTTAACGGCGCCCTAAAACATTTAAATCATATTACCAGGCTCGGTCTACTAGGTAGACCAGGAGCAACATGGCCGGTTTTAGCCGGCTATACACCACATCCTGACTTTAACAACATGTCAGACGTAGAGTTACTAGCGCAACTAAAAGAGTTAATCAAACTCTTCAGACAATTGGTCCAATATGTCATGCAGACTCTTACAGTCCACCCTACAATAGTTATTCCACAACAAACCTCGCACCAGGGGAATACACTAAAGATTACACCACAGACTTTACACGCGGTCATGGGTAAATTACCCACAAAACGTGAACAAATTCCATTCTGGATTGCTCAAACAATTACTCAAATCGAAGTAGTATTTCCTAATACTAGCCCACATGAAAAGCACAGAATTTTCACAATCTGTTTACCAATGGGGATCACACCACATCTGGAGGACTGCACCACTTGGGGTACAGTCTTCGCTGCAATCTACACTAAAACACATGGTGTTCCATCTATGGCGGTAATACCTGATGTCCTGAAACAAATTCAAAATGAATACGGTTCAGAGCCTGCTCTAAATCTTGGTATCAAACTACTGAAAGATGTTAAACCGGTCTCTACAATAATATTATCAAATATTAAAGGAGAAGCAGCATCAGTGGTGATCCGCCAGAAGTTGAGGGAATTTGATGTAACAGAGCAACCACAAGAACTAGCCAGAATAATTGAAAAAATCCCATGAAGAATTAGACAGTTTGGGTGGGAAACCAGTAAAACCACAACTGTCCAAAAGTCTTGAAAAGGTATTTTCTAAAACACTCCTACCTCTTCTAAAAAGAAGTGGGAAAATAGCAAACAAATTTCGAAAGAGTAGCGTTCTCATTCCTGAGGTAGGTCTCCTCAAAAGGAGCCCTCTGAAAGGAGGTATAACCTCAGGAATAGGGCTAATTTGAGAAAACCTGACAGGTATCAAGATATTGATACATGTTCCTCTCATACCTTTCAGACTTCGTCACAGAAATCCGAAAGAAGAGGACGGTCAGAAAGCAAGGAAGAACGCGTGAAGTCCAAAGACGAACAACACGTTCAGAAAAACAAAAAAACTCAATTCACCAAAAAGAAGGAAGCAGGACTAAAAACAAGCATTTGCAATGCAATAGGTCTCGCAATAGGTAAGTTTGAGCTATTGGTCTTGTAAAAGAGCAAAAATGTTGTTATTTTTTGGATTTGAAATTAGTTAAAGTAATAATTTTCTTATTTACAATGTTAATAGTTCTACCAATTTCAAGTGTGACACCTATAACCTGTGTTCCGCTGAGTGATGTTGTGGTGTTGGTGAGTAGTGCTGTGGTGGTGTAGAGTGATGCTGTGGTGGTGCTGAGTGGTGCTGTGGTGAAGTAGAGTGATGTTGTGGTGGCGACGAGTGATGCTGTAGCGTTCAGTGATGCTGTGGTAGCGCATAGTGATGTTGTGGTGCCCCTGAGTGATGCTGTGGTGGTGCTGAGTGATGCTGTGGTGATGCAATATATAGATAGAGTGAGTGTGATAGATAGATAGAGGTTGGGCGATAGAGTGATAGGGGGATAGATAGATAGATTGAGGGTGATAGGGATATAGACAGATAGAAGGGTGATAGATAGATACACAGACAGATAAAGTGTATTTATGTTGCTTTGAGTAGAGTGTAATTATGAGGTGTGTAATTATATGGCAATGAGTGGTATTATTTTGAGTGTATTTACGTTGCATTGAGAAGACTGTAAGTATGTGGCATGTAATAGTCTGGCACTGATTTTTGAAAAGGGCATTGTATATTGTATTCACTAGAGTGTAATTTTGTTGCGCGTAATTATGTGACAATGAGTGGAATTTGGAGTGTATGTTGCATTGTTTGCAGTGTAAATATGTAGTGGGTAATGATGTTGTACTGAGTGGTAATATTGAGAGTGTGTGTTGCATTCAGTATAGTATAATTATGTGGTGTGTAATTATCTGGCACTGAGTGGTATTATGTTGCATATAATTATGTGGCACGGAGTGGTAATATGGGTAGTTTATGTTGTATTCTTTAGAGTGTAACTGTGTGGTGTGTAATTATGTGGTACTGAGTGGTACTGTTTGGAGTGTATGTTGCATGGAGTGCAGTGTAATTATGTAGCAGATAAATATGTGGCACTGAGTGGTATTGCGTGGAGTGTGTGTTGCATCAAGTAGAGTTTAATTATGTGGTGTGTAATTATGTGACACTGAGTTGTATTTGGAGTGTATGTTGCTTATAAGTATGTGGCACAGAGTTGTATTTGGAGTGTATGTTGCATTGAGTGCATTGTAATTATGTGGCGTGTAATTATGTGGCACTGAGTGGTATTTGGAGTGTATGTTACATTGAGTGCTGTGTAAATATGTGGCATTGAGTGGTATTTGGAGTGTATGTTGCATAGAGTGTAGTGTAATTATGTGGTGTTTATTTATGTGGCACTGAGCGGTATTTGTAATGTATATTGCATTGTTCGGAGTGTAATTATGTGGCACTGAGTGGTATTTGGAGTGTATGTGGCATTGAGTGCATTGTAATTATGTGGTGTGTAATTTTTTGGGCACTGAGTGGTAATTGTAGTGTATGTTGCATTGAGTGTATTGTACTTATGTGGTTTTTATTATGTGGCACAGAGTGGTATTTGGATTGTATGTTGCATTCAGTGCTGTGTAATTATGTGGCACTGAGTGATATTTGGAGTGTATGTTGCATTGAGTGCAGTGTAATTCTGTGGTGTTTAATTATGTGGCACTGAGCGGTATTTCTAATGTATGTTGCATTGATGGCATTTTAATTATGTGGCACTGAGTGTTATTTGGAGTGTATGTGGCATTGAGTGCAGTGTAATTATTTTGCGTGTAAATATGTGGCACTGAGTTTTATTTTGAGTGTATGTAGCATTGAGTGCTGTGTAATTATGCGGCACCGAGTTGGATTTTGAGTGTATGTTGCATAGAGTGCAGTGTAATTATGTGTTGTTTAATTATGTGGCACTGAGTGTCATTGTGTGGAGTGTGTGTTGCATTCAGTAGAGTGCAATTATGTGGTTTTTAATTATGTGGTGGTGCTAAGTGGTGCTGAGTGCTAATGTGGTGGTGCTGAGTGCTAATGTGGTGGTGCTGAGTGATTATGTGGTGGTGCTGAGTGCTGCTGTGGTGGTGCAGAGTGATGCTGTGGTGGTGCTGAGTGATGCTGTTGTTGTGCTGAGTGATGATGTGGTTGCGCTGAGTGTTGCTGTGGTTGCGCTGTAGTGATGCTGTATTCTTGTTGAGTGGTATTGTGGTGGTGTTGAGTTGTGTTGTGGTGTTTGAGATTTATGCATTGCTGGTGTCGTATGAGTGTATTGCAGTGTTGCTATTGTTAGTGTGTGGTGTGTATATGTGTAGAATTGAAGTTGTGTAAGTGTTTTCTTGTAGTATGTAATAAATGTAATGTCTATGTAACTTTGTATGTGTATGTGTGTGTGTGTTGTAATATGTAGTGTGTGTCTAATTGGTGGTTTGTGTGCCGTAATAGTGATTTTTTTTTTTTTTAAATGGCGGACGCAATGGGTCTTCTTGACGCTGCTAACGTTAAGTAGGTCAGCGGTCTAGTTTTTTTTTCCCTTCCGTGTTCAATTTTTGATTGACGTTTGTTTCCAGCCAATCGTAGCGCTACGTCGTTGACGTAGCGTTGCGATTGGCGTGCGTCACCGGGGAATTCCCGAGAAGATCGAGAATCGTGGGGCGCGGAAGGCGTGTTGTTGTTCCTGTCCTGTTGCTGCGTCGTTTGACAGGTAAGAGTGTATTTTTTTTTTAAGTAAATTGAATGTACTACTGATAGTGTGAATAAATTTACTAATGTTTATTACTGAATGTCGATATTTTTTTAGTTTTTCGTTCGCGACTGTCTTAGTAATAGCGTATTTACTTAATTTAAATGTAATTTAATGGTTTGAGATGTGATATATTATGTATATGTTGCTGAGGGACTGTAATTTTAAAAATGTATTGGTTTTATTGGGTGAATTCTGTACAAAAAATGTATTTTCCCTTCGAAGGGGTATGTACTTTGAGTTTATTCATGTATTAATTGGATGTGCTATGTTTTAATGAATATTTTCTTAGTGTATTACATTATTGTATATATTTGCATTGTATGTAATCTATATTGTGTAAAAAATTTTATTGCGCGTATGTAATTAATTTTTTATTGTGGTGTCATTACCTGAAAATGTTCGATTTTTATTCAATGCACATAGTTTATATGAAGGTGCGTAAATGTATATTTTTGTGAAAGTCTTTTATTGTTTTTTTCGTTGTAAATGAAATATGCGAATAATGTTAGTCAACACATTTTAAAACTGCAAATGTGGATGTTCCTTTGAGTTAGCAGTTACGTTTTATCTGAATGTTCACTTTATTCCCATTTATCCTGCGATGTTCCTTTTTTAATTTTTTTTAATTTTATTTGGTGAGTGATAATTCAAGGTGATATAAATGAACGTATTATTGGTAGTGTGGTGATTTGGTTATAGTGTAGTTTTCATTTCTTTTGTGAGTAAAAGATCATTTGTTATTTTGTTTTTTATAGAATGTTATTTGTGACATTCACAAAAGTTTTCTGTGTTTGTGGTTTGGTACATAGCAGGACCTTGAGGTACACTTGTGTAGGTCAGAGGTGTAAGATGGTCAGTTCTTGAAAGGATGTATGTTGGATTAAACATAAAATGGAGGCAGACTGGGACACACTATGAATTTATAATGGTGTTTGTGATTATAATATTTGGAAATAGCATTGAGAATCAACGAAGTGTTTCAAATATTTGTGAGGGAGATGGTCGGTGCGTTTTATTCCATGTTTTAACTTTCAAAAATGTTTATTTGTGTGGCCCACCTTTAGCAGGTTGTAATAGTTTGTAGAGGGTCCGTTGTGTTGTAGCCATTGTTTTTAGAGTTTGTTCACTTGTTAGAGTTTGTTCACTTGTTTGGGAAGGCAAGTTTCGTTTCCTTTAGTTTACATTTGCATTTCACAGAGCATGTCCGCCAACAGATTAGAATCTTTACAGCTGAGCTTAAAGGCTTCCAGTATCGTGGTGTGGTTTCGTCCCTAGACGGCTTCCCCCCCCCCCCTCCCCCACCCCCCAAAATACATGATGTCCAATACAATTGCAGAGTTTTGGAGAGCGAAGAGAGAAGAGGGGGGGTTTGAGGAACGTGCAGCTGACTGAGAGAGAGGCTGTGGTTTGCGTTTTTGCGCGTTGTAAAGGAAAACAAATGTAAGTGAAAGTTATGAAACTGAATTGACTCTTCTGCCATAGTGTGTTGTCCTCCTATAAGTGCAAATTGTGAGTGTAGCTTCAACTGATGCAGATGTAATGGACAAACGGACAGGCTGGGGTGCAGCTGGAGTACACAAACAGGCTGGGGTGAAGCAGGATTACACATACAGGCTGGTGTGTAGCTGCAGTACACGGACAACACACGGACAGGCTGGATTAGAAGCGAGGGAAAATGGAGAGGCTGGATGAAAAGGTAGGCACACGGGCAAGTTGGATGAGGATGTGGTACACATGGACATGCTGGTTGAGAAAGTGAAGCACACGGACAGGCTTGGTGAGGAGTGACACGTGGACATTTAAATGTGGGTCACACGGACAGGCTGGGGTGGAGCTGGAGTAGACGGACAGGCTGGGGTGGTGCTGGAGTACACGGACAGGCTAAGGGGTAGCTGGAGTACACGGACAGGCTGAGGTGGAGCTGGCACTGAGGTTGGATGAGGAGCTACATCACACGGTCAGGCTGGATGAGAAGTGAGGGCAAATGGACAGGCGTGTTTAGAAGGTGGGGACACGGGCAAGCTGGATGAGGATGTGGGACATAGGGGCACTGAGGTTGATTGAGGAGCTATAGCACACAGACAGGCTGGTGTGGAGCTGGAGTAGACGGACAGGCTGAGGTGGAGCAGGAGTATACGGACAGGCTGGGGTGGGGCTGGAGTACACGGACAGGCTGGGGTGGAGCTGGAGTACACGGACAGGCTAAGGTGGAGCTTGAGTACACGGACAGGCTGAGGTTAATCTGGCACTGAGGATGGATGAGAATCTATAGCACGCGGACATGCTGGATTAGAAGCAATGGCAAATGGACAGGCTGGTTGAGAATGTAGGCACATGGGCAATTTGGATGAGGATGTGGGACAAAGGGGCACTGAGGTTGGATGAGGAGCTATAGCACACGGACAGGCTGGATTAGAAGCGAGAGCAAATGGACAGGCTGGTTGAAAAGGTGGGCAAACTGGGAAACTTGTTGAGGAGTTGTGACACACGGACATGCTGGGCGAGGAAGTGGGGCACACGTACAGGCTTGGTGAGGAGAGACACGTAGACATTTAAATGTGGGGCACACGGACAGGCTTGCCTTAGCTAAAGTCTTATCTAAGATGTCAGGGAAAAGAAGGGCCACTGATGTAGGATGACGCGCAATAGTACACGGACAGGCTGGATTAGAAGTGAGGGCAAATGGAGAGGCTGGTTGAGAAGGTGGGCACACGGGCAAGCTGGATGAGGAGGTGGGACACACGCACATGCTGGGTGAAAAAGTGGGGCACACAGACAGGCTTGGTGAGGAGTGACAAGTGAACATTTAAATCTGTGGCACACGGACAGGCTTGCCTTAGCTAAAATCTTAGCTAAGACGTTAGGGAATAGAAGGGGCACTGAGGTTGGATGAGGAGCTATAGCACACAGACAGGCTGGGGTGGATCTGGAGTAGACGGACAGGCTGAGGTGGGGCAGGAGTATACGGATAGGCTGTGGTGGAGCTGTAGTACACTGACAGGCTGTGGTGGAGCCGGATTGCACGGCCAGGCTAAGGTGGAGCTGGAGTACACGGACAGGCTGAGTGAGAGAGAGGCTGTTGTATGTGTGTTTTTGCGCAGTAAATAAAATGTACCAAAACCATGAAACTTGTTCCATATATTTAGATGCAGTGACAGAAAGATCAAAATACAAGTCCGGGCGCCACACGTTCTACTTCTCATGTGACTGTGGATGGGCAGTTGTGTTCCTTGTCTCCTTTAGCTCTGATTTGCACTTCACAGAGAATGTCCGTCAACAGATAAGAATCTTTATGGCTGAGCTTAAAGCACTCCAGTATCCTGGTGTTGTTTCGTCCCCAGACAGCCCAACCCCTCCCTTGAAAAATAAAACATGATGGTCGACACAATTGCCGAGTTGTGTGTTAGTCTTTGGTACAAATGTTCTGCAGTGCTGAGGCAATAGTGAGTAGGTCTAATGTCACTTTTTAAAATCATGATTATCACGCAAGTTATGGCTCAAGTCTGTGGCCTGATCAATATTGTTTGCAATAAAAGAAATGTAGAGCGAGGAGTCTGTGGACTGAGAAATGGGTTTGGAGAGCGAAGAACGTGCATGAAAGGAAGGGGTTGGGGGGGTGATGGACAAACGGACAGGCTGGGGTGCAGCTGGAGTACACGTACAGGCTGGGGTGTAGCTGGAGTACACGGACAGCACATGGACAGGCTGGATTAGAAGCGAGGGCAAATGGACAGGCTGGTTGAGAAGGTGATCACACGGGCAAGTTGGATGAGGATGTGGTACACACGGACATGCTGGGTGAGAAAGTGAGGCACACGGACAGGCTTGGTGATGAGTGACACGTGGACATTGAAATGTGGGTCACACGGACAGTCTTGGCTTAGCTAAAGTCTTATCTAAGACGTCAGGGAAAAGAAGGGGCACTGAGGTTGGTTGAGGAGCTATAGCACACAGACAGTCTGGGGTGGAGCTGGAGTAGACAGTCAGGCAGAGGTGGAGCAGGAGTATACGGACAGGCTGGGGTGGAGCTGGAGTACACGGACAGGCTGGGGTGGAGCTGGAGTACATGGACAGGCTGGGGTGGAGCTGGCACTGAGGTTGGATGAGGAGCTATAGCACACGGACAGGCTGGATTAGAAGCGAGGGCAAATGGACAGGCTGCTTGAGAAGCATGGGAAAGCTGGATGAGGATGTGGGACAAAGGGGCACTGAGGTTGGATGAGGAGCTATAGCACACGGACATGCTGGATTTGAAGAGGCTGAGGTGGAGCTGGAGTACACGTACAGGCAGAGGAGGAGCTGGATTAGACGGACAGGCTGAGGTGTAGCAGGATTATACGGACAGGCTGGGGTTGAGCTGGAGTACACGGACCGGCTAAGGTGGAGCTGGAGTACACGGACAGGCTAAAGTGGAGCTGGAGTACACAGACAGGCTGAGGTGGACCTGGCACTGAGGTTGGATGAGGAGCTATAGCACACGGACAGGCTGGATTAGAAGCGAGGGCAAATGGACAGGCTGCTTGAGAAGAACGGGCAAGCTGGATGAGGATGTGGGACAAAGGGGCACTGAGGTTGGATGAGGAGCTATAGCACACGGACAGGCTGGATTTGAAGAGAGGGCAGGTGAAATGGACATGCTGGGTGAGAAAGTGGGGCACACGGACAGGCTTGTTGAGGAGTGATACGTGGACATTTAAATGTGGGGCACACGGACTTAGATAAAGTCTTAGCTAATACGTCAGGGAAAAGAAAGGGCACTGAGGTTGGATGAGGAACTATAGCACACAGACAACTTGGGTTGGAGCTGGAGTAGACGGACAGGCTGAGGTGGAGCAGGAGTATACGGACAGGCTGGAGTGGAGCTGGAGTACACGGACACGCTAAGTTGGAGCTGGAGTACACGGACAGGCCTGGGGTGGAGCTGGAGTACACGGACAGGCTAAGGTGGAGCTGGAGTACACGGACAGGCTGAGGTGGAGCTGGGGTAGACGGACAGGCTGAGGTGGAGCAGGAGTATACAGACATGCTGGGGTGGAGCTGGAGTACACAGACATGCTAAGTTGGAGCTGGAGTACACGGACAGGCCTGGGGAGGAGCTGGAGTACAAGGACAGGCTAAGGTGGAGCTGGAGTACACGGACAGGCTGAGGTGGAGCTGGAGTAGACGGACAGGCTGAGGTGGAGCAGGAGTATACGGACATGCTAGGGTGGAGCTGGAGTACACGGACAGGCTAAGTTGTAGCTGGAGTGCACGGACAGGCCTGGGGTGGAGCTGGAGTACACGGACAGGCTAAGGTGGAGCTGGAGTACACGGAAAGGCTGAGGTGGAGCTGGAGTAGACGGACAGGCTGAGGTGGAGCAGGAGTATACGGACATGCTGTGGTGGAGCTGGAGTGTACGGACAGGCTGGGGTGGAGCTGGAGTACACTGAGAGGCTGGGGTGAAGCTGGAGTACACGTACAGGCTAAGATGGAGCTGGAGTATACGGACAGGCTGAGGTGGAGCAGGAGTAGATGGACAGGCTGAGGTGGAGCAGGAGTAGACGGACAGGCAGAGGTGGATCTGGAGTACACGGACAGGCTAGAGTGGAGCTGGAGTACACTGAGAGGCTGGGGTGGAGCTGGAGTACACGGACAGGCTAAGATGGAGCTGGAGTACACGGACAGGCTGAGGTGAAGCAGGAGTAGATGGACAGGCTGAGGTGGAGCAGGAGTATACGGACAGGCTGGGGTGGAGCTGGAGTACACGGACAGGCTAAGTTGGAGCTGGAATACACGGACAGGCCTGGGGTGGAGTTGGAGTACACGGACAGGCTAAGTTGGAGCTGGAGTACACGGACAGGCTAAGTTGGGGCTGGAGTACACGGACAGGCCTGGGTTGGAGCTGGAGTACACGGACAGGCAAAGGTGGAGCTGGAGTACACGGACAGGCTGAGGTGGAGCTGGAGTAGACGGACAGGCTGAGGTGGAGCAGGAGTATACGGACAGGCTGGGGTGGAGCTGGAGTAGACGGACAGGCTAAGATGGAACTGGAGTACACGGACAGGCTGTGGTGGAGCTGGAGTACACGGACAGGCTGAGGTGGAGCTGGAGTAGATGGACAGGCTGAGGTGGAGCTGGAGTACACGGACAGGCTGGGGTGGAGCTGGAGTACACGGACAGCCTGAGGTGGAGATGGCACTGAGGTTGGATGAGGAGCTATAGCACACAGACAGGCTGGATTAGAAGTGAGGGCAAATGAACAGGCTGGTAGAGAAGGTGTACACACGGGCAAGCAGGATGAGGAGGTGGGACACACAGACATGCTGTGTGAGAAAGTGGAGCACACGGACAACTTGTATTATATTAAAATAATAGCACGCAAGTAATGGAATCAGTGTCATGAGTAATGTGTTTTGAGACCGAATAGCGTGCATGAGAGGGAGTGGGGGGGGGAATGGACGAATGTGCAGCTGAGTGAGAGAGAGGCTGTGCTCTGCGTGTTTGCGCGCACAAAAAGAAAATAAAGACATTTATCCAAAAGCATGCCAAAAGCATGAAACTTGTAGAATATATTTAGATGCAATGACGGAAACATCAATGACAACTTGTATTATATTAAAAGAATAGCATGCAAGTCGTGACATATGATGTGACTGGAGATGTGCCTTTGTTTCGTCCCCTTAAGGTCAGATTTGTATTTCACAGGGGATGTCTGCCAACAGATAAGAATCTTTATGGCTCAGCTTAAAGCACTCCAGTATCCTGGTGTGCTTTAAGCTGAGTGAAGCAATGGTGTCTACATGGGCTGGGGGGAGTAGAAATGCGAGTCACGGCCAGCGGCCGTGAAATGGGAGTCACGGACAGGTTAAGTTGTAGCTGGAGTACACGGACAGGCCTGGGGTGGAGCTGGAGTACACGGACAGGCTAAGGTGGAGCTGGAGTACACTGAGAGGCTGGGGTGGAGCTGGAGTACACGGACAGGCTAAGATGTAGCTGGAGTACATGGACAGGCTGAGGTGGAGCAGGAGTAGACGGACAGGCTGAGGTGGAGCAGGATAAGAATAAGATAAGTAAGCATGGGCGAATTTTGCGAATTTGGCGTTCGTGAATTTTGCGAATTTGCGAACTCGCAATCCGCAAAATCCGCGAATTCTCGCGAATTTGCGGATTTGTTTGTTTTTATAGTGTTCGCAAGGGTTTCTGCCAGTTCGCGAGGATTTTGTGCCAGTTCGCGATTGCGAACTTACTTGTCGGCACGCAACGGTCGCGACTATGTTGTTTCTACGTCTGGTTCATCATCACAGGTTCACAGCACCCTCTGTTTCAACACTGCCACCCTCTGTTTCACCCATGCCACCCTCTGGTACATCAATGCCACCCTCTGGTTCATCATCATCACTGTAGATTATGGGGGGAAAAAGCAAGCACACCTGCCCTGCTTCAACTGACATGAATTAATTTGGGGTTGATTTATTAATGTGTCACTGTTTTAAAATTCCAGTCTGGCACCTGCTTCCTTATCTGTAATTTGCTTTCTGTTGCAGTGCAATTTTTTTTCCAGGACCTTTGTGGCCTACTTGTAGCTATTCTATGATCCGGCTGTGAGGGTCAGAGCAGGGTCATACAATTGTTGCAACTAGCAACTGAAATCTGGAGGGGCCCCAGTCAGGAAGCACTACAGGGAATGGTTACTAATGATGAATTTGAACTTTTGCACCTGCTGCTGAGTGCTTTCAGTTTAGCAAAACTCGTTTTTCTGCAGAACAGCAAATGTAATGCCCCAAACAAACTTACTTGTGAAAGTTTATTTCTAATCCAAAAGTGATCCAAAGAAAGTCAAAAGGCTTCAAATCCAAAAAAAGGCAGGCAAATGTCAACCTGAGGAGTTATTCTGATAAAAATCATCATTTTCAGAAGGTCTATGCTGCTTGCTAGTGGATTTCTTGTGCAGAATAGCAAATTTTGTAATTTCGCGAGTGCAAGATTGTTGCTGCCAGCCGCACCTACATGTTCGCAATTGCGAACTTACACCGCACGGCGCAAAATTGTATCACCAAGAAAAAAAAATCCGCTGCGTGCAAATTTGCGGATTTTCAGTAAATTCGCGAGCGTTCGCGGATCGCGAATTTACCGAAAATCCGCAAAATCCGCGAGCGGAACGGATTTTCCGCCCATGCTCAAAGATAAGTATCTTTATGGCTCAGCTTAAAGCACTCCTGTATCCTGGTGTGCTTTAAGCTGAGTGAAGCAATGGTGTCTACATGCGCTGGGGGGAGTAGAAATGCGAGTCAAAGTGAAAATTAGGGGAGGAGAACTGGCAGAGGCCGGCCGAGTGAAGCATGGGCTGGGGGGAGTAGAAATGCGAGTCACGGCCTGCGGCCTTGAAATGGGAGTCACGGCCTGCGGCCGTGAAAAGTGAAGTGAATAATTATGGGAGGAGAACTGGCAGAGGCCGGCCAAGCGCACGCTGGGGAAGCCTGTGGGAGGGAGGCTGATGCCTTTCATGTGGGGAAATGAGCGTGCTTGTGGTCACGTGATTCTCGTGAACTGTTGGAAATCCGCTTTTTGAGAGCCTTTTGAAAGCCTTGGGTTTAAGGCTTGGTTTAGCGGTGGTTTAGCGGCATTAGACTTGCATATTCATTCCTGCGGAATGGAATAGGCGAGACCTAATCAGACATGCTGAGGATCTTGAGTACACAACTCAATAACAGAGAATGGGCTCCGACAATGTTGGACAGCGCAGCAGAAGTAACAATAGCTCGCCAGAACCTGAAGGGACTTCTGGCGACAGTGGACTTGAATGAGGATATGGAAGTTGAAACAGCAGATACCAAGGTTAGTTGTCCACATAGGTATTATGAAATAACACTCCGGATTGAGGGAGACATACCAAGAAAAGTGAAAGTACTCTTTTGGGAGCGACTTTCTAAGGGTTACGATATAATTCTAGCTGAACAAGACTGGCCACCAGAATTTGTCAGGGAGTGCCCACATGGCGAAGACATCATTTGCCAGCCTTCTCTAACCATATTCCAATACATTTAAAATATACTTATGCCAGGAAATGGGCAGTTGCCCAAGCCCCAGCATTATATAGAAATCATGTAGGAAGGGATGAGTATTCACCTCACCATAAAATCCAGTTAAAAAATCAACCAACTGCACAAAGGCAGTACTCAGTTAAGCAAGAAGCTAAACAACAGGTCAAGGAGATCTTAGATCAACTTGAATATCAGGGGGGGGGGATTGAAAAATGCACCTCATCAATGAACAATCCTTTGTTTCCTGTCTCCAAACCAGTCAATACATTTCGTCTAGTTCTGGATTACAGATAGCTAAACTCTTGTTGCAAAACATTTGCAGTGCAAAATGCACACAATACAGCATTAATGAATAACATTGTGAGTAAGAAATATAAAACCACATTAGATATTTCAAATGGTTTCTTTTGTCAAAACATTGCAACAGAAAGTAGGTATTTGACTGCTTTCTTCACTTCTGCCGTCTCCTTCAAGGATGCTAGAATAGTCCTGAGTTATTTTCAGCAAGGGGAACAGAGTTACTACAAACTTATGATGACGAGGCATTGTCATATGTCGATGATATATATCTGACAGACCATTACCTGGATAGGCACTTGAACAGGGTGAACACCATTATACTGGGCTTCGCCTCTGAAGGGTACAAATTCAATTTTAAAAAATCGAGAATTGCCCATTTCAACGATGAACTAGGATATGAACTATCAAGTGAAGGCAAAAGCCTGGTAGCCAACTTTTTAGAAAAGTGTGCGCTGTTCCAACCTCCAAAAACACTGAAAAACTTACAGTCGATTCTAGGTTTCCTGAATTTCAGAAGAACTTACATTCTAAACTACGCAGAAAGGGTTAATCCTCTCTACGAATTAATCAAACCTGATTTTAAAATCCCACATTGGAAAAAAGAACACACAGAAATTTTGCGTTCACTCCAAACAGACATGTTAACAACTAAACATATACAAACACGTATAAACGTACGCAATCTAGTGATCTGAATCATTCCGGGTCAATGCAGATTCACCTACTTAACTTTTAATGAAGGTGAGAAAGTACCTATAGCATACAAATCGCATTTGTACACCCAAGCAGAAATGAAATTCACTTCTACAGAAAAAATTCTGACAGATGTTCAAACCTCTGTAGCAAGAGAAAGAGCTCTAGCACAAAGGAAACGCACTATGGCCGTAACTCCTGTATCTGCCTTAGAAGCAGTGACAAAAGCAAGCATCCCAAATGCAAAAGCTTTACATCCGAGATGGATACAATGGGTTAATTCTCTTACTGCAACTGATGTTGAATACGTTTTTGATCCCTATTTAAAAACACAAGTGAATACGAACAAGAATTTCCTCTGCCTACAGAAATTCTGCCTCTAGGCCAGTATGAATGTACTGGTGGATCAACACAACCCGCAATGAGAGTAAACAAGCTTATAGTGCTGCATGCGCAATCGTTAAAGGTTGTATGCGCGATGGCAAATTCAGACACATGGTGACAAAAGCGCAGGTTCTAGGAGATTGTACACCTCAGCGAGGTGAACTGCAAGCATTGAAAATGGTACTTGAAAATACGGATCGCGAATTCCCCACACTCATATTGTGCAATTCTTTCTATTGTGTCAAATCTTACAATGAATATTTACAGAATTGGCTTCAGAACGGTTTCAAAGATGCAAAAGGTGGCCAATCATGCATAAAACGCTTTGGGAACAAGTAGTTCAGTTATGAGAACGACTACAAAACACTCACATGCTGAGTAATCAACATGATGGTGTTTAAGTTGCATGGAATTAATTGGCTGATGAAGCCGCAAAGGGAGCTGTGCAATCGGCTTCCGTAGCTGCAATCACTCATTTAAAAACAGTGAAATAATGCTGGCTGTCAATGCTACAAGCAAAGGCAGCGGTGCAGTGTTACCTAAAGGGTTTCCACTCAAATACTCATATATAACTGATACAAACAATGTTCCATTTGCTTGAATCCCTGGGGGCATAGGGTAATTCCAAACATGGAACATAGATTATGACTAATCCTTGCAGCACATGAAGGGCTCACCTCTGCTCATGCAGGTGTTTCCGCCAAAGTATCATTATTAAAACAACAGTACTGGTGGCCAGGCATTAGGAAACAAACCTGTAACTACGTTTTGGATTGTGAAATATGTCAAAGGATGAAAGTCTCTACTGTGAAACGTCCTGCGTGGACGCCTCTGTTAATCTCAGATAAACCATTAGTGTGTGTTTACCTGGACCACTGCGGTCCCTTACAAAGGGATGGTAAATATAAATATATCATGGTCGCAGTGGATTTGTGTTTAAGGTTCCTTTGGATGTGGCCTCAGCCCTCGGCTGACGCTCAAACTGTTATAAAAGATTTTCGAGTCTTTATCAGCACATACGCAATTGGCAAACTTCATTCGGACTAGGGTCCTGCGTTTAGCTCTTGAGCTTACAAAGAGGCCATGGCCAGTTTGGGCGTTGCATTGCAGTATTCTAGTCCATTCCATCCTGAGGGAAATTCGGTTGTGGAGAGAAAAAAACGGGACATAAAGCAATCTATAACAGCTAGGGTATTAGGTTCGGGTGACGGGTGGGTCAAACATCTAATAAGTGTCTAACGTAGTCTTAACAACTTGCCAAGAAGTTCTCTAGGGGGTATCACTCCATATGAGGTCCTCTTTGGGACAAGAATGTTGGTCTCGGACCTTGATTGTCACACATCAGTGGTGGAACAAATGAATTTTGATATCAAAGATCATTTGGCTGTTTTACAGGACTTAAATGAACTAAGAACGAAACAAAGCAACGTGTTCCTGAAGCCAACCACTACTGGGGAATAACCAACAGTCCCAGCAAGGCCTGTCTGGATCCCAAAGCTTGGTGATCTAGTCAGAAAAAAGATCGCGGACAAAGAAGGAATTTGGGCCTTCTTGTAGACAACCAGTACCTGTCCTAGCAATCCACGGATCAATAACAGTGTTGCTGCCGCCCTTGCTGGTAAAAAGGAGAACAGGTTTGTGTATATCGACCTGATCAAACCACACTATGTGGCCGATACTAAGCAGTAGGCCATGTGGGCTCCGACCAATTAGCAGACGCACTCCTCTAGCTACAATCCAAGAGGTTGAAATTGAGAGACTCATCACCATTGAAGAATCTGCAGTGAGAAAAGAAGGACTATGCAATAAAGCCATGGAACTCGTTCCTCTTGAGACCCAAATAACAGTTCATCATGAAACGCCTGTCTACAACGTAGTAACAAGTGATCAAGTGGTTCAAGTGATTTCAACAAATCCGGATGCTAACCCAACTATTGACAGAACTGCCTCTGGCTATTTTATTAACTTTGATAAGTTTTCTGAGGAACCCAGCAAACCTGAAACAAAGCCAGCGAAAGAACTTTAAAAAAATAAGCAACTAAACTTTTTCATCACCTGGAAAAGACTTATTTGGTTTCACCAGGGATTGAACTTTGGATTTTGTTGGTAAGATTTTTTCTTCTACTTTGGTTGACTCTAGTAATAACTCTGGGTATGCTGATAAATAGAAGATATGTCAAAATGGACACAGCAAGTAAGAACGTCAACTTACTCCTCAAGCCACACAAATCATCCCATTGTGAACAAAGAGACTTGTCAGCAGTAAACATCACAGCCGTTCCTATACCTGATGGTATAACCTGGGACAAAACAGAATATGACATTTTCGGCCCGTCGGAGCTGTTGAAGATTCTACACCAATTCAAGATTTCATTGAGTGACTTTGTTTCATCTAGTACCTTTTCTGATGATTGGGACTTCGAGACTGTTAATAATATGATGTCAGATTTAGAAATGTCTGCAGTATTCACAAATCATGAATATTTAGAAGGTTCTTCAGACTAAGAACAAATGTATTGTTATAACCATTATGGTCATCATTTCTTGCAGAAATCTGCACATCCTAGAAATGTATTCATTTATAACCAAAGGGAACATTGTCCTATGCCACAAAAGGGTAGCTCAAAAACATTTGCAATGAAATTTCCATACTTTTCTGGGTTCAATGTATCCAATCCAGAAACATTTTACTTTAGAAATATGAACAGAACAGGAAGGAAAAGTATGTTGACCAAAACTAAACAGATTTATTCTGCAGCCTTTTTTGCCCAACTGTCTAGACTAGGTTTCGACTTTTGGAAAGGCAACATTGAGACAAAAACGGTCTGGGGTACGGAGATTGGCAGGTACAGGGTGTAGAAGCTATGTTTAGAGCCTGTATCACCCCTGAGCAAATTATGTTTTTGAATGACACTGTCCAACAGACGTCTTGCCTTGGGTTAGCCAAGATCAAAGACATGAACAATCCGTCCATACCTACACCTATACCTGAGAGTGATAGCACATCAGAGGGGGAGGTCGACGTACATACTATTTTTTATCACAACAGAACCGATCCAGATTGGAATAGATGGTTGATCTGGCCAACAGACACAAACAACTGTCATGATAGATTCCTGAACAAAACACAAGGGTTTAGAATCAATAGGCCAGACCCAAGATATGTTCAAAGACAGCATTCTGGAATAGTAACAACATACAGTGTAGGGAAGCTCTGCCTTGATTGGCTACAAAGATCTACACTTAAGGATGTAAAGCAAGACTTATCTTTACCTAAAGATGGCGCAGACCTTAGGGAATTCTTGCTAGGACCAAGAAAACCGGTCAAAAATGTTTCATATATGCCGGTATATATGCTGCATATAACGAAATATGATAAATTACGCAAGCAGAGACTGCAGAACGAATACGGGAAATTGATCGTATTAATTTAGAGAAATCTCTCTCTGTGGTTGAGAATGGGTTAACAACTCTGTCGTCCAGGATATATTCATTGGACAGCATAGTATCTTCAGCCCTAGACAACATGGAACAGGACTTGGTCATGTTGCAACATGGTCAGGCGCAACTACGTTCTATCATGCTATTAGGCTGGACGTTACAAAACCTTCATTCAGGCTATGTGCCTAGGCGTTTAATCAATACCACGTCACTGTTTTCAGAATTCGATCTCACTGATAAACAGATCAAATTGGCACAAAGGGGAGCAGACTATACGGTGCTGAGCATTGAAAAATTGGAAAGATTACCATTTACAGTGGCAGAAAACACAGCTACTGAATGGATTATACATGGAACAATCACTCTGCCTGTTACAATTTTCCATTTTCAGTATTGCCTAAAACACATGCCAGCAGGCACATATGAAAGGTTGGGTAAAGAATACATCAAGACATCCTGGGATTTACCATACACACACAGATGTTGGAGTGGGGGCGTGAGGTGTTTCCTAGCGGTTCAAACTGTGAAAATGCACTAAGCGGTTCTCTCCTTTGTCAGGGTTCAACAGCTGCAGTGATTGATCCAATTTTTGGACAACTTTCGAATGGGAATTACCTCATGTTGAACGATCACAGCTGCTGTGGCATGTTGCCAGAAATACCATATCTAGTAACTGTGTCATCCAGGGTCACTTGCTATATGCAAGTATTGTTTCCACAAAAAAAGATAGTCAGGGAGTTGCCTCTATGACCTTCACTGAACATCTCTTCTATACAAATTGATACTCTAAGCAGAATGAAAGCCATTCTTTTGCAAAAAACGGTGCCACTGACCTCGGCCAAAGAAACCTATGATCTATAAGTCGCAAGGACTTCTGCCGAGATACATGCCCTTTGGAATACAAACTAACTGCCCTATACATTTCTTAGAAATGATAAGTCGTATCTTAAACATGTCTGATACGAGCGGTATTGTACATCTATTTAAGAACATATTTTCCAGACTGTTAGCACCTTTTCAAGCAGTCCTCGGAATATTTCCAAACTTCGTACACTCTGTGTTTGGCGGACTGACCCTCCTTTTAGGATTCGTTGCAAGAATACTAATTTTGTTCTTTCTGCTACGATATAGCAAGCCAAATCACCAGCGACACCCAGTTCTCCATGGAGACTACTCTACTGGCGATGAAGTGTCATGAGCGCAACGTCCAAATTTTGGGGTTACCTCCTCTACGAGAATTAAATACCACATAGTTTCTGTCATTCAGACCTATCTGGCAAGATTGCATCTTACCTGTTCTACGCTGCCTGCTATGCGGAGAAGAATGCGTGCTAGACACCTGTCTGACACTTCCATGAGTCATGCCAACGGATGTTGATACTTTGCTGAACCCTGTAACAGCTCATGCTCTGTGTTGTCCCCAGCGGCTACCAATTCTGATGACAGCATTTATTGAGATCTCACAGACGCAAAATGCTGATGCTGAGATACGAGAGGAAATAATAGGCACGCAGGTACACTCCAATTCAAACATTGCTGATGCGACCAATATAGAAGCCGATGCTTCACATCTACATGCGGTTAATCTTCTAAACGAGGTAATCCAACTTTCGCCTACAATGATAGATTACTTTTTGTCTACAGACATAGAATATTTCCTATTTTCTTCAAGCCCTAACACTGACTTTTGATTTTGGCAAACAGTGTTCTGAGAAACTTTGAATTTGACCTTCATTTTTTACAAAACAAAGAACTTTTTCCTGTGATTAATTTCTTTTTTCTAAATTTGTATTTTTTCCTTTTTGGCACAAAGTAATCTGCTTATAGTAGAACTAGTCATAGAGAACAAGAATTCTTTGAGTACTTCCAGAGACAATATATGACCTTGTCCACAAATAAACAGTTTTATGTAATCTGCCATGAAATGGGTTTGGCCCTTTTTCTTCTGTATTTCCGAGCTATTTCAAAAATGTTTTTTTTTTATTCATTCATGTTTGCATTTCACAATGTTGAAAAAATGCTATGAATGAATACTACCTTTAATGTGTACAGCAAATAGTTTGAATACATTATTTACAATGTGTTTGTAACATGCTTTACGCACTTCATGTGTAGAATCATTTTTAGATATGTCATCATGTTTAGAATTTAGTAACGTCATACATACGAAAGTGGAGTGGGTGTTGTGTTTCGATGTAGATTCCATATGAATTTTCCGATTCATGCCCTTATATAGGTACAATTCACATTGCCCTTATATAGGCATAGAAATCCAGTCCTTATTTAGGCGTAGCCCATGCTACCCAAATACAGGCATGGCTACTTACATCCGTTCATCTACGTCACAACGACTTCTTGGAAAACCAGACTCTTAAGCTTTAGGGACTTCCTCTTGCCTGGTTATTGATTTCTCCCAAGAACTCTTTTATTATGCATGAACATCTATTCCTTAGGGGTTCATTCATGACATTCATATGCCCGACTCTTACGTCAATACTGGCATTCCTAAACACCTTCAAGGTATAAATATACCTTCACTTGCTATGGCAAAGCACAGTGTGGTTCGGTGCAGTTCGACTACCTACTTGCACAACGCAGCTCGCCACAGCAAGTCCAGAAGGAAGCCAACTCCCCAGCTGACGCACTGACCAGAAGCTGTCATACTCATGCCGAGAATCCAGCTCCAGTGTTTCTGACTCCCCTTGCGGGGAAATCAAGTTCCGGGAAAGATATACCATTCTCTCTCATTCTATATGGAGCTGATTAGAACCTAGAGAAACCTTTGGCAATTCTTGGCAAAACTAAACCTATGCTAAACCAGCACCTACTTCTTCCCTCGTACTAGACCTAGGTTAGGTACACTGGGGTAGGCATATTTTAGAAGCACCAGTTGAGTATTTTAGCCTGTGTTATTTATGTATGTATTTTTATATATGTCATAGCAGCAGACCATGCTATTACAGTATTATTTTATACTACTGTTTAAGCTGTACGAAGCAGTTCCTATCTCTTGCATGAGAAAGAAGACTGTTCAATAAACCCTTTTTATTGAAACACCCATCTCTCTATTTCTGTGCAACTCTGTAGAAACGAACCATGCACTATTGACTGAGTGAAACGGTTATCTATTGTTTCCACAACTCTGAAGATATTGTTCTGACTCTAAGGGAAACAAAGTTGTCATGTTTATGCGGTTGTCAGAGACTAATCCCTTCTTGTTCATTCAAGAAAGTTTCTAGTGACCTCTGAGTTAGCTTGCAAACACAATTAAGTTTAATGTACTCGATAGAGACATACTGACCTCAGTCCTATGTCAAATCTATAGTGTATATTATTCCAATGCACAGAGCCTATTTGGGATATAGGAACTACACTACAAGGAGGTTTCTGGATGAATGTCGTAGTCACTTGACTGCCTCTTCTGAATCTTCTCTTGCACCTCTGGCATTTGCGGTCAGGGGCAGGGATGCCGTTCGACTCCAAATGCCGACACTCGGGGCTGGACGGTCTCACTGTTAAGCGATGGGAGCAACGCGATTTGCGCTTGCTGTGGCTTATGTGTGGTTCTCCCTTGGTGCTGTCGCTAGGGCTGTCGGTCCGCCTTGGTGGCTGTCTCAGGCTTTTGGAGGTGTTCTTGGCTTGTGGTGCTATGAGTCCTCGTGCTTCTCCTCTCATTCTCTTTGAAACACCTGCGTTTGTCCAGCTCTGCTGGGTTACACGATCTCCACTCTTCTTCTGCTTCTCCTCCGGGTGCAGTGACATGCGCCATGTTCTAACAAGGCCAATGGGCCTATTAACTTCAATGGTCTCCGGACCATACAGGCGTAACTTCAGTCGCTTTTCTCTGCTGCATGGCAAGCAGCCACTCATCTTGGGTGCTCCTTCTTCAGGCAGCTTCTCACCGCTCCTACTCCGGGTGTTCCCTCTCCAGGGAATGGCTTCCACGGACAGTGGTGAGCTGTGGTGGCGGTTGGCCACTTGTGGTGTACGACTCTCTCGTCAGCCTTGTGTCACTGACTCCTGCTTGCGGCAGTATGAGGGAGAACACTGTGCTGCATTTGGCCCCTTCCAGGCTCTGTTGCTGTTGCTGCTGTGGAGATGTAGTGGATATCCCTGATGATTCCAGCAGTGCTTCTTTTCCTTCAGAGAGGTCTTTCTTTCCTCTTCGGCGTTCACCTCTACTGACATTCTTCTGGGCGCGTGTGTCACGTACCTCAGACTGCACATGCTGTGTCTTTTCTTGGGCGCCCTCTTCTGGCACCGGGTGTGCCTGCTCTTCCTCCTTGCAGTGGTAGTCATTCACCGCCAGGGGTGTGTGGCGCGCTCTTTTACTTGTGGTGGCTTTGGGCAGCCACTGATGTTGCATGCTCTGCACCAATCTTTCTTGTGCTTTAGGCGGGTAAGAGCTACCATGAGACTTTGCTGTCTGTGAGTGTGTCCCTGCTCTTCTCACTTGCAGAGCATTCATCTCTGAGGGCATGCCTAGCTGGGTCATGTGTGTAGTGTTTGGGCCTCAGGCCCACATGCTGCTAAATAAGGTGACACAGACACAATGGATAGGGAGTGGTTAACTGGCCCTGAGCACATGCGTTCAGCCCTTTTTATTTAGCAGGGTCATCTGACTGATGACGCCTGGTGGTGGGTGGGTGTTCAGTGTGTGACAACATACTGCAACACTAGAACGTATCTCTCCGATACTACATCCCTCCCAAACTTAGTGAAAAGTCAAACCAAACAAAAGTCTGAAACCTGTGGGAGGAAATACAGTTCGCAAATAAAATTATAACCCAATAACGACAACTCCCACGTAGTCTTTTCCGCTGCTGGTCAATCACTGACGATGGTGTCTTTTCTGGTCTTTGCAGGCTTGCATCTCGGAGGTCGGCTGTACAGTCTCTCTTTTCCTGTTCCACATCCTGTGAAAGTGCAGATGGAATGATAAGGGGGCATTTGTGTGTTACCTTCCGCTGTATCGTCCTGGTTGAGGTGTTCTGTCCAACTGGCATTTCTGACAGGATTTGCAGTTGCAGGATATCCCTCTCACGGATACCCCTCTCTCGTGGGGGTCCCCTCTCACTGGACGACCCGGAGGCCCTTTGCTGCCAGGCTTCCACTGGACCAGTGGGCTGCCGCTTTGTCGCTCCAAGCACGTTGGAGGAGTCGCTACGGGTCCCTTCTCCGAGTCCGAAACTCCACCTGAAAAGGGTGTTGTTGGCACTTGTTCTGTCGTATGCTACCCTTGTTCTCCCTGGATCTCCAGAGCAAGCTTCAACGGTCCATCTCTCGTCTTGAAACCCGCTGCGACCGGTGTCCCTGAGGCCTCTGCCCCTTGGATATCCACGGTCCTGTGTTCGTTCCAGCCCAGAGGTGGTTGTTACCAACGGACCGGCCTGCTCGCCTCTGTCATCCCTGGGTGACCTTCGGGTTTGCACGTGAATGTGTACTTCCAGTGGTGCTGATGTGTTTCCAGGAACTGTGCTTAGATGGTCATGCACCTTTTCACCTACTCCATTGGGCGTTCCCCTTCTGGTGTGTGTTGTGGTGTCTTGTCACGCACACTTCTTTACTAGGCTCCCTTTCCTTCTTCTTTCCTTGTCGTGGCGCCGTGCCACTCAGAATGGGTCATCCTTTCTTACGGTTCTCTTTTCTTCGTGGCGTCGTGCCACTCACTCTCCATTGTTTCTCTCTTTCCCTTTTGTGAAGCGGTTCGGTCTTCTTGCTTTCCTTCTCATCCTGACCAGGCTTCTCCGAGCAGCGTGCACTCTGCTCGTTTCCCTCTGGTCTTGTCCAAGCACTCGGACATTGTCTTCACCTCGCTCTGTGACTGGATCGGTCGTCGCGACCTTCTCTCGCTGATTACTTATGGCTTTTACTTGGTGTCGTTAGACTTTGCTTCAGTCTTCTTCCTGGTTCTCTTTGTGGACATCACCTCGGACATTCTCTTCACAGATGTCTTCTCCGTTCTTCTTGTCAGATGTCTGTGGTAGATCTCTTCACTCGCTGACTTCTTGTAGGTCAGCATTCTCCTTGCGACCAGCTGGGTGATCGGCTTCCTCCTCCTTACGACCAACTGGGTGATCGGCTTCTTCCGTCTTGCGACCAATGGGGTGGTCGGCTTCCTCCTCCTTTCCACCAACTGGGTGGTTGGCTTCTTCTGTCTTGCGACCAACAGGGTGGTCGGCTTCTTCTTTATTGTGACCAACTGGGTGGTCAGTTTGTTGTGAATCATCATGCTTCTGGTGATCTGCGCAACTGCTCCGTTATCTCTTTGCATTTGCAGTGCTTCGGCGCGCTTCTGACTTTGCTCTCCTGTCCCTTCCGTGACTTGCTGCTTTGGACGGTTGTCTTGTGGTCTTGCATCTGCAGTGATTACCTGTGGCCACTAGGCATCACCGCACTCCCAGTATTCGGTCCTGGCAGCCTTTATTCAGCTGTGAGATAGCTTTCACGCGTCCATTTGCTAACCCCTGGCGTCTCCGGTTTCCGTTGCTGAAGGGGGGGCTTGCTTACTTCTTTTCCCCTCGTGTAGGGAGTTGGTTGGTGGCTGCAGTAAACTGTTCCCTTGTTGCAGGCCTGTGCTTTCACTCCTCCGTTACCTTGTGCTGATGCGCAATTACCTGGTGCAGAGTTCCTGAGTGTCCCTCGCTTGTCCAGTCGTGCTCCTTGAAGCTTTCCTGCGCCCTCCTCCAGTGCCTTGGGTACAATCTTTGCAGCCTCCTTGTGCTTCTCTTTTCCCTGTTCCATATTTCTTTTATTGTTGCCTCACCTCCATTTGGGCAACTCTCCGTGGCCTGACTCCTGTGTATGTCAAAAGCAGCCTGGAACTGCCTCCGTGTGTGCACTAGCTTTGTGCTTCAGTATCTTTATTTCTACTTGTCCCAGTGTGTTGAAGCTGTGCTCTAGCTCTGTGTGTTTTCCCTTCAGCTACCGGCAGTAGCTTGAAACGGCCACCAGATGGCAGCAGAGTGCTTTCCCGCACACATGGTAGTCTTTCCTTCTCCCTGGGGCTTTTCCTGGCGCCGCCTGCGCTGGGCTCCGTCACCCTCCACAAGGCTGGGAGGCCAAACTTCACCGGTGGGCTCTGGGCACCACTCTCCCGGTAAGCCTCTGACTCTCAGTATTCAGTGTCCTGGCGCGTCAGATTCACACCCAAGTTTGGCAGGGGAGGGGGGGGACACAGACACCGGGGCCCGGGGCTCTTGTTTCTGCGGGAGGGCTCCGCTTTGTACATATACGCCCCGGCAGCTTTCCACACGCTGCGGGGCTTACATAGGTGCCTCTTGTTCTCGTGGCCTGCAGCGCTCACACTTCTTTGTGACCGCCTGGGGGGGTCAGCTCGCAGTTTTCACGCTGCTTCTCACAGCCACTCCGGAATGCGCTGCAGTCCACCCGCTGTCTAGGCCTCACTCTCCCTGCCCGCAGCAGCTTCTCTCGTTCCCGATCTGCTCTGATCAGCCGCGGGTGGGCTCCGCTTTGGCTCTCACTCTCCCCGGGCTATTCACGCCTGTTTACTTTCGGGCATTTGGCGCCTCGCCTCGCAGTCTCTAACCTTCAGCCGATGGGCTTTTTATTCATGCGGGTGGGCTCCGATTGTTCCCTACACTCGAGGCAGACGTCCCTGCAGTCTGCTCCTGTCGGCCACAGGCTGGTCGCTGCCACCGTGCTCCTCTACCTTTGGCCTGCCGACGCAGGGTGGGCTCCTTCTTGGCTCACTCACTCCCCTGGGCTTACAGCACACCCCAGGCTACCGGGGCATTCGGCGCTTCGTTTCCGGGCTCACGGAGCGGGGTGGGTACCCGCTGGCATGGCTTCACTGGGTGGGGTCACTTCACATCGCGCAGTCCCGCGTCCCCAATCATGGGCTCACCTCCGTCCAGCGGGCCTCTTCGTCCACGCGGGTGTGCTTCCCGCGGCTTATCTCACTTGCAGGGCACTCGGTTGCGGCAGATGCGGGTGGGCTCCGGTCAGCTCGTGCTGCTCTCCACGCAGGGGGGGGCTCACGCAGGCAAGTTCTTGAGGTGCGGGGTAGGCTCCCGGTCACCTCGTTTCTTAATGCAGGCCCAGGGCTCATCACATGCACCGCGGGCCTTCAGGCGGCCATCCCCTTTCACGCAAGGGGGGGCGATTGCACGAGGCAGCTCTCTCCCCCTCGCTCTTCTTCATCGGACTCACACTTCCCCCACCATAACCGGGGAAGGCGAAGCCACTGCACACGTGGGATAAGACCCAATCGTCGCCATTGTAGTGTTTGGGCCTCAGGCCCACATGCTTCTAAATAAGGTGACACGGACACAGTGGATAGGGAGTGGTTAACCGGCCCTGAGCACGTGCGCTCAGCCCTTTTTATTTAGCAGGGTCATCTGACTGATGACGCCTGTGGTGGGTTTATGTGTTCAGTGTGTGAGAACATACTGCAACACTAGAACGTATCTCTCCGATACTACATCGTGCAGTCTGGGGCCTGGTGACTGTTGTTGCTGGATGGTTAACAGTCTCCTCTTTGATTGGGGCACCTCTCTGGCAACCGACACGCACCCTGGGGAATGCAGTTCTTCTATTCCTGCTTTGGGAGAAAGTCAACCAGCTAGCCCTTGTCTGTTCAAAACCACTTGAGGCATGCAGTGGTCCGTGTGTTGCTGCCTGATCAACTGGTCCCTGCAGTGCTCCGGGAGCCACTATGTTGCTTGCCGGCAGTGAGGTCACAGAGTCTAGCATACTCTCTGGTGAACATGGTATGGGTGGTACAGAGCATTGTCAAAATGTGGCCATTCATTGTCAGACAGGTGCTGTACACTGGTACCGATGGTCTGTAAGTGGCTCTGCATGTCCCTTTTCCAACGTGCTACCTCTTGAAGGCCACCCGGTGGCGCAGTGTCCGTTTACAGAGAGTCCTGGCAGCTTCCTCACTCTGCCGGTGACTTGGCATTACGAGAGGCATGACATCTCTCCTCGTGTTGTGGGCTAGCTCGCCCATATTGCCATATTTCCTTAGGTACCACACAGTGCAAAGCCCGCAGGCACAGCGGAGGGTGCAGGAACTGTCGGTCATTCTGCTCATGCGGGCGCCGTAGATCAGGTACAGGTCCTGGTGCAGTACTGCATTTGGCCGCTAGATGCCGCCAACGCTCCTCATACAACAGCCTTCCTCATGCTGCATGCTGAGCCGTCCCACAGGCATTGTGGAGGCGGGCGTGGCAGCACTTTGTCTAGACCGATCCAGGGGCGGCTCTAGGCTCATGGTGGCCCTGGGCGGGGAGCGTAGGTAGGGGGCCCCGAAAGAGGGCGTCCGGGCGGGGCGGAGCGCGGAGGCCAGTGAAGAGGGGGGTCATGGTGTTTGGAAGTGGAACAGAGCCGGAGGCCACCAAATCCCTGCCAGGGGCCGCCACGCAAATATGTATCCATCCTCAGAGGATTATTATATTAAGGATATATATTGGCGTGGTGGCCCCTGGGGTTTGGTGGCCCTGTGCAGGTGCACAGCTTGCACATGCCTAAGGCCGGCCCTGACCGATCTCCTGGTGGCAAGGTTGGTGCTTCCTTTTCTTGATGGTGTGGGCAGACATGGGCAGCCTGTTGGAGGGTTGCTGACGGGAAGGGAGGTATCTTGTAGGTAGTCGTCCAGCAGTCTCGCACTGTGCGATGGTGATGGGTGACAATTACCATAACACAGTTTGCATTCATTGTAAGAAGGGGCAGCTAACTTTTCTCATATGTTTCATTCCATGTCCTCAAATCCAAAAGCATTGGCAAACCTTGGCACTGGGGTATAACCATAGCAAAACCTGTCAATGGGCCACATACGCTGAGGTGGGGACACCAGCAGGGTGACACAGCATCTGAAAATGGCAGTCAGACTGATGGATTTAGCAGGCAATAAGGACTTGAAATAAGCAGAATACTAGGAGTACCCTTAGGGGCCCTCAGGTCTCACCCCCTCCCCGTGGTTAGATCCACCTTTTTCTTGGTTTAGGTGAAGAGGCTCACCTGGTGTTCTCGTAAGGACTTGAAACAGCTTACATTCGATCCATTTCTACATGTTCACTCGCTGGTGCGGCACATGGTAATCAGTCTGAACCCTTATAATTGGAATCATCCAAGTAATGGGGGCAAACAAGGGCTTAGTCAAACCCCAATGAAAATGGACAAATTTGCACACAGTGCGCAATAGGTTGGATCAAACAGAACTGTGGTTACGAAGAGAGCTGTTTTATATCCCCATGGGGTCCTATTCATTGCTGGTGTTGTCCTCCTACCCAAATGGAGGTCAGCGGATAAAGATAAGGGAATTGTGTTGGCCACAACAATAACTTATTTAAACAAAAATACTTATGGCATTGAAGGCAAACACCTCTATGTTTAACAGCGAATCATGATGTCGAGGCCTGGGCAGTGAGGGGTAAATACAGGGCCCTGCCAACCCCCAATCAGAAGGCACATTAGCGCAGAGGGCACCAGAGAGACACATCTTGGAACTGTGGTTAAGGAGAACAGTAGTTCCCAACTTCCGAGAAGGCCCTTGAACTTTCCTACAGAAGGGTAAAATTAGCTGAGTACAAGCCCACCAAGCAGGAGGGCTTGATTCAACGCGAATTCAATATCAAATACAATAAGATGGGCTTGGTAAATTAGGCATGGCCTCTGTAGCACAAGCACAACATGGTACCCCGATAGGGACTGGGCACGCCTGCCAGAGGTTGATAGGGACCTGGTCCAGCTGGAATGACTGGTGGTTGCAGGTTGGAGGAGGTTATGAAGCCTGCCATGGTGGGGGGTGCCCCGGATATGACCGTGGCCACATCCAGGGCTTTGGCAGAGTTACAAGGCGATCCATAGGCTGAATGGTCCATAGGGGTACCCTCTTCAGGAGCACAATAGGGGTGCATACGCCAACCAACCCCAAGAGTCTTTACGGCATGACCCTGGAGGAAAATGATGGTGATCCGCTAGTCCTCCGGGCGGTTGTAAACCTAAACAACCGGGCGCTTGCCTGTACACATTCCGCCCCAAAAAAGGCGTACATATAAGGGTGGACTGGTGGTCAATGGTATTTAAGGAGAATAACCCTGAGAAAAAGGTAGCACCGATTGAGTTGGCCACGGTACTGGTGGCAGCAGGCGGGCAGGGCAGCTTAGGTTAGTCACCACTGCCAGCCCTTAGATCGCCCGTAATTTAACCCACCATGTTGGCATAGTTTGTATGAAATAAACCTGCAGCAACATGTTTTCCCACAAGCAAGTCTCATGTGGTTATTTATTGCTGTGCGTGCAATGTCTCCATGTTGGGGGGTGAGTTGCCTATATCGGCACTATGTTTCTGCTACCTTAGCTTTATTTTGTCTATTTTTCTTATTGTGACACATGCCTTCCTTTCTGAAACTCTTGGTTACTGTTTTGAGAGTAATAGATTTATTGTGCATGCATGCTGATTGTCCTTTTTGAAAGTCGAGTGTAACCCATACTCACTTAACCTTAAAATGTCTTTGTTTTGTTTTTTACCTGAAAATAATGTTGAATTTGTACGCTCTTTTAACATTTATAGTTTTCAAAGTTGATACATGTTTCTGTGGTGTTCAAAATATCAGACTGTTAAGTCTTCATTTGTGGGGTCACAGCCTTGGATAGTTACTTTATATTTTTTCTGGACGCCACGCAGCATATTTACAGCATCAGGTCGGAGCTTCGCTGCAGCAGCGCTCGTTCGTGGAGGAAGCAGGGGGCCTTGGTCGGCAGGCCACTTCCCAAAGCCAGAGCTGAAACCGTAGATGGCTTGGGACAGTGCCACACGTGTAGCGGTTGCCGCTCCAATCACCGCTATCTTTGGTGACTCGGCCCTCACGCACATGCAGCCCAGCTGGGGCTCACAGCGGGCTGTTGCCTCCGTTACTGCTCTATTCCCTGTTTAGGCCACCTTGACCCAGCGCCTTCCCAGCTCCTACCAGCTTTTCCCCGCTCCCCACCATGTGCTCCCCCATCACCTGCGCTGTATGACGACGGGTCGACAGAAGGAGCACAGCCGACCGTTAAAAAAGGATAACAAGCATCTGCAATGCAATAGGTCTCGCATTAGGAAAATTTGAGCTATTGGTATTATAAATGAAATGTTATTTATTTATGTTTTGGTTTTGAAAATAGCGACATTATAGCTTTGTCATTTACAATGCCAATACTTTTAACTTTCGCAAATGTGACACCTATAGCATTTGTAATGCAATATGTGTTGTATTTACGTGACTTAGATGTATTGCTATTACAAATAACAATTGCTTTTAATTTTTTTAAAATAATTAATACTTAAAGAAAAGTTCTTGTAATTTATAATGGCAATAGCTTAAACTTTTGTAAATAACTTTTGTGAAGATGAGGTTCAGTGTATTTTATTGTGACCAAAATCCAAGAACAGAAGGGAAATATTAACATCTTTTTGTGACATCTGTAATAAAGCTTGAAACCTTGAGAGAACATATTTGAACCAATTGTTGTTGAATGGTTGCAAAGATTGATGCTGTGGTGGCGCTGAGTGATGTTGTGGTGGCGGCGAGTGATAATGTGGCGTTCAGTGATGCTGTGGTAGCGCATAGTGATGTTGTTGTGCCCCTGAGTGATGCTGTGGTGGTGCTGAGTGATGCTGTGGTGATGCGATAGATAGAGTGAGGGCGATAGATAGATAGAGTAACGGCGAAAGATAGATAGAGGGAGGGCGATAAGATAGAGGGAGGGGGATAGATAGATAGAGGGAGGGCGATAAGATAGAGGGAGGGCGATAGATAGATAGATAGAGGGAGGGCGATCGATAGATAGAGGGAGGGCGATAGATAGATAGAGGGAGGGCGATAGATAGATAGATAGATAGATAGATAGATAGATAGATAGATAGATAGATAGATAGAGAGATAGATAGATAGATAGATAGATAGATAGATAGATAGATAGATAGATAGATAGATAGATAGATAGATAGATAGATAGATAGATAGATAGATAGATAGATAGATAGATGGCGATAGATAGATAGATAGATAGATAGATAGATAGATAGATAGATAGATAGATAGATAGATAGATAGATAGATAGATAGATAGCGATAGATAGATAGATAGATAGATAGATAGATAGATAGATAGATAGATAGATAGATAGATAGATAGATAGATAGATAGAGTGAGGGTGATAGATAGAAGGAGGACGATAGATAGATAGAGTGAGGGCGATAGATAGAGGGAGGGCGATAGATAGATAGATAGATAGATAGATAGATAGATAGATAGATAGATAGATAGATAGATAGATAGATAGATAGATAGATAGAGTGAGGGCAATAGATAGATAGATAGATAGATAGATAGATAGATAGATAGATAGATAGATAGATAGATAGATAGATAGAGTGAGGGCGATAGATAGATAGATAGATAGATAGATAGATAGATAGATAGATAGATAGATAGATAGATAGATAGATAGATAGATAGATAGATAGATAGATAGATAGATAGATAGATAGATAGATAGATAGATAGAGTGAGGGAGATAGATAGATATATAGATAGATAGATAGATAGATAGATAGATAGATAGATAGATAGATAGATAGATAGATAGATAGATAGATAGATAGATAGATAGATAGATAGATAGATAGATAGATAGATAGATAGATAGATAGATAGATAGATAGGGTGAGGGCGATAGATAGATAGAGTGATGGCGATGGATAGATAGACAGGGTGAGGGTAATAGATAGATAGATAGATAGAAAGAGTAAACGATACATAGATAGATAGATAGATAGATAGATAGATAGATAGATAGATAGATAGATAGATAGATAGATAGATAGATAGATAGATAGATAGATAGATAGATAGATAGATAGATAGATAGATAGATAGAGTGAGGGCGATAGATAGAGTGAGGGCGATAGATAGACAGATAGATAGAGTGAGGGCGATCGCTAGATAGATAGAGTGATGGCGATAGATAGAGTGAGTGTGATAGATAGACAGCTAGAGTGAGTGTGATAGATAGACAGCTAGAGTGAGTGCAATAGATAGACAGATAGAGTGAGTGCGATAGATAGACAAATACATAGAGTGAGGGCGATAGATAGATAGAGTGAGGGCGATAGATAGATAGAGTGAGGGCGATAGATAGATAGAGTGAGGGCGATAGATAGATAGATAGATAGATAGATAGATAGATAGATAGATAGATAGAGTGAGGGAGATAGATAGATATATAGATAGATAGATAGATAGATAGATAGATAGATAGATAGATAGATAGATAGATAGATAGATAGATAGATAGATAGATAGATAGATAGATAGATAGATAGATAGATAGATAGATAGATCGATAGATAGATAGATAGATAGGGTGAGGGCGATAGATAGATAGAGTGATGGCGATGGATAGATAGACAGAGTGAGGGTAATAGATAGATAGATAGATAGAAAGAGTAAACGATACATAGATAGATAGATAGATAGATAGATAGATAGATAGATAGTGATAGATAGATAGAAAAATAGATAGATAGATGGTTGTGTGTGTGGTTGTTTGTGTGGTTGTGGTTGTGTGTGGTTGTGGTTGTGTGTGGTTGTGTTTGTGGTTGTGTGTGTGTGGTTATGTGTGTGGGGTTATGTGTGGTGTTGTGTGTGTGGGGTTGTGTGTGTGGGGTTTTGTGTGTGGGGTTGTGTGTGTTGTGTTTGGAGTTGTGTGTGGGGTTGTGTGTTGTGTTTGGGGTTGTGTGTGTGGTTGTAGGGTTGTGTGTGGCTGAGTGTGGTTGTGTGTGGTTGAGTGTGGTTGTGTGTATGCTTGTGGTTGTGTGCTTGTGGTTGTGTGTGTGTGGTTGTGTGTGTGTGATTGTGTGTGTGTGGTTGTGTGGTTGTGTGTGGTTGTGTGTGTAGTGTGTGTGTGTGGGGGTTGTGTGTGTGGAGGGGTTGTGTGTGTGGGGGGTTGTGTGTGTGGGGTTGTGTGTGTGGGGTGGTTGTGTGTGGGGGGTTGTGTGTGGGGGGGGGGTTGTGTGTGTGTGGGGTTGTGTGTGTGGAAGGGTTGTGTGTGTTTGGAGTTGTGTGTGTTTGGGGTTGTGTGTGTGGGGGGGGATTGTTAGGGGGGGTTGTGTGTGTGTGTGTGGGGTTGTGTGTGTGTGGGGGGTTATGTGTGTGGGGGGAAGGGGGGTTGTGTGTGTGTGAGGTTGTGTGTGTTTGTGGGGTTGTGTGTGTGTGGGGTTGTGTATGTGTGTGTGTGTTGATGTGTGTGGGGTGTGTGTGTGTTGGGAGTTTTGGGGTGTGTCTGTGTGTGGGTGGGTTGTGTGTATGGGGTTGTGTTTGTGTGTGGGGGATTGTGTGTGTGTGGAGTTGTGTGTGTGGGGTTGTGTGGGTGGGGTTGTGGGTGTATGGGGGTGTGTGGGGTTGGGGTGTGTGTGGGGGTGTAGGTGGTTGTGTGGGTGGGTGTCTGTGGGGGGTTGTGTGTGGGGATGTGTGTGTGGAGTTGTGTGTGAGGGATGTTGTGTGGGGATGTGTGTGTGTGGTGTGTGTGGGGGGGTTGTGTGTGTGTGGGGTTGTGTGTGTGGGTGGCAGTGTGTGTGGGATTGTGTGTGTGTGGGGGGGGGGGTTGTGTGTGGGGGGGGTTCTGTGTGTGGGGGGTTGTGTGTGTGGGGTGTGTGTGTGTGGGGTGTGTGTTGGGGGAGGGTTGTGTGTTGGGGGTTGTGTGTGTGGGGTTGTGTGTGTGTGTGGGGGGTGTGGGTGTGTGTGTGTGGGGGGTGTAGTGGTGTGTGGGTGTGTGGGGTGGTTGTGTGTGTGGGGTTGTGTGCATGTGTGGAGTTGTGTGTGTGTGGGATTGTGTGTGGGTAGTGTTGTGTGTGCGTGGGTGTGTGTGTGTGTGTGTGTGGGGGGGGTGTATGTGGGGGGTTATGTGTGTGGGGGGGTTGTGTGTGTGGGGTTGTGTATGTGGGGGGTTGTGTGCGGGGGGTTGTGTGTGTGCGGTTGTGTGGGGTTGTGTGTGTGTGGAGTTGTGTGTATGGGGTTGTGTGTGTGTGGGGTTGTGTGTGTGTGGGCAGGGGAGGGGAATTCGTATCGCCCGATGCCCGAGACATCTAGATTTCATGCAAGGGCAAGAAGTTTAGAAAAGAAAGAGTAAACGATACATAGATAGATAGATAGATAGATAGATAGATAGATAGATAGTGATAGATAGATAGAAAAATAGATAGATAGAT